>NW_024879359.1:16500-339845 GCF_018340385.1 Cyprinus carpio
GCGGAAAAAATATCGGGATATATATCGTATATCGATATTCAGCCTAAATATATCGGGATATGATTTTTTGTCCATATCGCCCAGCCCTACTCCTACCCCTAACTAAATTGCAATTTGTTTAGCATTTCAACCGTTTTGAATCATCACATATTTTAATCAATTTTCAACCGGCTCACGGTTAATTGTTATATCCCCTAGTAAGAAATATCATCTGACAGTTTTCATTCATTTTTAAAAAATTTTTACTATGAGACTTTGTCAGGGGCTCAAAAAAAACAAGACTACAATGTAAGTGGGTTCCAGCCGGTTGATGAAACTGTGACTTGCAACCATAGTATCAGTGTTTATTTTATTTTTTTATTTTATTTTATTTTTTATTTTATTTTATTTTATTTTTATTTTTTTTTTATTTTATTTTATTTTTATTTTTATTTATCATGGCATCTTATCATGTACATGCATTAATATTGTTTTGGTATGCATGGCATAATTATTTTCTATTTTATTGCTGTCTTCCTGAAACCTCTATAAACTTTATAATTTCCACCTGTCTTCATAAAGCGTAATATTTGATTGAGAAAAAACTGCTAAATGTTTGTTTATGTGTATGAGTATAAATATTAAATGACAGTAAAAATTATAAAATAGTATAAAAATTAATTTGTAATCAAATTATAGTAAAAAAGCAAAGAAAATTAGCCAGTTAATATTCCTTAACACATGATGCAGTTTGTGTCCAGAGCCAGTGAAAGAAAATTAATGTAGACCAGCAGAAAAAAAAAGTAAAATAAGATTGTTTTGAGGGGTATAAGCATCAGGGGAAGTCACTGTGTTTTTTAGCCGATAATCTTAAGGTATGGCTATAATTGCAGAAGCACATCAAAACATCTTCTGTTTTTCATTCTACATGCCAACAAAGCCGCGTCATGGCGTCCAATGTCATTTCGGTTTTGTTAATGGGTTTACGCGGAGCTTCGTCATAAGCGAAAGCTTTGACAGAAGTTAGGACAGCTATACCAAATCAGCGTTTCACTCAGATCTGGAATGTGCTGAACACAGTGAAGTGATGTCACTGCTCCCCCAGCCTCCCTCATCCGTGTGCCTTTCCAGGCAAAGAGGACCACCTGTTCTGGGATCAGACGTGTGATAGCCATGGAGAGACGTGAAGTTTCCATAGCATCCGCACACACAAACTACGCAGTCAGGAAAAAGTTGACTGCTTTTTAACGAAGCGCTTAGCATAGACATCTGTCAGACGACCCGCAATGGTGGTGGGTGATGTCATTGGCAAATCAGCGAACTTTGACCCCAGATGGGTTTGCCATGTTTCCAAAAGGGGGCCCAGGGGAGCAAGGTGTTTGGACGTTAAGCAGCTACTGTTTTTAAGGCGGGAGAAACGGATATGTGTGTTTCACCCTGTACCCCTTCATCCCCTCTGAGAAAATGAACGTCTTTCCGGTGTGTGTGTTTGGGGGTGAAAACGACAGAATGTACTGTAGCTCATTACTCTGACTTTTAATGTTCCCCTCATCTGAATGGTTTCAGTGTGTCCATTCGACGTCAGGAATCTCTGTTCTTTCACTCATCGTTCCTCTCTGCCATGCCTTCACAAACTCCCATGCGCATACTGCCCTACGTTTTGCACACCACTTCTGGGCTTCTCCCACTCGTGATGTATTGTCCCCTTCATCCTTTTCTTTTCAAAATTCCTCCAACACTCCATAGCAACGTCGCTCTCTTGAACCCACTCCGAAGGCGGTGTCTAATATTGCGTGCGATTGTGCGGGTGGCGCTGTGAAAAGTCGTGTGGAAAGTCATGAAGTTGAGCGTGGAGAGTGTGGTCCGACATGTCTGCTCAATAAGGAATTGCAGGAAACTCCCTGTAGAACAAAAGGGCATGGTGACTCGGAGAGAGCATTCACTGTAGCCAAAGTTTGTTCAGAGCCCCACCCCCCCCCACCTCCCGCACACACACATACTCGTCAGAAAACTCACACATGCATTCGCGCTTCAACCCGCACTTATTTCATTGTCTCGAGAGGTTGCTACTGTCTTGTGTGGACACTCAATGGCAATCTCGGGTGCATCAGGCTGATTATTACTCAATCCGTCTTCCAACAAGGAAGACCATTGTACCCGCCTCCCGAGTTCCAAACATTGCATCTCCAACCCCGAATAGAGTCTGGCCTGCTCGGTTTTTAAGTTGATTGTTACTGTGGCTGTTGTGATATTTTCAGTTATTAAAGATCCGAAATTAGCATTCAACATAGCGGTTTGGACAATGCGAGTAGTTGTTGGATAAACTCATTTTGACTGGTTTGAGTTGCACACATAATAGGCACGTATCACTGTAGTCTCTACATACCACCCATGGTCCTCGTGTGGTGTCTTCAACGCACAGAGCTGTTCGGCTCTATGCTTGATACTAGTTTACGCAAGTGACCGCATATCTGCTGTTTGTCTTCTGGTGGGATGTCTGGCTCTGACTTGCTCTTCTGTTTTGGTAACCCAGTTGCTATTCTTACAGATTGTCTTACATAATATTACAGTCAACATCTGAATAGTTTTGCTGTTGCAATTTGTCACTAGCAATGTAGCTGAACTAAGTGGTAAATTACATTTGTAAAAAGAACAAAAATGAAAACAGCAAATTGTCATATATATTATTAAGTTTGTAACAATATGCCCTAGTTTCAAACAAAATTTGCTGCAGCAATTGGTTTTTTTGTTTTTTTGGTATCAAATAAATACCAGCCTTAGTGGAGCCTAAGTAACTTCTTTCAGGAAAACAATGTCAATTAGTGATTAAAGTAATTTTGACTCATTAATGGTTCCAAATGGTGGTTGATACAGCGCATGTTTGTATCTTCCCAAAAGAACATTTGAAAAAAGTGTGGCTTTATTTTTTTTAATGTTGCAGCATCGTAATGTTGGGAGACAACAATTGCAGGCATGCTACTAATTAGAATTAGTATTATTTTACGCAAATAAGTATACAGTATGCATGTGCATGATTCTTTTGCGAACACAGCTACAAAAACAGAAATTCGGCATGATTAAATCACATCCGGCCATATTACAATGGGAATATTAAAGTGAACGACCATATCTCGTCATTCATCAATATTGGTAAACAATGATTAGCCACTCATAATCGAGGCAATTAACATTATTAAAATATTTAGATGTCCGGGCACTTTGTTGACGATCTTTCTAAAATTGTCCAACCAGACATCAGAAATCAAAACCACTATCTATTAAGGTTTATTCATCACGTTTGATTTTAAAGGTTTACCAATCATTTTTTACTCGGTGATAGGAATTTACTTATGTTTACTAGCTGAGAAAACGCAGCACAACCTGATCTCTAGATTAGAGCCATGAGGTTGGTCAGTTAAATTGCAACAGTGTTGAAGATAAAAGAGATGTGTGGCAATGTGTGTGTGTGTGTGTGTGTGTGTGTGTGTAGTCAGAGGTGTGTGTTACTCGAGCACATCCATGATGGGTGCAGGAGTATATAACAGAAATGTTGTCAAGAAAGCCAATGGTGTGTGGGAGATAGAGAGAACTAGGGGCAAGGGTTCTTCTTTATAGGTGTGTGTGTATAAGAGGAAAAGGAAGTGTGATAGGGTGGTTGCTTCTCATTCTTTTCTTTGGTGGTGTATGTGTGTGGTGTGTGAGGAGTCAAAATGAGAGAAAAGAAGAGATATTTGGCGGTCATTGTGAGCAGACAGAGGATGTGTGGTGCGGGAGGGGCACAGGGGTCAACAGCAAGCTCTGTATGGAACTGTGCATAGGGAGCAGGGGTCTTCTACTTCAGGACGAGCCTTTACTCTGTCCCCCCTGAGGCACCCCTTCTTTCTTCTTCCTCTTCCCTTTCAGCATGTCAATGAGAAGGCCTCATTTACGTCTAAACCTAACACACTTTTAGAGCCACACTTCAAAATGACCCACCCCCATTCTCCCGACACACAACACCACTGCCATACACCCCGCTCACCGGCAAACTCGACACTACCGGCTCATCCTCTCTAACGGCCTACATTTTTCCCATTATTCTCCGAGCAAAAACAAGACGGAGATTGACCGAACTGACTGCCCATTGACCAGCATCGGGACATTTGTTTATATTGCCGTATTAATGTTAAAAAGAAGCGCTTTTGTAGCATTTCCCCCCTACAGTCCACATATAATATTAGTCAAGGTTTCTTGCACCAAAGCAGTCATAATTAAGTTCTACATGACCATTTTCCACAGACCATGTTCCAAATCAACAGGATGTTTATGCTACTGTACCTTTAAGAGATTAAATATTACCATGCTGTTTGTGGTAAAGGGGTATAGCATATTACATGTTTATTAAAATATCTGTTATGCACATGCAGTTTTAAAATATACATTGTCATATGGACAGTAAGCCTTTGATTGTAACAATGATAATGATTTAGATTTCTCAAAGTGCAAAAAACTAGCATAAAAAAAATGGGTCAAACTGATTCATATAACCAACACTGATGGACTCAGTGGGTTTATTCCATGAAGGATTCAACAGACTGATTCAAATTGTTAACTTGAGTTTGTGAGTTTTTTTGTTTAAAAAAAGTAATAAACACTAATTGAATCAAACGAAGTGAATCATGCCCAAAGTGACAGATGAATTACTGTTGAGTTAATTTGGGTGCCTTTGACATCAACTACAAATTGTATTGGACTTGTTTTGTTCTCTCCTTTAAAAGCTGACATGCCTGTTTATTTTGCAGTCCTAAATATGTATAATCATATGATTGTTGGGTTTTTATTTGCATTTAGCATTATTTTGCACTGTTGTCTGTGACCTTGTCGGAGCTTACTTTCTTCCCATCATTTGAAAAACTAGTTTTTTTGTAAACGTTTACTGGTATTTCCATGGATCCCATAGAACCACTTTAAGGAGTTTTGTCAGGGTAGCTCGTTGTGTTTTGTTGTTCTGGTCCAGGAAAACTGAACGTCTCTCCTGCTCTCTGTTAATTAGCTTTGCTCTGCAGATGTGCACATCAGATGGTTTGAATTAAATCCTAGGTTGTCTCACACAAGGTCAGTTATTGAGAACTCAGAATACCTCTCTGTTTGCCTCCTGGAACTGAGAAAGAAAGGTTAAATGTGTGTGAGAGAGCACAACTCTGCAGCCGTGTGAAAGTACAAAAACTGGTATTTTCTGCTGGAAGAAACCTCTTATCTACTGTTCTGCCCAGCCTTTTTTTTTATCTTTTCGGTCTTGTGTACCCCCGCAAAGCCCCATAAGTAAAGCTCAAATAACTATTCAATTGCACCAACGGCAACAACAACATTATTTTATGAATTCAATCCAGATGAGACATGTAACAGTCATTTGCCGTCTTTATTCCTAGAAATCTGCTGTCTGAAGTGTTTACGAGTTTAATTTTTTTTTAATCTTATTTTAGTTCAACTGAAGTAGATGAATGAATCACTTTGTTTACAAATGCATTAAATATGATAACTAATCACAATTAATCTACTGACAAATCTATTCCTAATATTTTCTAAAATATTAATGTAAGTCATAATTTCTGTTTTACAGATTTAACAAAGTAAAACCAAAATCTTTCCAAGTACCTACCGGGATACGTGAATTGCAAATCATCATGAATGCAAATTGAAATATCTCATTTAATTTTTTCCCCCGTTCTCCAGGTCCCTGTTATCATTGCTTTGATTCATATGGGTCATGGAGCGGCAGAACTTGGGTTTGCAGGAGACTTCCAGAACCGCCCAGCAAGACAGATGAGCTGCGTGGAAAACCAGGAGTACCCTCACAACAGCTTCTGCTGCAAGAACTGTGAAGCCGGTAAGTTGCAGTGAAGATCCATCTCTGAAGTTCCTGTCAAACCGTGAGAACTTCCCTTGTGAAGGCCAGTATATTTGTGTAAACACAAATTACTCGCTCAAAAGGAGTAATTAAAGCATACACTGATTTTCAAGATGTTTAAAATGGCTTTCCAGGCTTTGTTGATGAGGTGCTGACAAACATCTGTCAGTGCCTGCTATTAAGAGTATTATTCTTTGATGAAAAATAGCAAAATGGTTCTTTTACAACAGTCTTCATTTAGCCTTAAACTCAGCATTCTCATTTTGTAAAACTCTGGTTTATCACAGAGCTGTGTCTCTTGAGAGATATTTGTAAGGCTTGTGCTGAAGGAGGTGTTTGTAGGCCTGGACTTGGTGTTTAGATATCCAGGATGACAGTAAAGGAGGCCGTTTAATATAAAACAATACAAAAAAAATGAGAATAAGCTGAATGTAATAAAAACCAAGTAAAACAAATGATACAATGAGAGAATTTAATGTTTAATATAAAACAAGCCAATTTTATGAAACATAATGGCACTTAATAGACAAAAATAGATTCTTGAAAAAAAAAAACCTTAAAATTTACTCATTGTACATTTTTCATATGAGAAATGCTGATTAATAATTTAATACTAGATAACTGGTGTCAGAATATGTACCAAGAAAAAAAAAAAAACATTTTAAAAGATTTTATTGTAACCAAAATGAGGCATGCAGTTTAAACAGGACTCAAAATTGCATTCTTTGACTAAATGTTGCATTTTTTCATATTAATAGGAATAATAAATATTTTAATTATAATACAATATTTTCATAGGAGTAATGCTAATTAATATTTTAATACTAGATCATTGGTGTCAGCATATATACCAAGAAAAATCTTTTGAAAAATGTTGCATTCTGTGGTCTTAATAATACAGTTATTTTAAATTAGTTTGATTCTAAGTAAGAACTGATTCCCATTCTACTTTTTTCTCCGAATGCCATATCTTATGATCTAATGTCTTTCATGAAATCTTTTCTTTAACACATTGTTTTTTTTCCCTATTCACAGGCACTTATGTGAAGGAGAAGTGTAGCAGGGACCAGGAGAAAGGCATTTGCGCTCCATGTGAGAAGGGCACGTATGCGGAACACCCCACAGGCATGGAGCAGTGTCTGCAGTGCAGCCAGTGCCACAGAGGTAATGTTCTCCACTTTCCTCTCCAAACCAGCCATTTACCCCTGAGTTTGAGTTCAATATCACAAATAGATGTTTGTAAAAGGCAAAGCCAGATCTTCCTCTTAGAGTTGTTTAAAGTAAGTGTTTTGAGTCAGGTCTGTGACTGGCACTTGGAGATACAGAAATCTCAACCTTCTGCTTTTTGTAATTGATTGTTGAGTTTTTCCAGTACACAGCCATCTGTAGTCTGCTCTGACTCTCTAGAAAAGCAGAGCGCTCCGGAATGTAAAATTTATACATCTTGAATGATGGAACACACATGGTCCTTCCTTGGCATGCTGGGAAGGCAATAACGGAAACCATCACCGGTGACTACTGGACAAACATTCAACCTCTGAATCTGCTGTCGGAAAACAGAAATTAGAAAAAACAAAACATTTCTGAGATGATATAACAATGCTGGCATCAGAATGATTTGCTTTTGGAAATTCAGACTCGCCTTTTGTACAGAATGGAAAAAATGTGCGGCATACTGTGATCTCCAAGTGAGACGGAACATCTAAAGCACGTTTAACCCATCGCAGAAAAGCTCTGCTGTGACAGCCCCATTTCTTCTGCAAAGCTATTTAGTCTGTCCCTGGTTCCTATGAAGTCAAAGCCATCCATTAAACTGCTGTTTATTTTGATTGGACAGCCATATTCACCGTTTATTAAGTCATTTGATTTACCTAAACACTCTTTCCCACAAGACCCTACTGCTTGTTCAGATCCAAACACTACATATTCGTATAAAAACAAAATCTCGCTCGCCCGTTAAGCCTCCCATAGGATTCTCAAGAGGAAGGGGACATAAGCAGGCTCCATGAATAGAGCTGAGTCTAGTGTTTCCAGTGCTGGACACCTCGCTCCTGGGAATCTGATCTCCCTAATGTTACACGGCCTGGGTGTGGCCCCACTCCTGTGTTCTTTCACTAGCCATTTGTGTGTGTATGAATGACTGATCTATCCTCTAGTTTATTCGCACCTTTGTGTCTCTTGTCCAGGTTTGTGTGCATGCGTGGGTTTTAGGATGATGCAGGGCGTGCCTGTATCATGTGGCGTCTTGTTCGGTATCTATTTTGCGCAATTAAATCACTCCCAGGTTAGTCCTTTGCCTGCTGAGTCACGAGGGTGTGTGTTGATTAAGACTTTTCATGCAGTTCAGTTCAGCTGTTCTCTGAGGCAAAACATTAGTTGTACTAAATGTAAAGAGAAAGTAATTCTGGACTGAAACTGGATCTGTATTGATTGGACATTCATCCAATCATTCATTTAAACATTGATTCATTTTTTTTATCTTAATTTGTATTGAATCTGGATCAGGATCTGGATTAATCAAAAATTTAACTATTTTATCTTACCCTGCAGAGGTGCGTTTCTACTGTCTGCTGAGGCAGATATTAGTTTTCAAATATATACATTGTATTATAATTTCATATAAATGTGGATTAAATCTGGATCAGGATCTGGATTCATCTGACATTTACATAATTACTTTAACCCTTCAAAGGTGCATTACAGCTTTTCTCTGAGACAGGTTGTAGTTGTAACAATCATATATAGAATAATTTTTTTAAATCTAGATTTGGATTGAATCTATCTGGATTATTCTCTTAGCATCTGGACTGAATCTGGATTTATGCAATCATTCAGTTCATCCTTCAGATGTGTGTTTAGACGTTGTTTCTACTCCAGCTGTTCTACGAGGCAGATGTTAGCTGTAACAGATAGACACTGTATCATTCTTTCTGAATCTGAATCAAATCTGGACTGATCCAACACTCAGGTCACCATTCAGAGAGATAATTGTCCCATGGATCTGAATTGTTTTGCTGAGGCAAAAACCATTAGGTCCATTGATTCTCATCCACTTGTTCTGATTTCTTCATTCTTCTCTTCCTCCCTTTACAGATCAGATCGTGGTTGCAGAATGCATCAGCACAAGCAACACAAAGTGTGAATGCAAACCTGGTACCTTCTGCCTGCCGGACGAACCATGTGAAGTGTGCAAGAAATGCTCCAAGTGAGTTTCTCATTTCCTCTGGAACATGCACTTCCCATTTGAACTCTGTTCTGCAGCACAACACCCAGATGAAAGCAGACAGATCTGAAACTCCCACCTTCTATTCTCTTAACCTTTTAGCCCCAGCCTCTGTTTTAGATCACCCACATCCAATGAGTGAGATCACTTTCCCACTGATTCATTCTCTCCACCTTTAACCCCTGAGGCTTTTACTGTGTTATTCATAATGACGATCATTTTAAGACTCCTGGTTTTAAGCCTTTGACTTAACACCTTTTCTAAAAAGGCATATTTTTGACTGTGGTTTTGCAGGTGCAAAGCTGATGAGGAAGAAGTGAGCCGTTGCACTGCAACATCCAATACGAAATGCAAGAAGGGAAACTCTCCTCCGACAGAAGGTCCAACGGACAAGCCTTTGGCATCAAATAACACTAATACTATAGGTAAGGCAAGCACATGTGTACAAAAGTCCAAAATTAACTTAATGTGCCCCTTTTATGCCATTTTTAAGGTTCCTAATATTGTTTTGGGAGGCTCCTACAATAGGATTTCATGCATGCAAGATTAAAAAAATGCTTTAGTTTTCTCAAAATATGCATTTAATATCACCTCATTTTCCAGTGATTCTCAAACAACTAGTTTGAAGCAGTTCAAAGATTCAGTCTCTCTAAACCCCTCCTTTCCGTGAGCCTACTCTGCTCTGATTGGTCAGATGGCCCAGTCTGTTGTGATTGGTCTACCGCTTACAGCGTGTGTCAGAAATGATATGCCCATTGCCATAGTTCTGCATTTTAAACCCTCAATAGAAAATATAAACATCTATTATTTGTCATACTTACAGGTTGTGATTCAGTGGAGACAGTTGGTCCCAAATAAAACAGGGTACTACTGAGCCATCTTTCAAGAGCAAGTGTTTCCCACGTTGAACTCCCTGAGATTAGAGAAGCAGTCTGTTTGCGGCCAGCCAATGTAGAACATAGACTGGAATTAAGCAAATGTGTTATGTGTAGCCATCACGGAAGTGGGATTCAAATTACTAACGACTCGTTTAGGCTGTACAGAGTCAATACTTTATTTTGGGAGACAATAACTTTATTTATCTTGCATTTTCGGACAGCTATATTAAACACTGCATGAAAGCCAATATTGGAAATGGCATAATGGGGCACTTTAAATTGTTTAAAATAAGTGACTCAACCATGACATTAATGACACTACATCATGCAATGAATCAAATAAATATTTCATCATCTCTTCTTTTTCAGCGATTGTTGTACCAATTTATTTCTGCTGATATTCATCCTGCTTGGAATAATCCTCTATAAGAGATACCAACGTCAACTAAGCAGTATGTTAAAAATCATTTTTTATATTACTTGTATTTAATAACACTGCAGCAGCGTTTATATCTGTATCATTTAAAGTATATGTGCAACATTTAATGCATTTCATTGTATTATGCCGTAGATCAGCAAAGTGGAAAATCAAATGTACTTTTATTGAAACTGCTTTAAATGCCACACAGTTTTATGGACATAATTGCTGTCAACTTTATTTCAGGTCCTGCTGATGATTTGAAAGAAGTGAAAATTCCTATTGTAAGTGCTTGTTGGCTTTTTATGCATTATTTTGATTCATTAGATGAATATTATTTCTAATATTATTCTGATGCTGCAAAGAAACTTTACATTTAAAACAATTTTAAATAATTGCTAATATTTTTAATAAATATTAATTAAATAATATAATTAAAAAATAATAATTTTTTTATTCAATTTAATTCAATTTCAAGTTTATTTGTATAGCGCATTTTATGATACAAATCATTGCAAAGCAACTTTACAGAAAATTAGGTTTCTACAATAATTAGTAGTAGCTTAGAACAAAAGCCATCAAAGCAGTTATTTGAGAATTGGCTTACTAGTCATATGGAGTGTAGAGTCCTGGAGATGTTGTCCGAGAGGAGTTCCGCTCCGACTCTGCTGGGGTGCAGGCCATCGGCGAGAAAAAGCCTAGGACGCTCCCAGAAAAGATTCCATTATTTGGAGCAGTTTCTGTTCTTTACACCATGACAATAACCATTCATTTAAAGCAAAAAGTCTGCTGAACCTTCTGTGTCCTCATCGATACGTGGGCAGTGGTCCTGACACGATGATTGTCGCCGCGGGCGTTGTGCTGCGCACCCTTCAGTGTTTCTGTGTGCAGCACGACCGCTCCCGTCTCCGTCTGCCGCTGCGTGGTGTAAACCCGGCATGAAGCACGACCGCTCCGGGGCTCTCGTCAGCCTTCAGGATCGCGGGTATCTGTGCAGAAACATCGAGAACACGCGCACCAGGGAAACCGTGAGTTTTGCACTTTACCTTCGGCTAATGTAGCACGGATGTGTCGGACGATGGAGTCTCCGATGAACACATCTTCGCGTTCCGTCTCGCGGAGGGGAGCGAAACGGTTCCGGGTGGAGATCTTGAAGACCGGAGGGGGAGAGGTCGTCCCCCGGGGCCTGGCTCGCGTCCTCTGCTGTGGGTGTACCCAGGGTCCGTGGTGTCCCTGTGCCAGAGTGAAGGACATCTGGGAAGATCGCGTCCTGGGTACACCTGGCCTGTGCAGAGAAACACCCGAAAGTAGAGGTTGTGGGACTGTTAGCAGTGCGCTGTATACTCACCGAATGCAGCTCGAATGTGTCGTCACCTGCACTCAAAGGTAGACATACATCCGCCATTAAAGCAAGTAACAGTGAGTAAAGCAATGGTAATGTGTGTGAATAGAGTATTAGCAATGTACGCGGGTTTAGCAACAACCACACTGGCGATGCTAATGGGCTATAAGCTAATAGCGGACTCGGGAAATCAAAATAAAACTAGTGATAACAAGGCGCTCTGATTGTTTTTGTTGTAGAATATGATAGAGGATATATTCACATGGTAAAGAAACGAAAATGATGGTGTATAAAATAGATTTTAAGATAAAAAAATAGACAATAAAGAATTAACATGACGGAGCTCAAACTCGAGACACACGGCAGCAACCCGTGTATATAAGTTAATTATTTACTTGAACTTAGTTTTAATTAAGTTGTTGTTCTTCTTGACATCACTTAGGATAAGCGCCCAAGATCTGAAGAGGAACAAGAGAACACCCACAATGCTGGATTAGAGAGGAAAGAGGGGCAACGCCCAGAGTCCCGCCCCTTGTTGACGCAAGAAACACAGGAAACAGGTACCAAGAGCATACCAGTGGAGGACGAGGACCGGGGATTGGGCGACAGCTTGCCGAACACTACCAGCTCTTCCCAAACCAGTCTATCTCCCCTCCCTCCTGCAGTCTACAACGAGGAATCGCCACAATCGAGTCCCCCAGCCCCAAGACAGCCAGAGATGGTTACAGAGCCATGGGCAGGGTTAGTAAGAACTAGTATCTTTTTTAGGCCAAAATGCCGTGAAACAACAAGATAATGCCTTCAAATGTGTGGAAAAATCCTTGTTCACAAGCAGAAATCTTTATTTCCTAAAAATTTAACTAATTTCACAACATTGCTAAATCTGATTTTTTTTATATATATATCGGATGATGGTCCTCCCAGAAGACTTGTTCCTGTACTTGGTAAGACATAACAACATTTCTTGGTTTATTTGAGTAAATGTGACTTTAGCTTCTCAGTATTTGGAGAAAAGAAAATACATAAGTATTTTGAATACCCTTTTCATTAAAATACAGGGATCTTTTTCATTAAAATAATCTTATTCATATTCAAAAGGGCCATTAGACATTGTTCTGAAGTCTCATTGCTCTGATTTAATAGGTGAGGAGGAGTCTCTAAGCAAGAGTTTCGACCTGTTTGACTCCCTGGATGTGCGGTACCACAACAAGTTTTTCCGCAGCATCGGCGTGAGCGACAACGCCATCAAGGTGGCCGAAACGCAGCAGCCTATGGACAAAGTTTACGACCTATTGCGGGTTTGGATGCAAAAAGAGGGCCTGCGGGCAAACATCAACACATTACTACAGGCTCTGCTAGACCTGGATCAGCGGTATTCAGCAGAACACATCGCCTCCAAGGCTGTTGAACGAGGCTACTACAAATATGAGTAACGTCTCTAAAAGACTGCATGATATTTGTTGAGTAAAAAACAAAATAACAGAGAGGTGTAGATTCGTTTTGATTTCTCCTCAGTGGGTCTGTTGGTCTCATGGCATGAACTTGATGTCCTGTTACTGAGACATTGGAGAATCATCTCTCTGTAGCGCCCAAGTTGGGTTAAAAAGCCAACACTGGACCTTTTTTTGAGGATTTACACTGGCTAGCAGCAGAGGGCGCTGTGTTCCCTCTAAACCGTACATTGTAGTAGTGTTATTTGGTGCACTGGCCTCAGGCTTTTAAACTACAGGTTGATCCAAAGCCTACATATAGATGTCATTAAACCTTTGGTTATGCCAAATGTTCAAACTAAAGCAAGTGTATTTAGTTCCGTGCCTTACATGTTCGTACTGACAGGCACAAACTGAAGATTTTCACAAGCCTCACACTACATGTACTCATATTTCTGCCGTGAATCACTTCTGTTCTTAGCTACCAAACCTTGTTAATGAACTCGGTTACAAATGAACAAATATGCTTCAAGATGAGTTTAGTTCTTGGTTCAGAATGAGTTTTGGATTTCAGTCGTATGTCAGCAGTCCAGGGTTTTCATGTGAAGTTCAGAACATGAATTTTTCTTCGGGTTGTTACAGAATAGGCTGCCCCTGAATTATGCCAGTATGTGAAAGGTGATTAAAAAAAATAAATATTCTCGACAGATGACCTTTCTTCAAGGGTTTGGTGCAAGGACGAGATGTTTTTCAACCTTCTCGGCCTTTCTTGCCTGTTCCGTTTTCCTTATTTATATTTAAACAAGTGACGTATTTATTTGTTTTGTGTAATTCCTCATTATTTATACCTGTTATCAATACTCACCTACAGTAAGTGTTCCTGAAGCATTTATCGTAACCGAGATGTTCACCAGACACATCCTTCCGGTCCTTTCACAAGCAGATTAGTGCCATCTTCCTGCAGTTATTCAGTAGCTAAGAAGACATTTACCCATATACCCCCACTTACTACCAAACTACTAATTTACTAATCACAAAAAACACAAAACCATGTCCATCTCTATATATCCAATAAATCCAGTGAATTCATTCATTCATGTTCTTAAAAGCTAAAGAAAAGCTTAAAAGAGTACCACGGTCAGTATCTCTTGGACGCTTGTATCTGCTTCCACAGAGTGAATTAATATCGAGGATAAGGAGGCATTTCAAACCTCTGCTCGCTGTTCTTGTTTTTGTATGCGGTAGTGCACAGGTACGTGTTTTTAAATAGTTAAAAGATGAAGGAAATTTATGCTCACCCAGAAACTACTTGCCGTTCAGTTACGTTTTGTCTAGTATGTACATAGTTGTCAAGAATTCTATTAAACAAAACTAATAGATATATATTTATGCAAGCCCTAAGAGCATAACATACGAAGTACTGCCTTAAAACTGAACCGAAGGAACAAATTGAAATTAAAATGAACAAGTGGAATAGATGTTATCTAAATAAACGGCCTCTTAATTCATTTGCATAACAGTAAATGAACTGTGTCGTCTGACTCGGCTGTATAGCTATGTAGCTGGTGTATGTAATATGATATTTTCAGAACATATCTTACATCAGCTTTACTTTTTAAACCGACTTGTTGGAGTTCGAAAGCTGTATCAGATCAGAACAAAATAGCTCCCCCTGCCTTCCCTGTTTAATTCTTGAATTGTAGAGCTGTCGTACAGTGCAGGCACTGCCACCTATTGACATAGAGTTGAATAGCAAGAGAAAAAAACCTGCATCAATTTTAAGGGAGCTTTTATTCCCACATCTACACAGCCTTTTCTTTACATCTTTAATCTTTTTTGCACTGAATTTAACATTGAGTGTCTCTTAGATGCGGGAGTTTTTACCTCTGAGCAGTTCAGTGCCATCTGTTTCTCTGTGTTTTTTTATACATATTTTTTTTTGTTTGTTTTATATTGACTCCACGTTGTTCCTGCCTTGACGCCTCTAACACAGCCTCATGCCTCAGTGCTCGCTCAATCTATGCTTCATTTTCTCAGTGAAGTATAGAGTAGTAGTTTTGAATTTCTTTTTTTTTCCACCTTAGTTGTTTGCTCGTTTATGAATGTAAAATGTTTGCTGTTGCAAAATTGTTTGTAGAATGTTTTTGTTTTAAAATAAAATAAAAATTTAAATTACCAGAAAGTTTCCCTGGCAAATTATTTTTTCTTTCCAATTTATGTTTTAAGACACGGTGTTATTGTGTTTAATTATTAATTATATAATAATAAATATTATTATTATACTATTATTACTATTGGGTTTTATTATTTATTGATAATGTCATTATGTCTTATTGTATTTTTAATCATTTATAATATATTTAACAGTAAAAAAAAATTTCCTTTTGGAAATGGTTGTGCTTACAAGGTAAAATGTGCTTAAAATTGCATAAAAACGCCTTAATTTCTAAATAATTTTGCAATCAACTCTTTTTAAAATAACTTTAATATTCATATATTTTATAATATTTTATAGCATAATACTATGGGGTTTACTCTGAGATAAAGAAAACTTTAGTGTTCATAAAAGAGAATGTATGCAGTGACATTAAGACTTTCTATGCGAAACATCAAAATAAGCAATTTTTCACAAAGTCACAGTGCAACAACGATATACAGATGAAATCATCTAAGCTACTTGATGTGCATCGCAATAGAAAAATATACACATTAACAATCTTTTAAAATACCATCTTTTAATTAGATACTTAAAATCTTTGTAAAGACGTTCATACTATGATGGGCTGAGGTATCAGGGTGCAAAATGTGTGTGTGTTCTGCCAGCTAATCTGTATGTAATCTCTATCTCCAGGTTGTCTGAAATTGTAAAATATTGCCCATAGCAAACTCTACAACTGTCTTTATGTTAAATCCGCATTGTTAGGCTTTATGGAGGGTGTGTCATCCCCTCTCCGCTAGGCACTTCCAAAGCCCTCTGTGAGTACCTGCTGACTCCAAGAACTTCCAGCAGACTTTGGGGCCAGACATCCATAGAATGACAGAATCCACACTCCCTGAGGCAAGAGGCTGGCACAAAACCGCTGGATATGAGACATAAAAGCACAGCCAAACAATCATCAAATAATCTTTAATGCTACACTCCACAAACTGACATCAAAAGAAATCGGGTCTCATTCACTAATCATTGCGTGGTTTATTCATTTTTATAAGCATAGGAGAACTTCTCACTAATACGTGTGTACGTATATGAATTTGTACTTCGTTCTAATGTTAATCTAAATGCTCTAGATGCCGTGACCGTTGTGCCTGAAGTTAGTAATTTACATAAAATGCACCCAAACCAGCTTCATATAAGGACATTCCACACTCTCGTCACATATGATGCTATTTAAAGAAACGGCAAGCAAAATGTGCCATCTTTGAAACACACTTGAAACACAATAATCATGTATTATACAGACCCGACCCGGTTTACAGACCTCTCATTAATCAGCTGTATGTATGTGTATCTGCGTTTTTATGCAGAGGAACACATATTTTCTTACTCTTTTATTTTAAGGGATACTCCATCCCAAAATTAAAATTTTGTCATTAATCACTTACCCCCATGTCATTCCAAACCCGTAAAAGCTCCATTTGTCTTCAGAACACAATTTAAGATATTTTGGATGAAAACCTGGAGGCTTGAGACTGTCCCATAGACTGCCAAGTAAATATCAGTGTCAAGGTCCATAAAAAGTTTGTATGCTCTTCTGTGTCATCCACGCCACAAGGATGCGCTGTTTTATTTCAAATCAAAGCTAAATACACATAGAAAGCATCCTTGTGGCGCAGATGATACAGAAGAGCATACACATCATACGGTGATATGGAGAGACACAGAGGAGACCATTGACAAAGGAATTGTTGAATAAAGTCATTATTTTTGCTTTCTTCGCTTACAAAAAGTGTTCCCGTCACTTCATATAACCCCAGATTGCACGTCTGATGGCAGATGGATATTCTGATGATGACTTTCACACCTTTTATGGACCTTTGTCACTGTTATTACTTGGCAGTCTATGGGACAGTCTCAAGCCTCCAGGTTTTCATCCAAATTATCTTAAATTGTGCTTCCGAAGACGAACCGCACTTTTTACGGTTTGGAACGTATGGGGGTAAATGATTAATGACAAAATTCTCATTTTGGGGTGGAGTATCCCTTTAAGATAAAAAATCTATGTATAAGATTTAATCATAACATGTTTGTAATGCTATCCACAGTATGTCATTTTCATGTATACATATTTTTGTAAATTTATACTAAATTTTAATACAAAATTTATTGGTGAACATTCAAACAGATTTCATGTAGAAATTCCAAATAAATAATGAATGAGACACATTATTCTTATATTAAGTCTAGGAAGGGTGTACCGAAAATATGGTCTTTGGTCTAAACTATCTAGTGTGTTTTGGACTTTCTCCAAGCCAAACCAAATCTAATGATGTACTGTAGCTGGTCTTGTTCATATGTGGATTTCAGAAGCTCAAAGACTGAAAGCACTTCATAAACATCTCAGGTTCTTTCTTGGGTGACTTGCTTCCATTCTTGTCATGGAGATATTAACTGAGCTCCAAAAACAAAAAACATCCTTCAAAGGTCTGAAATCTGCCGTCTACAGGTTGTTGAATCCACATCATTAGCTGTGGGAGAAAAAAATTAAAAAAAAACTAAAGGACTGTCTTCTAAGTCATTAAGTCGGTGAGTTTCAGGATCATTACAATCTCATTTTGTTGACATTTCCTCACCCAGTATTCCTGAGAGAGGCCGGTCAGATCCAGACGTGCTGTTTGTGTGTGGAGGGTCAATAACACTTAGGATCATGGTACTGGAGGTCTTTTTGGGCCTGATGGCGCTGAGAAGGTTCATGGGGGGAAACATGTTAGACGTAGGCCTCTCTGGTTCAGCCTCCCATGCTGGTTTACTACACGATCTGATCCCTCCCTGTCTACACGTTGTCTCCAGGCCCTGTCTGGGTTCCACTGATTCCACTGCTGAGATGCCCACTCGTCTGTGACTCCTCCAGGACCAACGGGAACATGAGCTACAGCAGCAAACTCTTAAACACGAACATCCTCGGATGAGCAGAGCCAGCAGGGTCCCTGTCCCTTTTGAAGGTGGTGTTGAGGGCAGCATAAACCAGCGGGTTACACACAGAGTTGCTGAATCCAAGGATCTGAACCACGCTGACTAGGAGAAACTCAGAGTCAAGATCAAGGTCCAGCTGACCTGTGTTTCACAGGGAACATACATGCAAAGGTACAGTTATAAAAGCGTAAGGAAATAACACTTTCTCCACAAAATTAGCTTTCATTAAATGCTTTAGGGTTGACTTTTAGAGGGGCTATTCACAAATAATGAGTTTTTGTGTTAAAAAACACAAGAGGTAGGGTAATGGAATGAAAAAAGGTGAAGTATAGAGTATATATTAGCTATATTATCATCCGTAACAATGCAAAATAACAAATGTGTTGCAGTTACATCCTCTGTTGCTAGTTGAGCTATTTAAGATCAGGTGAATTCTGATTGGCTGTCAATTTTTTTTAACCTGCCTCATTGCGAACTTTCCTATTCTTATGGAATTATAACAATTATTAAAACTTTATAGTTATTGTTCTTGGTGTGAACAGCCTTTTACGTTTTTTATTTTTGCTCCACCAACACAAACAGTTCCAAGTGAAGCCACAGCAGACCCATTGCGCGTCTCTGAGCAACATAAGTGTTTTGTTCTTGAATGTTTTGAACTGTTGAAATCAATTGAATTACTCAATCAATGCCTCGGCTCACATTTTTGAACAAGTCAGTTTCATTTGAGTCAATGACTCACTCATAAAGACTTCCTATGTGCATTCATTTATAACTAAATAGCTTTTTAAAAAGGAAAAAAAGGAAAAGACACTAAAAGGAATGAACATCTATCAATGTCAAGATTAAAATGAACTGCACACTGTATAAAAGTGTGTCTCTGTTAGTCACAGGCTTTTTTATTGGTTTCCTTCAAACCTTCGTTATTCCATAACGGCGAGGCTCCAGTGTGGCCTCAGGTAAATGCTTATGAATGTAATTTCACTGGAAATAGAAGAATTTGTTATGCTGTTTCTTAAAGCTTTTGTGGCAGCTGGGAAGCACGTGTGAACTGTGGAAAGAACAGATGAAATTGGACTGCGTGTTGTGCACATGACAAAAGAGTGGATGGAACACTGGGCAGGGAAAAATAATAATATAATATTATTATAAAAACTGTATAAAAAGATCAAAACCTTGAGGAGTAAGTACAGATTGGAAAATTCCACTTATAATAGGAAAGGAAACAGTCTTGCTCTTAAGTGGAACTAAAAAGCTCCTATAGGTCAGAGATTTGGAAAGCAGAGTGGTTTCCCATTTAACCAAAATCACACTGCAGGACCATTTATAACGAGAACAATGTATGCGACCCGAGAATAAACGGACATAACACTGAAATAAAATAAATGACATTTGTTATTAACAATTCTTTCATTTCACAGAGTTCTGATATCCTGCACTTTGCTATGAAGTATAATTTGTTTTATTTATTTATTTTTTGCATAATTCGACATTAATTAAGGAGTTTATGAATCTACATAAAATGCTACACCTGTATTAATGCATTTTTATGTGATATTCACACAATAGTATTATGGAGACAATAGTACTCCCCACACACCAATTAATAATAGTTGCCATAGTGATAACTGTGAGAGGAATAAAAGAACAGATGATTGCCTGTAGAAAGATTCACAGGAACGAGGTGTTGACCTCTACGAAAAGTTTAGGAGGAGCAAAGGAGGAGAGAATCTGAAGTGAGAATGTTTTTACTCCTCACAGGCAAGGCCGCCTCTGGCTGACAGACAAATGTGTAAAAGGTGGTTGTTTTTTTTCATTACTTGTGAGGGGAAAGAAAAAAAACTGGGAGAAGCTGACAACTGTAAGGCAAGAGGGAAGAGTCACAAGAGGTTTGGTACCCATAGTCAGCAGGAGGGAGACCCAGATGGAAAGGCGCCCAGCAGGCGGACAAAGAGCCATAACCACGGTGGCCATCATTCTTACTGCACGCTTCTTCATCCTGAGAATGAAAGGCATTTTCTATTGTTACAGGCATGGTCAATAGAGGGGTGCCAATCAAACAGCATTTCTTTTTGTACCAGTCTACCAAAGATCATGCGAAACAGAGAGCAAGCCAATGTATAACGTTTATACAATGTTGGGGCAATGAAAGCATCTGCTAAACAGACCTTTCAAGAGCAGTGTGTGATTCCCAGAAATTATATGGACAAACAACCAAAAGTGGTTTTTTGTTGTTATTGTCAAAATCATTAGGTTCTGATCACAATGGGAGTATCCCTGCTGCGCTATTAGCCCAGGGGCTTCAGCTTTTAATAGGCTCCTCGGTCAATAGAGCAAGGACCCCCTGTTATATGTTTTATAAAAACTGAGTGTTGCATTTTAAGCAAGCTTGGTCCTATAATTTTGTACCATATTAATGTATTTATATACTTACTGCCCAATGATGCTGACATTGCAAAACCTTAAAAATATCATCATTAAAAACAAATAATTTTCCCAAAGAATGTATTTCTGCTGTCATAGCCTTTTTTCACCCCTCTGTCATGTCTCTTATGACAATCAAACATTTATGGGGGTGGGGGGGGGGGGGGGGTGGGGTGGGGGGCACTTTATCTGTGGACCATAATGAAGACATTTTGAGAAATGTCTCTTTGTTTACATAATGGAGCCAGTTGGTCGACGCCAAAATGGTTTGGTTACCCATATTCTTCACTTCAATTTTATCTTTGATGTTGCACAGAAGAAGGTAAGGTCCAGATTTGGAATGACATGCGTGTGTGTAAAAGTGACAGACGATTTTTATGTTTGGGTGAACTATATCTTACATGATACTTGTACACTACACTGTGGTTTACTTAATGGGATAGTTCACCCAAAAATTTAAATCCTTGCATTAGCAACTCACCCGCCCATGTTGATCCCAAACCTGAATCTTTCTTCTGTGGAACACAAAAGACAATATTCTTCTGGAAAAACACTATTTGTCCATGGGGGTCCCAGTGTTGCTTTTTTGCTCATTATGTGGACAAAAAGTTGAAACATTCTTTCATATATTCAAAAGAAAAAGTAATTGCTTTTATCACTACAGTCCAATAAATAAATCAGTTAGTATTGAGTAACATATGTATTAGACACAGTATTATCATTTTAAGGCCCGTCCACACACAAAACCAATTACCTAATATTAGTGTCCACACAGGCGCATGTTAACATTTTGTTCATTATAAGCATTTGCCGCAGTAATAGTTTGTCTGCAGCTTTAAATACTTAGTACAATTGTATTCTGATTTCGGTTTTTACATTTCAATGTGAATGGCCCCTCTTGCACTCTTGCCAACTGCAAATAGTTGAAATGAAATGGAAGCCACTACAGAGTTTTTAATTTTGGGTGAAGTATCCCTTTAATGTATTTAAGACTTCTTACTTAAATTGTAACTTTGGTAATATAGTGATTTAATATTAATGTTTGTTTGAATGCTATAATTTTCAGTTTCTGATACAATAATGAAAAAAACAATATAATAGTAAGCAAACCCCACTGTTGTAGATAACCTGGTAATCTTGTTGATTCAGAATCCGGGGCCAGCATTTGAAACATGACATCATGTACTTTGTGCTTGCCCCAGAGCTCCCGACATGATCTTTGCCAGTACAGGATGGCCATGGTCACCAAGGGGGCCAGAAACACCAGGACGGACAGACAGGTAAGTGTAGGCTCTCCTATGCCTGTGGCTGGCCATACTTCCAAAAAACAAGTATGGTGGACATCAAACAGGAAGTCATATTTCACCTGGATGGTTACAACTAAGAGGATTGATACCCTATTATGTGGGGCCCTTCAAATAAGTTTGACCGATGGAGGGAAGGCTAGAGGCAGCTAAATATTCAAACATTCAATCTAATTAAATTTGTTCATCAAATAATATTGTATAAAATGCTGCTCATAATGATTCTTGATAATTCGTCTTATTTCCCAAATGAACTATAATGGCCTGATTTACTGACTGACTGAGGCATTGCTGAGTGATATAAAGACAGCTTTTTATCCTTCTTATGAAGTTTATCTGCTGAATGCCTGAAACCGCAGCATGACCCATCGAGATCATGTGATGGGAGTGATGTATACAGTACGACATGTCTTTGAGGGAAAAAATGTGTGACAAGGCTGCAGATGCAAGGTCAAATAAACATAAAGCCAAAACAACACAAAACAAGTGGAAGGCATCTATTATCTCACTGAAAACTGAACAGGCATTGCATTTGAAAGCCTCAATGGTCTCGTCTAGCACAACAGCATCTAATTTCTGATTCTAATAGAGTTGATGCATCTGTGATCTCTGGCGGTAGCTGCAGTGTGAATGAAAATTCAAAAGTCAAAGAGACATGTTTCTGCTCACGGTTTAACATCACGCTGCTTTTCTTTTTATTTCATTTACTCTTTTGCTTTAATAATCACAACACATTTCATAAACTTAATGAAAACCAGGACATTTCTTTCTTTCCTCGGGACAGATTTAGCTGCTACTACTGTTTGAGCTAAATACTGATGTTTATGACCTATTTCATTGTTTGCTCCTTTATCTTTGACTGTTAATGACTTGAGTATTGTTGTTTAAATAATATGGCCCTGCCCCAGTGGGTGGGAGCAATCACTAAATTGCTTGTTTAATCTAATAATAGTGGTGTATATTGGATAGGGATATGTTTCTGCACATGTCAGACAGAAATGTTGAATGACGTATTTTTTTTTCTTAGGGTTGCATGTTTACTCTCCACTTTTCTGTCAACAAACCACCTGGGAGCCCCGGCGATTGCGGAGGGCCACCAACCACACAGCCACTGTAAAATGAGGGACAAGGACCATAATCTTTGTAGTTTTGTAGAATTTCAAAAGACCCACAAGTACATGTTTTGAAAAATGTCACTGTTTTTGTCCACTTACGTCAATGGGGTTCAATATTTGGTTTGCACTTTCATTATGATGGACAAAACATTCTTTCCAATATCTTGTTTTATGAAAGATCACCAGGGGCACCCAACCATAACGGCCACCCTGTAAAATAAGTCAAAAAACACAATATTTGTTTTTGTCTCGCGCCCGGTTTTTTCATCTTGGTCTCGCGGACTGCCCGGCGTCTGCCCAGTCACCATTTACTCTCTTTGATACTCCTTCTTTTTCCTTCTGCTTTCTTCGCAGTCCTGCGTTTCTTCTATTCTATGATATTTGGAATTAGTCTTTTGATGAACCTTTTTTAACAATTAAGAAAATTTATAATCTAAAAACTATTAGTTTATTATAAATAAATTTAAGATAATATTTAATTACATTTATAATATTTCATAATATTTTAATTTCCTTACCAGTAAGTAACATCATTAACAATTTCGATATTTAATATTAATTTCAAAACCAAATTATTTGAATTTAGGCATAAAACCAATTATAAACATAATACAGAAAAAATTTATATATAGTAATTACAAATAAAATATTCTTTACACATCGGTGTGCTACAAATACGATAGTTTAATTCACATTAAAATATTAATTTAATATTTTTTAAGAGGACCCTTATATTTTGGAAGGGTTCACTTACAATGGGAAAGGTTTTAAAAAATGGGGCTTTCACAAGGGATGAGTTTACCTACACTGTTGGTATGAAAGTATCTTTAATAACTTCCTTTGCATGACTCAACCCAGCATACTTGAAGGCATGACATAGGAAAGTAGCTGTTGCGGACATGCAGGGATAAAGAATTCCCTGGAAACGCTCTACAGCAAATACATGTCATGGTGAGCATGCTGGTTCCCGATGGCTGTCACTTGTAGGAATGGTATTAACTTGCACAGAAAATCTCCTGTTGGTCAAAAAATTGAATGAGGCACAGTGATTGAACCGTTGAGTAAGAGATATATGAGTGGGGGGAAAAATTTAGAGAACAGGCAATGAACTGATGAAAGACTGTGTAAAAATATTTGAAAAACAAAACTCCTTGACCTGTTTTCATATATACCAGTAGGTAAGGTCTCCCTACTATAAACTGTTGCAACAATAAGGAAAATGATACTGAGGGGGCTTGTAGAGCAACTAATAGAAGGAAACTGTGTGTGGCAGTGAATGTATAGTCTTTTATGGACAATGATGAAGGGCATACAGTGCCGTGAAAATGTTTTTGCCCCCTTCCAGTTTTTTTTTTTTTATTTTTTTTTTTTTGCTATTTGTCACACACTTAAGAGACTCAGATCATCAACAAAATTGTACTATTGCACAAAGTTAATGCAAGTAAACACAAAATGCAATTGTTGATTTATTTTATTAAGGGAAAAAAAGCTGTCCAAACCTACGGCCCTACGTGAAAAATGCCCCCCTCTTGTAAAATCATGAAAGAACTGTGATTAACCCATATTATTTTAGAAAGCTGAGTTAAATTTTCACTAGCCACACCCAGGCCTGAATATCTGCTAGACGTACGCTGTTCTGTTTCGGCTGCGGTCATGCCGGATCTGTTTCCTGTGTTGTGATTTGATCTGAATGGAAGAAGAGGGCGTATCGGCAGTTATGCAGCTGACACAGAACAGCATTACTTCTAGTGGATATTCTCCAAAATGCACCAGGGGTGATGCAGAGGAGGACAAAATTAAAAAGCACACAATCATGCCATGATCTAAAGCAATTCAAGAACAGATAAGAAAACAAAATAGTGGCAGGTTATCCCGCAATAGTTGACATGTATCAGTCTGGAAAGGGTTATAAGCACCACTTTCTATAAGCTATTGTAGGACTTCCGCAAACTCATGGTTGGAAACCAGAGCCCTTATCTACAAATGGAGAAGAACTTGGAAACAGTGTTGAACCTTGCCAGGAGTGGCCGGCCTCCCAAATTTACTCCAACAGAGCGCAACGACGACTCATCCAGGAGGTCATAAAAAGAACCCAGAACAACATCTAAAGAACTGCAGGCCTCACTTGGCCTCAATTAGGTCAGTGTCATGATTCAACAATAAAGAAAGAGACTGGGCAAAAATGGCATCCATGGGAGAGTTCAAATATGCATAAAAAAAAAAAAAAAAAAAAAATTAAAAAAAATAAAAAACGGCAAGGGGGGGCCAAAGCTTTTTTCACACCACGTGGGGGTGGAGTAGGACCACAGGCTTTATTTTGTGACACAATGGTACCTCGTAATTACTACAGTATTACAGGAAATCAGATTGAGTTTGTGTTTTTGCCATGGATTTAAGGAGAAAGAATCTTCTCCCAGCCAATTCTGAGGAGTCGTCTGTAACCCACTAATTCTTCTTTTCCAGCTCACTGATCTATAAAATAACTCCACAAGTGCACACTGGCATAATTCACCTGTTGCCTGCTGGACATGACTGTCTTCATTATCCATGTCATTAGATGAAAGGTCATTGACTCTTGCAAACAATAGAAATTTAAACCACAACATGACGCAAATACTGAGCAATGCAAACTATGCCTGATTTGTAGTGTCTATAATGGCAGGCATTGCTTGATGTATCTACTGATATTTGAGGTTATATTTGAATTATTTTTAATGTAAATCATTCAATTTTGTTGGTACACAACAGCCAGTATAGATCCTGGCTGGTAGGTTAGACATCTTAACCCTATCACCGAATTTCTGGCAGATGCAGTTTGAGACATTTGATGACTCAGTGCTGTTGTTTTATCATTGAGACATGCCAAATTTATCAACACATAGGTAGCCATTTTATTCTGATGAAATAAATAAGCAGAACTGAGTGGGCAATGATATACTTCCACCGATGCATTAAACTTTACGATTTTTTAAAAGAAAAAAAATAGCTAAAAGTGTTAATATATCAAAAGCATCCATATGAATATATTTAATATTTTACACAATTTTTTCTATCACATGATATATCCATTACCTACACTATAAAAGCTTGGGGATCACTTTTTTTTTTTTTATGTAATATTTTTATTCAGCAATGGAACATTTAAAATTGGCTAAAAATCTCAATTAAAGAATTTTACACTGTTATACCAATTTTCTCTTCAATAAATGCTGTTGTATTGAAACTTTATTCATTCAAAGAATCCTGAAAAATAAGGATTTCACCGTTTCCACAACATATAAACGATTTTCGAGTATTAATAATAATAAAAAAGAAATGCGAAGCAACAACTCGCATAATAGAATGCTTTCTGAAGGATTGTTTGACGCTTGAGGACTGGGTAAAGGCGCTGAAAATTCACGCATTAGCAATCCTAGGGGGGGGGAAAAACATTAAAAAAAACAAAAAAAAATTACATTGCAGAGGATAAACAGGCCCCGTAACAGAATTACATTACAAAAAATAATAAAATAAATAACCCCATTAGTTAAATGTAATCATATCTCAAAATATACTGTTTTACTTATTTTGATCATAAGTGCCACTTTGGTGAGCATAAAAGACTACTTTCAAAAAACATTTAAAAACCTAAGTGAAACAATTGTGACTACAGCAAAACATGCCACATTAAACGTGTATATTTACACAAGAGTGTGTGTAGGAAATATGGGGCTGATGCAGCAACAGAGGATTCCCAAGAAACTTCTGTCAATAGGTACCTTGCTCATTTGCCACTCAAACACGAGCGGTTCTTGAACGATCTCTCTTCTACTCAATGGTGACCTTCCCTGACGGCTCCTTAAAAGGCTACTTGGAGCTCACGAGATGACGGGGGGTTGGACGACCGTAACAGCGGTGCTGATAACAATACCACACATCCACCCACAAATGCAGTAATGAGTATGCTACAGGGAAATGTTTAGCGCAAATAGCACCCTTTCAGGTCTCAGCGCAGCCTGTGTCTGCTCTACAAACAACTTATTTATGGACTTCAGACGTGCCAAGTTTCCATTTGATCACCGGCCGTCCCTCCATTTTAGACATAGAAGTCTACTTGTAGTGGATGGGCTTAATGCTGGCTCGACCAAAAAATTGTATCAGGTTTTTTTTTGATTCTGGTTGGTATTCTGGACTCAGCAGACTCTGAAAACTACATTAATATGCATTATACGTCGGTAAGATGAAAAGAAAAATACCATCTAAAGACAGTCAGTTCCCCTAACATTTATAGAGGCCCCAATCCATTATTAGACATAAGATGTGCTATGCTGGAGCGATGGGGCGTAATGCTGGGTTGCATCTCTGGCTTCTGTTAACAGACGTTTACAGTTTGTTTATTTGCCCAGTTAATTAATTAGTTGTGTGTTATTTATAGTTCTCTAACTATTAGTCAGAAGTGTATGCAGTTAACAGGGACTACCTCTCACGACGCTGTTGCTTAGGCACTTGTACCGGTAGCTATATGCTGTTTTTTTTATAAATTCATACCGTGTGCATATACCGGTTTACCGTTTGAACCAGTATCACCCAGCACTAGATGTCCATGAATATTAATCAACCATCAGTAAAATTTCAGCTGAAGAAAAAACACTCAAGGCCAAACAAAACTTCAACGTGATCATCCCTTCCTCTTTACTACTAGTTTTAACGTGAAATTTACTGAGCATTTAATTTACCTCAGGAAGTCATCAGTGTCCACAGCTCATTATAGTGTGCTATAGCTAAATGAAGTCTAGAGAAGATCATTTCGTGAAATATTAGACTATATACACATTACATTTTACTTTACCTGTTAGTGATGTCTTCATTATTTAATGTTCAAATAAAACTATTATGAAATGAGTTATGAGAGGCACTGTGTAAATGAATATATTTCAACAACAAATAGAATTTTTATAATTTAGAAGTTCATTTAAAAACTACATTATGTGCAATTTATATTATGTGCTCCCCCCATGCATTCTGTATTATACAGAATGCATTAATGCTTTGTACAGTACACACACATTTTTAAATGATACGATAAAAAAAACAATATGCCTATTTGATTTTCATGCACATATAGTTTCTAAAGGTTTTTCATAAATTGTTTTTTAAACTTTTCAAAAGTTTCTTGAATAACATACAGTATATACAGTGTGACCGTATTGAACATCACTGTATGTGTGTGTGTGCAAGCCACTTTTGGCACGCATGCCGTAGGTTGTCGACCCCTGGTTTAGAGCATAAACCGAGGTAGATTTGTATCCCTAATACATTTTTTAATTATAACTGAGTTTGTTTAAAGAAAGAGCTATTTTTTCAGTAAACCACTGTTTAATGAAAAAAAAAAATAATAATGTTTTCCCCCTGCTGTACCAAAACTGTACCGAACAGTGACATCAAAACCGAGGTACTAACCAAACCTACAAAACAGCCAACCACAACAAACATAATAATAATTATTATTATTATGCATGATCAAAGCCACTGATGAAGCTAAGGGTGCTTTCACACTAGCACAGAGTACTTGACTTCCAGTGCATTCATCTTTAATGCACTGGCCTCACACACACACACACACACACACACACACACACACACACACACACACATATAATAATAATAATTATTATTATTATTATTAACACCAGATACGCTTTCTTAGAGATGGAAAAAAATATTCTGACATTCTTTTGAGATGCCTAAATAGATTTAAGCACAGTTTATGTCTTTTTAAAAAACCCCAGTGCTCATTTTTGTGCTTCAAGGATGGTACAAAAGACACTTGCATTTTAATTCATTAATGCAGGTGCAATATATTGTACTGCATTATCATGGATAGACTTCAGAAATCCAATTTAAGGCCTAAGTGCAGTTTTGCACATGATTCATTCACTGGCATGAATTCAAGTTACATGAATCTGTGCACATGTACTGAAGTGTACTGTAGCACAAACTTTTGATGAATTGTAGTTTTGTTAAAGATGAAAAAAGAATGTGTAGAAAGCACAGAAATCCTTTACCCTTTGAACAATACTATACCATTTAAGAGCATTGAATTGTGAGATGAATGCACTGGAGGTCAAGTACTCTGTTAGGGTGTGTTCACACTTGGTTCGATTGACTGTCGACTGCCAATCGAACAGGTACTCACCAAAAGTGCTAGTGCGAAAGCACCCCTAGCTTCATCAGTGGCTTTGATCATGCATTAACTATATATGCTTAAAGCTTTATTTTCCCAAAGCTGTCACTTAATAGTGTTGAGATTGAGCTATACATCAAGAGACCTTGGGTTTATAAAAAATAATAAAAAGTTAGGGAAAAACCGTGTGGCCAATTGGTTATAGACAGTTACGGTGCATTATAAACTGAACAGAAACTGATTTCTGTCAAGCGTGAAGAAAACTAAGCCTACCTGCTAACCAGTTGGTGAAGAAGTGCTGCAGCAGTGTGGCAGGAACACACACTATGGATATCAGGAGGTCACTGAGTGCAAGAGAGCAAATGAAGAAGGTGCTGGGAGACTGCAGAGCCTTCCTGCGACACAAGAGAACCAGCACCGCACCGTTTCCTACCACTGCAAGCCCAAAGATGAGCACGTAGAGTAGGCCAAAAACTGGAAGCAGGGCGCTAGGGAGTCTGGGCACGGCCACCAAAGGAGGAATGGAGAATTTCTGGATGAACTGCCAGCGAGAGAGGTTAGAAGCCTTCAGCATGAGGTCCAGAAGATGGGCAGTCAGGTTCATACTGATGAAGGTCAAGGGTCTTAGCTGTTTGTAGAACACCAGTATGTTTGATTCTTCGGTGCCAACTGTGGTGTAGCAACTTGTTAACAATCTGTGATGGTCTGATCTTCACAATTTTACAGAGAGCTTGTTAAGTTACATTAAGAAGTTTATGTGTGCTGATTGATCGGGTTCTCTTTGTAAATGATGGATTGCAGCCATTTTTCATGGTTGTTCCCATTTGTTGAGAAAACATGCCTTTATCTCATTCCATAATAAAGGGTAGTTCGGAGCATTGATTGTAAGTCACTGGGGACATCTATAGGGTTATGACAGGCTCTTCTCTGCTTGACCAAAAACCTTTCAGTCAAAAGCTGTGTGATACCAACATTTAATGATGCCCATGTTCACTCTCAGTATGTCAGAGGAATGTCCTTTGATGTTCCTGCTCCTTCTTGCTGATGCCTGATATCACATCTGTCTCATGACTATTTTTTGCCAAAATCCTTCTCCTATCTTCACGTCAGGGTATTCTGTATTTGTGTTGCTTTCTCATTTTTGAATTGAGTTTAGATGATCTTAAGCCTTGAAATCTTGGAAACATGCTGACAAATCAACAAAACATGGTTACGTTTCAGATGATTTGAGCGTCCTAAGCCCTGAGAAAACAGTCCAAACTTTTGGGTAAAATCTACTTTCAATATAGTGGGTATTCAAAATAAGCAAGTTCTAAAATATGATGATCGTGAGAGGGATAGTCCTCTTTTTACTCAGTATTTGTATTGTTGTGATTATTTGAATTTAAAATGAAATTTTTGACTTTTGGGGAAACTGTCATGGAGAAAAACGTCACCCCTTCTAAACAACTTGCACCGTTATCCCCCTATTTAGCCTATTATAATACTCTATTAAAAAAAAAAAATTTTTTTTTTTTTAGGGTTTACAGCAGTAAGCAGGTAAATTGGATTTAAATTACATAAAAATATTGTTTGCACATTTTTGTGTCTATTTCATGCTTTAAAAAAAACAAGCACAATTAATATCGATACGATTGACTTGTAGCTGGTTTAAATGCAACAAAAGTTATACTAACTTTATATTTTTACATCACAAAAAGCGGGACGAGAGAGATTTTTTGCCATAGTAGAATTTGTTAATTAAAAACAAAGTTAATAATAAAATGTTAATGTTGCATTAACTAAAAAGGAAGATAGCCTTACACGGTTGCCAATGGGGTTACACGACTGCAGGTAAAACACGCTAAACCAACAGATGTTTTAAAAATACTAACAATAATGACAATAATAAATAAACACTAAATCGCAATTCATCCGCACATAGGCTATAGACAGGCGAGTCGAGATGATTTTCTAAAAGAATACACTAATAACATAAGCCACACGTTTTCCTTTCAACAGATCCACAGAATAGACATAATGGCAAATGTTTCCCATGTCTGTTTTTCAAAACAGATGTTTCACACAAAAGCAAAACCCCGCGCTGTGATCTGATCCGGTCGTTATTCTTTCAAAGAGTTTCTTCCGACGACTCGTTCCGCGAAATTCTCCATTCTTCATCTTACTGAACGGGCTCTGAGGACACTTCAGAAAACCGTCCTCTGCTCCTCATCACAGCTAGCGAGTTGTATTCTATGTATTTATTTCTTACCTGGACTAGTCGGTAAGGATTTCCTCTTGCAAAGACAGCAAGAAGCATGGACAGTCCAACATTCAGCTTACTGTAGGTGTAATCAGGTGACCAGCAGTAGCTACTGCTGAAACACTCCCCTAGGAAGTGACGCTTCATCTATTCATTTTTTTCCTTCATCCATCCATCCATCTATCTATCTATCTATCTATCTATCTATCTATCTATCTATCTATCTATCTATCTATCTGTCTGTCTGTCTGTCTGTCTGTCTCTCATTTTTCTATTTTTTTTTTATTTTTTTTTAATCAAATGTAAATTCATGTCCATGTCACATTTTCTTGGTTAAATAAACATTATACTTACACTATCAACAAAAATAATAATTACATTAACAACAACGTAATCAATATTCAAGCTAAAGCCAAATATGAATCTCAAGTTAATGTTTTAAGCATTTTACATTTATTTAAATAATAACTCACAGCAGTACAATTTAAACAATATATTTTATTTATGAACTTATGTTCAGCTATTTTCTTTTCTGACTATTTTTTTTATTTTTTCAGATCATCAGTCATCAAATTTCACCAAGATGACTGCTCACTAAAAACTTGCACAGATCATGTTTTCATGCCATTTTAAGTCCTATTTTGATGCAACAAGTGGTTATATCTAATTGTGGGTTGTTTACTTTTCTTTTTTATTAGTCTTTCCATTAATGCCTTTATATTGTTCATTCAGACTGATTCAATGTGGAACTGGCTACTGGCAGAACACAAGAGGCAGGGATTTATTGCATGAACCAATCACAGCTGAGCATAACCAGTCATATCCAATCATATCGCTGATGGAGGCATTTGCCTCTCACATGACTTTTCCCAAGTCATGGCACGCAATGGGCTGTTAAAGGTGTCATATGATGCAATTTCAATTTTTCCTTTCTCTTTGTAGTGTTACAAGCTCTTGTTGCATAAAGAAGATCTGTAAAGTTACAAACACTAAAGTCTTAAACCCAAAGAGATATTCTTTATAAAAGTTAAAGACTCGCCTCCACGCCCTCCTAAACAAAATGTCTTGTTTAAACACTCCCCCACATCTCTACATCACTGTGTGGGAAGATCTGCATAACAGCGCCCAAATGTTCACACAAAGAAAGAAGGCGTAACTTTTATTCTCGCTGTAGTATTGTTGTTGCCACCATGTTGTGGAGACACTGTGTTTCGTTGTGAAAGCAAAACTACTTTGTTTGGCCTTCCAAAAGAGGACTACAATGGGTCTGTGCTCAAAGGCTGTTCTATAAAGTGAGGCAGCACCAACTTTGCAAGGACAGTCTGGTGCTTCTGACTCACGGCCTGTAAGTACGTTTTATATTTAAAGTATTTGCCAATGTTGAGTTTTGAGCAGTGTACGGTAAGCTTGTTGTTTATCGTTTCTCTGATCACAAATGAGACATGGTTTTTGTTGCTTATCGCGTTCGCGATCACGCGAAATGCAGACATGTAAAAAGACAATATAAGTCATTATAATCAAGTAATTATGTCCCCACTGGATTTTACAAATGCCTCGTTTGTAATGGATTTTATTAGTTTTGTCCTGGTCGTGCGGGGAGCGGCATCACAGTATGTTAAGGGAGCGTAACATTTCTGTCACATGCTTGAGGTATTCAGCCAATCACAATGCACTGGATACCTGGCCAATCAGTGTACACCTGGCTTTTCAGAATGATGACTTTGTAAAACTGATGATTTCAAAAAAGCGGGGCATAGAGGAGCAACAGGTGATGTACATAATGTGGAAATAATGTTCTTTTTTTTAACCTTAAAACACATAAACACATAGCATTACACCAAATACACAAAATAATGTTCTTTTAAGCCACGCGTCATATGACCACTTTAATAGTCAATGGGCTACTGCCTCCTTGGAGGAAATGCTATCTATCTATCTAGCAAGCTAGCAATCTAGCTATCTTAGGTCAATAACAAAAAAAGAAACAATTCAGTTTTTATTGTCATTTACAAAAAGGTATTACATTTATGTAATAATGTACATAACTGTACATAATTATTATTATATATTACTTTAGTTACAGGAAACATTAAAAGCTGCCATAAACTTACTTTAGAATTATATTTACAATTATAACATTGCTTGTTTAATATGAAGTGACACATGGTTGAAAACTGACGGTCCATACTGTGATTTGATCTCTATGAAAATGTAATGTAAAAGAAAATGCGACCAACTGTGGGTCGTTGATTATTAATTCCACATTACATACCCCACCATTAAAGTTGTACCGCAAGAATACTATGATGGCGTCCATAGTCTGAGCAGGTAAGTGTAGCTATCATACCTATGTCTCAATGCATGATTCCAAATCTTTTTAACTTACCATTGGAAATAGTAGAGTGGATATTTTCAATCTTCAGCAACTTTATCAATATATTACGGGTAATCGGTTTTCGAACCTTGATATTTACTGAGAGGTGATGGCTGCAGTGCATCTGCGATATGATGAAAGATAGCTAGTTGTCTCTGCTTATGTTTCACAGTTGCAAACTCTTGTGGTTTTGGATGTAGTATTGTATGACAATACCTCCTGGCATCTTTTCAACCCAGAGCTGGTGTGTGATGAATTAATCCAAAGCAACCGTCTTCATCTGTAGACTGTGGATCCTTGAATCTGCTCTTTTGTCTTGGTGCTGTTGTTTTATCTTCTGGTTATCAGTATCTCAATTTCTGTTGTACATTCTGTTTCCCCAGGAAAGTTCTGCTGTCCATTTCTATCTCATGTTTAGTCATGGCAGTATGTTCCATGTGCTCTTGAAGGAGTTGATGCAACAAATTCATGTCGTACTTTTGGTTGCAAGGTGTTCTGAACTTACATCATTATATTCTGAATGGCTTTCTTCATGTGTGGTATTCTCTCATGGTGTTTTATCTTCAGGTGTTTGTAAAGTCAATTTCTGTTGTACGTTCTTGCTTCGGAGTCTCTCTGTCATTACTTGTCTCTGGTCACTGTAGTCTTCTGCAGATTTTTCTGTAAGTGTTTGGTGTCACTAGTTCATTTGTATCTTTTGTTTCATTCTGTCTGAAATAAAATCAGCAGATTTTTTGGCGGTCTTTTCTTCATGTATTATATCTGTTCTCTCCACAGATGTTTTATCTTCAGGAGTTTGTAACTCAATTTCTGTTGTACGTTCTGTTTCAATAGTATCTGTTGTCATTCTTTTCTCTTGTTCAGTCCTGATTAAATCCTCTGCATGTTTTCTAGATGTGGTTGCTGTAACTAATGTATTTATACCTTCAGTTGCAAGATGTTCTGACTTTAAATCATTTATTTTCATTATCTTCTCCTGGCATCTTTTCAACCCAGAGCCGGGCGATGAATTAATCCAAAGCAACCGTCTTCATCTGTAGGCTGTGATCCCTCTGTTTCTTGGCTTGGTGTTGTTTTTATATCTTCTGGTATCAGTATCTCAATTTCTGTTGTACATTCTGTTCGAGGAACTTCTGTTGTCATTTCTATCTCATGTTTAGTCACTATGGCAGTATGTTCATGTGCTCTTGAAGGAGTTGATGCAACAAATTCATTCGTACCTTTTGTTGCAGAGGTGATTCTGAACTTACATCATTATATTTCTGAATGTCTTTTCTTCATGTGTGGTATCTGTTCTCGTTTGCACTGGTGTTCCGCTTGTGTTATCTTTCAGGAGTTTGTAACTCAATTTCTGGTTGTACATTCTGTTTCAAGAGTCTCGTTGTCATTACTGTCTCTTGTCTGGTCACTGTGAAGTCCTTCTGCAGATTTTTCTGGAAGGGTTTGGTGTCACTAGTCCATTTGTATCTTTTGTTTCAGTTTTGTCTGAAATAAAATCAGCAGATTTTGGCTGTCTTTCTTCACGTGTTATATCTGTTCTCTCCACAGGTGTTTTATCTTCAGGTGTTTGTAGCTCAATTTCTGTTGTACGTTCTGTTCAAGAGTCTCTGTTGTCACTATATCTCTCTCTTCAACCTGATTAAATCCTCTGCATTGTTTCTAGGATTTTCCTAACTAATGGCTTGCAAGATGTGGTTCTCCTGTAATTAATCCAAAGTAATTTGGTTCTGGGTTGCATCCCTTCTGTTGCAAGATGTTCTGACTTCTGGTAAAGTATCATTAATTTTCATTCTCTCTTCCCTTCTGGCATCCTTTTTCAAACCAGATGGCAGTATGTTTTTGTGCGATGAATTAATGCAAAGCTTTCAAACCGTCTTCATCGAGGCTGTGCTCCTTCCTGTTTCTTGGTTGGTTTTGTTTTATCTTCTGTTATCAGTAATCTCAATTTCGGTTGTACATTCTGTTTCCAGGGAACTTCTGTTGGTCCATTTCTAACTCATGTTTATAGTCATGGCAGTAAGGTTCTGATGTGCTCTTGAAGGAGTTGATGCAACAAATTCATGTCGTACCACCTTTTGGTTGCAAGGTGTTTCTGAACTTACATATCATTATATTCGAATGGTCCTCTTCTTCATGTGTGGTATCTGGTCTCTCGCTCCAACTGGTTGGTTTAATCCTTTCAGGAGTTGTAACGCTCAATTTCGTTGTACATTCGTTTTCAGAGTCTCGGTTTTCATTACTGTCTCTTGTTTCAAGTCAAATCCTGTTTAAATCGGCTGCATGTTTTTCTAGATGATGGTTGCTTGGTAACTCATTTATTGGTTCCTTCAGTTGCAAGATGTTTTGACTTTAAATCATTCATTTTCATCACATGCTCCTGGCATCTTTTCAACCCAGGAGCTGATGCGGATGAAAATTATTCCAAAGCAACCGTCTTTCATCTTGTATACTGTGATCATTCTGTTTCTTGGTTTGGTGTTGTTTTTAATAAGGGTCTTCTGGTATCAGTATCCTCACCTTTCTGTTGACATTCTGTTTCAGGAAGTTCCTGTTGTCATTTCTATCTTCATGTTTAGTCAACTATGGCATATGTTCATGTTGCTCTGAAGGATTGAATGCAACACATTCATTCAGTACCTTTTGTTGCAGAGTGTTCGAACTTACATCATATATGCTGAATGCGTCTTAGTCACTATGGTCATTTGTGGTATTCTGTTCTCGAAGATGTGATGCAAACGCATCCACTGGTGTGTTATTTGTGCCAGGAGTTTAGTAACTCAATTTCTGGGGGACAATGCTGTTTCAGAGTCTCGTTGTCCATTCGGTCCTATCTGTTAATCCTATTAAATCCTTCTGCAGGGTTTTCTAGATGTGGATTGCTGTATAGACTGAATGTGATGTGGTATCCTTTCAGTTTGCAAGAGATTTCGGTTGAACTATTAAAGAAAAAGATACAATGGTCATGATTCACATCTTCGCCATGGCAATCTTTTGCACCCCAAGAGCTGAATAGCGGATGGCATTAATCCAAAAGCAACCGCGATCATGACTGTGACTGTGTCCTTCTGATTGTCTTGGTTGTGGGTTGTTTTACTTCTGGTATATCTTAAATCAACCCAGAGCTATTGGGGCTTCATTATTTCTGTGTAACCGTCTTCTTCTTTTTGGCTGTCAGTAAAGTTCTTGCTTCTTGATCTGTATGTTGCATTTCTCTACGGTATTCGGTGCTCCAATTTTCTGCTGTACATAGTGGACGGTTGGACAGGGCGTCCTTAATTGGGCAGTTTATTAATAGGATATGGTGAAGATTCTGACAATTTGTGTAGCTTGAGAGATGTGTGGGCAACAAATTCCTTCGTACCTTTTGATGCAAGGTGGTTCTGTGAACTCTAAATCCTTATATTCTGAGTGTATTGTCTTCTTCATGTGTGATATCTTGTTCTGCTACGCTCCACAGGTTGTTGTGTAGCATCTAGGAGTTTTTGTTAACTTCAATTACTTCTGGTTTATGGAACATCATCTAACGTGTTTGCCAAGAGTCCTCCTGTTGTCACATTTGTCTCATTGTTCATCCCTGATTACAATCCTCGGCTGGTGGTCTAGGATGTGGTTGCTGTAAACAAGTGTATTTACTGTGTCCTTGTGCAGTTGGCACGATTTGTTCTGATTTTAATAATTGTCATTGGGGGGTGGACTTCTCCTGGAGTAATTTATCAATCTAGCGGGGGGGGGCTAAGTGCTCTCCGGTTGCAATCTTATATTCCAACCCATAGCGGTTCGGCGATGAAGTAAATCTCAGAGGCACGTCTTCATTCTTGGTAGCTGTAGTGATCTTCCGCTCTGACTAATTCAATCTGTTGTACAATTGTGTTTGTTTGTATAGCGTCTCTAGCGTATCAGTTTCATGTTTTAGCACTAGGGAGAAGGTATGTGTTCTGAAGGAGTGTTACAACAGTCTGTTTCCAGGAACCTCCTTGTTGATCATGTTCTATGAACTTAACTCATTATTATCTGTCAACAGGCAGTATGATGTCATGTGCTCTGAGAGGTCTTCTGCAAAAATTTGGAAGGGTTTCGTGTCACGAGACTTTGTGTGGTTCATATATGTGTTGTCTGAATGCTTACATCATTCATCACGAGTCTGTTCTTGTGTCACCATCTGTCTTGTTCTGTCACTTCAACTAAGGTTTGGAACTTCAGGTGTTTCTCGCTCAATTCTGTTTACAGTTCTGATTTCAAGAGTACTCCTGTTGTCCAGGCACTGGCCCTCTTGATTCATCTGGATCCTAAATTTCTCCGCTGCGATGTCTTTCTAGATGTGGTTGCTCTGCTCGGTAGACTAAGGTATGTTATGGCCTTCAAGTTGCAAGATGTTTCCTGACTATGTAAGTCAGGACATTCTTTCAGCATCGGTCCGCCAGGGCAGGCTTTTTCACCCCAGAGCCTGAATGGCTAGAATTAATCCAAAGCACGGGAAAGAACCGAAGGCCTTCATCAGTTGACTGTGATCCTGTACTGTTTCGTTTTTGGTTTAGTGTGGTCCGTTCTCGTTGTTTTAATCTTCTGTGTATCAGTATCGCAATTTCGGTTGTACATCTGTTTCAGGAAGATTTTGCATGTTGGTCATGTCTATCTTCTATGTATTTAGTCACTATGGCATATTGTCCTCATATGGTGTTTTCTTTTGAAGTGAAAGAAACATGTAGATAGCAAGCGAATGATTCATCTCTCGACTAAACCTTTTTGTGGTGTTTGCAAGGGGTTCTGAACTTACATCATTATATTTCTGAGTTGTATTTTCTTCACGTTTTGTATGTCTGTTCATCTGTCTCATCCCACAGGTGTTTTTCTATCATCAGAGTTTTGTAATGCGAGTTCCCTCTGCGGTGGGTCACTATTGTTCTCGTTGTCTCTTTCCATCCGGATTAAATCCTCGGCATGCTAGTGTCTAGATGGTGGTTGCTGTACCGTAATGCGTAGTTGTCCCTCTCATTCGTGCAAGATGGTGCTGACTCAAGCTTAAACATTTTTAATTTTTTCATCATCTCCTGGCATCTTTTTCAACCCAGAGTCAAAGGGATGAATTAACTTAAAGCAAACTTGCCTCATCTGTAGGCTGTGATCCTGTTTCATATTTGTTGTTTTATCATGTTGCATCAGTATATCACTTCTAGTTGCATTCTGTTCCAGGAACTTGTTGTCACTTATCTCCATGTTTAGTCATCATGGCAGTATGTTCATGTGTCTCTGAAGGAGTTGATGCAACAAAATTCATCTCGGACCTGTGTTGCAAGGTGTTCTGAACTCCATACCTTATATTCTGAATGCCTTTCTGGCATCTGTTGTAACTGTTCTCCACTGGTGTTTTATCTGTGGAGTTTGTAACTCAATTTCTGTGGTACATTCTTGCTCAAGAGTCTCCTTGCTTGTCATTTTCCCTTTTCTCATTGATCAACTCCTAATTAAATCCCATACTGATAACTAATGTATTTGTTCCTTCCAGTGGCAAAGTTGCCTGACTTTAAAATCATTAATGTTCATTATCTTCCCTGGTACCTTTTCAACCCAGAGCTGGTATACACTAATCCAAAGCAAACTGCCTTCATCTAGGCTACAGATCCTTCTATTTCTTGGCTTTGCTTTGTTTTATCTTCTGGTATCAGTATCTCAATTTCTGTTGTACCTTCTCTTTCACCCTATTCCTTGTCATTTGTATCCCCCATGTTTAGTCACTATGGCAAAGGTTCATGTGTTCTTGAAGGAGTCGATGCAACAAATTCATTCGCGTCTTTATCAAGTTGTTCTGAACTTACATCATTATATTCGGAGTGTATTTCTTTCAATGGTTATATCTGTTCTTTCCACAGTTGTTGAACTCTTCTGGAGTAGATCACCCAGTCCCGCTTATACATTCTGATACCCCAAGTATCTGCTTGTCATTACTTCGTCTCTTGTCAGGTGACTGTAGTCTTCAAGAGGATTTTCAGTATTTGCGTCACTAGTCCATGTTTTATCTTTTGTTTCAGTTTTGTCAGAAATAAAATCAGTAGATGGTTGAGCTGTCTTCTTCATGGCAGACGTTGTCTCCACAGATGTTTATCTTCTGCTCTTGTAACTCAATATCTGAAGTAACGCCTCTAGTTCAAGAGTCTCAATTGTCATACTCTCGCACCTTGTTCAGTCCCACTGCATCATCTGGGTGAGTTTTCTAGATGTAGTTACATCTAATGTATTTGTTCCTTCAGTTGCAAGATGTTCCTTGACTTCGATAATGTGGTATTTTCATCGCCTTCTCCTGGCATCTTTTTCAACCCAGTCAAGCATGATCTAACTAGCAACCGCGTTCATCTGAAGACTGTGGTAACTCTGTTCTTTCCTGAGTTTGGTTATTTTTTATCTTCTGGTATCAGGATTCAATTTCATTGTACATTCGGGTGCTGGAAGCCCTGTGCTCGTCATCTGGTCACTGTGAATCTTGTCTATCATGGCAGTGTTCATGTGCTAGTGAAGTGAGCGATGCAACAAATCTATCTGCGTCCTTTGTTGCGTTATGTCAGTGAACTTGTGCTGAATAAATTCAGCATGCCATTCTGTTATGCGTGGTATCTGTTCTCTCCACAAGATGTTGGGCGATCAGGTGTCGGTAACTCACTTCTGTTGTACATCTCGAGGTTTCAAGAGTTCCTTGCCTGTCAGTACCGTTCCCTGATCAACTTGATCAAGTCCCGTTTTCTAGGATCTGGTTGCTGTAACTAATGTATTTATACCAGTTTCAAGAGACTCTGACGATAAATCATTTCCTTGCGGTAGATTCAGTCTGCATGTTTCAGAGTAACAGCTAATTATGCATGAATTAATCCAAAGCAACCGCCTGCATCAGGTAGACTATGATCCCTTCTGTGAGTTGGCTAGTAATTACCATGTATTCTGGTTCCTTCAGTTTGCAAGAATGGTCACTGCCTGTGAAAGTACATGTGCCTGAGTGTTTGCATCTTGTTTGCTCATGTGCGACTGGCATCTTTTGTCAACCCACACAGTTCATGCCTGGCGATGAAGTAATCCAAAGCACCCGTCTTCTCGTAGCATCTGTGGACCCAACTGCTGTCTCTTGGTTTGGTGTCAAACCATTACTCTTCTGGTATGTCAGGTAGCTCATATTTGGTATAGCGTGTGACTAGATTCAGATGTTTTATCTTCAGGAGTTTGTAACTCAATTTCTGTTCTCATGTACATTCTGTTTCAAAGAGTCTCTGTTGTCATTACTGTCTCTTGTCTGGCTCTGTGAGGAGTCTTCTGCAGATTTTTCTGGAAGGTTTTGGTGTCACTCAGTCCATTTGTATCTTTGCTCAGTTTTGTCTGAAATAAAATCACTGCACGATTTTAACTCTGTCTTTCTTCATCGTGAGTGGGATATCAGTTCTCTCCAAAGGTGTTTTATCTTCTGCTCTTTGTAACCTCAGGTCTGTTGTAACGTTCTTGTTCAAAAGAGTCTCTGTTGTCATTCTTTTTCTCTTGTTCAGTCCCAATTAAATCATCTGCATACAACAGGGGCAATTTCTGTTGGAATACATTCGGTTCCTTCAGAAGACAGTCCTGTGTGTGATCAGAAATAATAATGTGTCAGCGGTGTACGGTTAAGAAAATTAGAAATTGGCTGAAGAAAAGAAGTAAAAGGAGGTTGTGAGGTGGAAATGGATCTGGAGGTGGGATGAGAAGGGTATCAGTATCTCAATCTATGTTGTACATGATGTACGAGGAGAAGTGTTGTCATTCTATCTATGGGTTGAGTCGACTTGATGGGAGGAGTTGTGTCATGTGCTCTTAGACAGGGGGTTGCATTAAGTCATGTATACCTTTTGTTGACTCTGTTTGTTCATGAACTTACATCACATATTCTGAGTGATTTCTTACTAAGTGGTATTGGTTGCTTTCCACAGGTGTTTATCTTCTGGTGTTTGTGACTCCATTTCTGTTGTACCTTCTGTTTCACGCGCTTGATGTCAGTAGGATGTCTCTTGTTGGTTGAAAGATTTACAATCTGCCATCTTTTGTGAGACATGGATCGGTGTCACAGCGTTCGTTGACTTTTGCATCTGAACTATTTCTGGTCATGACCCTAAACAGGTTCTGATTGTTTTACTTCTGTGTGGGGCGCAGTGGGTACATCACAGGTGTTTTCTCTTCTGCGTCTTTGCCCACTCATTTGTGGTAAGTGCCATTCAGAGAGTTTCCTGGGATCAGTTGGCGTGTGATCGTATGTCTTTCTCTTCCCATGTTTGTGTACGCTGAACTACCACGGCCGCGTTAGTTAACAGCTATCAACGGGTGTCAACTGGCCAGTTTGTATCTTTGATCTGACAGTATTTTCTGCGCAAATAAACAGGTCTGCGTGTCTTGCTTCATTCGTTTTACGGGTATCTCCGCGGGCCACATGGCATTGTAGCGGCGAGTGTTTGGCAGCTCGGAGGGGCGTTGGGACGAGCTCCAGGTGTTCAAGAGCCTCTGAGGGGCATCAATTGTATTCGCTGTTCATTGTGAGTCTTCTGCAATAATATGATGGAAGTGTTGAGTGTCACTGGTTCAATTTCATCTTTAACTCAAATTTTTCTGAATGACATCAACAGGTTCTGGTGTTTTTTCTTCATATGTGGTAGATGTTGGCATCACAGGTTGTGTTTTTTATCTTCAGGAGTTGGTAACTCAATTAGGACTGTTGTCGCGGTAGTTTCAAGATTACCTGTTGTCTATTAATGTATCTTGTGGGACTCGGTTGAAATTAAAACGTATGAATATTTTGTGGATATGGTTGAGTCGATATGGTTTCATTTGAGCAATAGTTCTGAAATGAAATTAAACAGATTATGAGTGTCTTTCTTATGGAGTGGGCATTGTTCTCAGGTGGGGTGTTTTATCTTCAGGTGTTTGCAACTCAATTTTGTTATATGTTTGAGGGGCAACGAGCCTCTGTTTTAAGGAATGTCGCGTTGTCTGGGGTTGAAAGGTGTAAGATGCTTTTGATATTTCGGTGGATAGGGGTTGGGAGTCACTGGCAAAAAAAACATTTCTATTTCGGGGGACTCAAGTGTCGGGTGGGCGGACAATGAAGAATCATCAGAGTCGGACTGGGAGTGGTCTTTTGCGGCATGTGGTGGTAGCTGTCTTCTTAAAGGTTGTTTTAAATCTGTCAGGTGTTTGCAGCGCGAATTACTGTTTTGTACGTTGTAAGTTTCAAGAGCCTCTGTTGTGCAGATAGGATGCTGTGTCTGACTGGTGGAACATTTGTGAAAGCAGTCATGTCTGCATAATTTCGTGTGGATATGTGTTGTGTGTGCAGTGAGGTTCATGGGATTCGTATCTGATTTGACGTCAATATTTAGTCTGAACAAGGGGTGAAGGTCAACAGATAATTCCTGAGTGGCGTTCTTCTGATCCATTGTGGGTCGCGTGTTCTCATCGTTCCCCATGTACTTATCTAGCTGGTCGTTTGAAGCTCAATTTCTGTTGTGCATTCAGTTTCAAAGAGCCTCTGTGTTTCAGCAATGTGCTCTTGTCCTGGTCTGAAATGAAAACTTCTCAGATATTTTGTGGTGATATGGTTGTGTCAGGATACCGGTTCATTGTACCTTTTGACCGGTCAATGTTTTCTGAAATGAAATCAACAGGTTTCTGAGTGTGTTTTGCTTCAATGTCGGTATCTGTTATCTCCACAGGTGGGTTTTCATCTTCTTGGTGTGTTGTAATTTCAATTTCTGTTGTACATTACAGTTATCAAGGCTCTCTGTTGTTGTTTTTAAATTGGGGTGACTACTTGTCTGGTGTCAATGAAAACATAGTCTGTCTGCATATTTTATGTGGATATGGTTGGCTGTTACCGGTTCATTTGTACCGTTTGACTTCCTATGTTTCTGAAAAGGAAATAACCAGTGTACCTGAGTGTCTTTCTTCATATGTGGTAGCGCTGTTGTCATCATAGGTCTCTTATCTTCTGGTGTTGTTTGTAACTCAAATTTCTGTTGTTACATTCAGTTTCAAGAGCCCTGTTGTTGTACATCTGATGGTCTCTTTGTCTTGGTTGAAATGAAATCTTCTGCTATGGTTTGTGGATACGGTTGATGTCACTTGTTCATTTGTAACTTTGATTCAGTATTTTCTGAAATGAATTCTCAGCAGGCTTTGAGTGTCTTTCTTCATATGTTGCAGTTGCTTTCTCCAAGGGTGAAGTTCGGTATTCTGCTGTTGATAAGTGATTTCTGTTGTAATGCCGTTTCAGGAATGATCTGTTGTCATTTTTCTCTCTTGACCAGTCCTCCTGTAAATATTCAGGCATATTTTTTGGATGTGTTGGTTGGTGTCACTGGTTCATTTTTTCCTTCTGTTTCTAGATGTTGTTGAATTTAAATCAACAGGCTCTGTGACCGTCTTTTCTTCATGTGTGGTAACTGTTTTCTCTCACACAAGTGTTTTATCTTCTGGGGTTGCAGTATCTCAATTTCTGTTTGTACATTCTGTTTCATGAAAACTCTGTTGTCATTTTCCTCCTCAAGTTTGGTCATATGGTAGTATGTTTCATGGTTTCCTCCTGGGTGGAGGGAGCTGAGTGTAACTAATGTGCATTTTGATTTTCTGTTTTGTAAATCTGTTTTAACTATAATACCGTCATATTCAACTGTCTTTCTCCATGGATGATGAATCTGTTTCGCTCTCACAGGTTTTTTGGTCGTTCAAGTGTTTGTAACTGCCAATGTGTTCTAGGTGGATTTATATGTTTTCTGATTTCAGGATGGTTCTGGTTTTGTGCATTCCAAGTCTCTCCTTTCGTCAGCATGGCAGTAATGTGTATTCCCTTGGGATGTTGGTTGGTGTCCACTGGTTCTATTCTGTTCGGGGTTTTCCTTTTGTCAATTAAAGTATCAGGTTGGACTTGTGAACCAAGATCAGGGCTCTCTGTGCACTGTCTGTTCAAGTCCTGCTCTTTGCTCATGCATATGATCTTTCTCATACCTTGTGTTCTTATTATCAGATCACATTGCTTTTCCTTTTTCTTTCTCGTTGTTGTTTTGCCATCGTTAATTCTAATCACTGAAGCGTCTGTGTCTGTGGTTTGTTGACCATCTTTTGGTGGTTTCCCTCAACTGCTTCCCACTGAACGATTATTTTCTTCTCACTTCGCTTCATTTTTCTGCCCTGATGGCATCTTCTCCAGCTTCTGTTTGTACAGTCTGTTTTAGTCTGCCACTGTTGTAATTCCCATCTGTCGTTGATAAGTGTGATAGTTATTTGCATATTTTCTCGGAGGTGACTCGAGAACTTCTAAATTCACTTGTTATTCATTTTCAATATCTTCTGCACTTAACAGTGTAGATCTTTAGTGCTTTCTGTCTCGAAGACCTGGTTGCAGTGCACGTGTGATCAGTTTTTTTTTCTCGTCTACCATTATTAACAGTGTTCTTGTAATCGTTTGAGCCTTGATGTCATGGTTGAAGGTAGTCTTGTCATTCCTACATTAGCACTCTTCATCTGTTATGGACGTGGTTGGGGTTAACTATGCTGGTCCTTTGCTGTGATTTGGAAAAGTCCATTCTAATAACAGCAGTCATTGTTTTCCCGTTGATGACAGACCCATTACGGGATTCGGTGCTAACCGATGTATTTCCTGCACTTTCTCGATGGGTAATTTACCATAAGTTTCCTGACAGCCTTGGCTGTTGTGAATAGTCTTGATAGCCTGGGTTTAGGGACAGATTAACAGTCTGAGACCCTTTTGATTAGTAAATATTTTCAACTTACTTTGTGGCATCCGAGATGGGAACAATATTTCCTTAGCATCTTACGCTAGTTCTGACACCTGTTTCCATAAACGACTGCTTTCAGGAGCGTCTTCCAAAGCATCCCTGGGAATCCATCTGCGTTATTAGGACCAGAATGATGGTTGCAGTAGCTTGTCCTATAAGTGGGCGTTCATTTGGGACACAAACACTGACTGCTTGTCCAGTTTTAGTGACTGCCTTATTCTTTTCACATGGAATAAACCAAATATAAGACAGTGTTTTGGAAGTGATGCCGTAGCCTTATTAACAACGATGATGCGGCGTTAGATCACCGTCCATTAGTAATCTCCATGAATGTAAGTGCTGGTCAAGAGGAAATAGATTGTCAAAACTAACATAGGTGACGAGTGAATCAGAGGAAATGAGGGAGTCACTTCCGTTTTGCTTAATTGCGTATGTGCTTGAGGCCTGCAGAAACACTGTGCGTAAAATAAAAAGCATTAGATTGAGGGTCTGATACGCAATACGACCAAAGAGAATGTGAGTCTAATCTGTTGTTAGATAGGCTGTGATTGGTAGTGATCTCAATTCAAAATTCTTTGTAGGTTTACAATATATTAACATAAGTGAAGCCATAACATACTAATGGTTAAACACAAACTTCTCAGTAAGAAATCAGCATGGCACGTGGTCTTGCGCACACACACAGCATTTGCGCAAACTACTTGAATTTGCGGAGACTTCATCAGACAATGAGTGAGATGCTAAAGATAGTTGCATTGCTTTCCCAATTACAGTTTGTCCTCACAGACAGCCACAAAATCTTTTCAAAAATGTAAACCAAAATTGAGATTAGTTAATCTCCTGATGTGAGACTTAAGAAGGAGACTAAATCAAAATAAATGGCTACATTTATGCCTAAATTGCTATTTTAAATGTTTAGGAATGGCTTGTAACCAGCATAGCTCTACCTTTGGCTTTTAAAACTGTACTCTTATTTCCTCTTGTAGGAAGTCCTCTGTGTCAATCCAAGTGCATGGCAATAGAGATTGCATCCCGGGTGCCACTTCTGGCAATATAGACCACACTTTACTCATAAGCATTTCTGCACCATGAAGCCATGTTTTGGAAGAACGAGAATCTGACAGTAAAGCCCATAGTGATGAAGTGTAAGTATTTTGCACATGTTGAGAGGTCCTATCAGAGATTCACTAAACTGTTTTCTGTCTGCTTGTAATGCAATTCTAGGAACAACTCCCTCCGCCGACACAACGACAACGACACCATAACCTCATCACGCCATATGCTTCAAAACAACATTTCACTTGCCGCCTTTCAGGACATTAGACAGGAAGGTCACACCCATGTCCTTATCTTGTGATTTTATCTGAGTAGCTCTGTGTGATTTACCTATGTACTATATGACACCTATGATAACACAAGAACATTTACACCACACTGCAATTGGTGACTATACATGGTACCTCCTACATACATCCACCACTCCTTTAAAGGGACTAACAGTTTCCAGCTGCTTTTACTGTGGCATTGATTGTAGGCCTTGCACCTACGCCCACGAACTTCACACACCCCACCCACCATTCCCAAGACCCCTCCCCCCTCACCCAACTTCCTCTGCAACACTCAAGGCACCCCTATCCAAGTCACTCCTGACAACTGCTCTGCAAAACCTATTACCTGTTAACCTTCCACATGCTTAACTGTAGCCACCGCACACCCATTTTACTTTTGACAATGTGCCAGTTTTTATTTTTATATTTTAACTTTGGGTTGAGGCAAAGCGCTGATTTCACCGAACATCAAGGAAAACAGGCTGATAACAACTTGAGCTATTAGAAGTAAATTTATTGTGCTGTTGCAAGGATGTGTTAATATACCAATAAAAACGGATTTCAAACTTTGATTTGTTAAAGACCGCAAAATATCACCATAATATACATCTTTCCCAAATGGCTTTTGTATCCAAGCGAGTGTCGGGCAAAAATAAGACTATCATATACTGTAAATATATCAGAATTGAAGCACTCCGCGAGAGAAAAGTATTTTTACCCGACTTGACCTTATCGCATCTGAGGATTGCCTAATTGTTTCTTTTTGGTTAGTAAAACTGTCCTTTTTATACATATAGTATGACAGATAGTACTTTTTATCTCGTCAATACGTTCTGTCTTGGGTTTTCATCGTTAAAAGTTTGTTCCAAAGTGATTCATTGCACCGTTTCATATTTTTGTCCACTTAACAAGTAGCCATAAAATTATCGGGTTATCCGCGTGCCATGAGATTCAACACTTTGTTTTGGGTAGCTTTTTGTGTGGTATATTTATAGCATGGTAGCCAGTTTCACTTAGTTGAAGAGGGCTCTGTTTTGGAGGTCTGATCTGGCATTAAGTGGCTGCGTTCTCTATGAGGGAAATCTGAGGCCCGAGTCAGAGGGTGGGTGTAGTTTTCATTTGTTTTACTATCATACTCTCAAGACATCTTCCTTAACACGGGCTAGTATAACTTGGTGAAATACACAGAGGCACCTGCTGCCATCATATATGAAGTACGCGGAAGGTTTGGTTGTTGGTCCTTTGGAACAGTCATGTTTTGCCTCTTTGCCTTTGCATGGTTGTGTGTCATCAGACATGGCCGCGTAGTCATCATCTTTTCATTACTAGCACAGCCTGTCCTGCTTTAATTCACGCCGTTCGGTTTAACGGTACCATGTTTTGATGAATTGGTTTGAAGCGGTTTGCATGGGTTGGGCCGAAACGACTTCAGAACGAATCCCAACCGTTGCTTTCACCATCCGCCATTCCATACATTTCCCCCTGACTTTTTTGGCCTCACGTGCTACGTCCCCAAAAGGGCTAAGCCCTTCACCCTTTGTGTGGGTGGATTGTGGATCCAGTGTACATGTAGCTTGGAGTTGTGTGCCCGTTTCCTCTTTTGTGACACTGTATTTCGCACTGAGCGGCACCCCTCCCAATCTTAAAATCGTGTTTCTTGCTAGGGAGGGTCTTGAGGTCACTTGAGATGGGAGTGAATGCAACTTTTCTCTGAGCAGATCCTCAACAACCTGTCAGGGCTAGTGGTGAATGAGCACAGGAGCAACAGGCCTGCAATCATATCTGAAAGTAACGGGAGGTTGCTGCTGGGGTCACTTTGGGAAGTAAGTCAGTTTGTTCTTTGACTGCATGGTGTTGTCATCACACATGCAGGTAGTCATCTATCTTTCTTTAACGAAAAGCTGTGTCTGGATTTCATCTAAGCTGTTCAGGTTAAAGGCAACCATGTTTTGATGATTGAAGAAGGTCGCATGGGGTTTGGCTGAAAAGGACTCGCAGAAAGAATCCAACCAGTTGCTCACCATCAGCCATTCCACTACATTATCCTGACTGTTTTGGACAGTCTCTTCACAACTAAGCCCCTTAACATTTGTGTGGTGATATGTGATACAGTGAATGTACGCCTGAGTTGGTGAAAGTTCCCGCTTTGTGAATGTATTTCGCATTGAGACATTTCCATGGGGAGCAAGGTCTTCACTAAAGGTTCTTTTCGTCCCCTTGCTCTGCTTTGAATTCACTGTCAATATGCCCAATGTGTTTTTTTAAAGACAAAAACATTTGAGATGTTAACAAAGGATGGGGGTTGCTTATTCGAATGTAGTCATATGAAAATACTCAATTCATTCTTAATAAACGTTTCGTGAGCCAGGACATCAAGAGGTTTGTTTTGGTCGCGTTGATCCTGCTGTTGAATTTGCACCCAAATATGCAAAGGTGTTTTTATTTTAATTTAATGTCTTTTATAACGCTTTCTGTCCCAATGACAGATATTTGGGGTTTAATAAATAAAGCGTGGTTTATAGACAAAGCCACTTTGTTGTCGAAAAAAAAAAAAAAAATTTATATGCTAGAAAAAAATCAAAAAATACGTACACTTACTACCGAAGTTGTCACGTTCCTGATGGTGAATCGTGCGTTTAAGTCCCCACTGTCATACCCTCCAGAATGGTGTGTATCTCCAGAAACGTACTTCTCTGGTATTTTTCATTCGTCAAATAGCCCGTAGAAAACGCGATTAAATATTGCAGTATTTAACGATGGGATCTATACCCAGTTTAATATTATTCACACAGATTGTGCTCTGACAGAAAACAGGGGTCCCCCTTTATGGCTTATTTTCTATGCCCAAACAACCGGCTCACATGTCTTAAAGTTGAAAAACATAGCAATGGAATGATTTCTACCATGGCATTTAAACAGAAGTCCCAGAGCTTTTTTTATGAAGCAAGTCGAAGATGGGGGTCCATCCCCTTGTAAAAGTTGTCCTTCACAATGCCGTTCCTACTTGCGTTGCTGGTGATCCTGGTTATGAAATATATCACGAACTAAACACCTACAAGCACACTGAGGCGCCGACAGCTGATGGTGGCCAGTGTTCTTAGGGCCTCAGTCATGGCTCTTTCCGTCAACAGTTGTGGAAGAGTTAGGAGCTTATGCGCGACACGCTCTTACCTTGATTTGATGTCCTCTTGCCACCATGAATTGAATCGTTCATGCCCCATTGTGATATCAGTCCTCTAAAAACGCAATATTATAACGAGACAGTAACAATTACATAAGACTGGGTATTCTTGATTTTATCTATTGATTGATTAGTATTTTAGTTTATTTTTCTGTAAAAGTTCGCTCGTCACAGGAATCGTCTCACCTCAGCAAAATTGCAAGACATCAAGAAGTTTGTCCATGGTATGTTTGACCGTCCAACTTTCTCAGCGGCATGCTAGCTGCTTGATAAGATTGTAACATTTACATGTACAACTATAATGAAAACAATAAAATTACAATAATACTCACACACACTATGACAGGCACATATGTGCTGCTCAGAGTACCACAGAAGAAAATATTATAATATATATCTATATATATATATATAGATATATATATCTATATATTATTATATATATATCCTCTGCCCCGTCATAGCCCCCTCGTTCTAACCTAGTTACGAAGCCGATCGAAACTAATATAAGATGACCGGCTTCCTGGCGGTCTTTAGATTCCCACCACCCTGCCCCTGCCCCGATAAAATTATCTCCACCATGACATGTCAATGACGCACGCGTCCACTTAAGGTCTAAAGGCCTCTAAAATGCACACGTGACTATTGGGAGCCAATAGTCTAACAGCGACCGAGTTATCTCTTTTTTCTTTCAATGATAATGAAAGCAGTCTTATCCAAGCATCTGTGACAGACTGAACGTGTTGCATTGCAACCTATGCATTGTAATTATGAATGATGGACCGGACGTTCTAGTATCACATTCTCCTAATGGGCTCTTGACACACTTGATATCTGCCACTGAAACCATCCCAGAAAGGACGCAAGCGCCTGAAACTCATGCAACCCCCGGCGGTAGGACTCTGATGTGATTCTGCTAGATGGCGGGCAGCACACAGCGTCTAGACCAAATACATTTCTTATGTTTTTTAGCTCGTGTTTTGTCCACTTGTGCTGACTTCTGAGTAGAACACTGCAACTCTCTGTTAGTGCACCCTGAGACAGACACCAAAAATTCCCTTCAAATTTTGATTCAGAGCTACAGCTTGTTAATAATGCCCCTCTAAACACCATATTTAATCCGAGAGGGTATTGTTGTCTTTCCGTTTGTGCCCACAAGGTGGATACAACCGAGCACAAGAAGAAAGAACGCTCTTTCATTTTAGACGGTCCCCTTTGTTGTGTGATCAACGCTAACGCTCACTTCTTACGAAGAACGAGCAGAGCCCAAAGTGGGTGTTGGAGGATGCCCAATAACAAAGAGAAACCAATGGAAAATAATCAAAGCATGAACTTCGGTCCCATAACCAGGAGGCATGTCAAGATGGAAGCCAATCTGTCTCTGGCCAGATGGAGGTCAGACTTGATCAGTGGTGGTCACAGATGGGGTACATCCTATGAACATACCGGTTTTCGCTCCTTACTGTCATGGTTGTGTAACACAAAGTCTAAAGCCTATCTATCTAGTTGAATTTGACCAGGGTGTTCAGTTGGTACTTGTTTTGTTCATTGTTTTAACTTTCATTTTATCTGCATAGATGGTGCTCTGTCTGTTGTTCTCTTTTATTTTCAGTTCTGGTACTCTTAGGCCGTTAAACCCCTCAAGGCTTGCAAGATTTTTCCCCTATTTTGTCACGTTTCCAGTCATTCAAAGTGGTCTTAACACACTTGCTAGTTTAACGACACTGCCAGTTTATGTCATTTCTTTGACTTTCAAATTCATTGGTCGTGTCTCTACTAGTCTTCCCATGTTTGAATTGGGCAATCCTGGGGATACACTTTCCCCCGCCTCAGATGTTCCGAACCCGTCAGATTGACTGGGAAGTGTCACACGGCAGTGTCAGTTGGATTCTAGCACAACTTGGTTGCCGCGAAACTTCCCAATGTACTGTACACTGACGGCTTTAGATGTGCTGTATTGCCTGAACACCATTTGTATTTATTATGGCCTCCTGCCGACATCATGGGCCATGCCACACTGCTAAAAGAATGTGATGCACAGGCCGCAAGGAATGTAACGAGCTTTCTAAGCCAGACGCAGAGCTGCGACGTTTGAAGCCTTTCATACAAAATACATGGCCAAGACATGATGGAACCTGCTGCCGCATCTATGCAATACATATAATTGTTCGGCTTTCTGGCCCTGATTGTGTCCCAAGCCACCGTCTTCTAATTTCTGAAAAACGGTGGAGCCTGAAAAAGAAAAGAAACAGTATATTTCCCACTGTTCACTTGAAGCTGAGGACGGATATAAGAAATCTCGTATTAAGCATGTCTGTCTCTGCATGACACGTTAATTCTGTAGCTCCAGTTTTTAACATATGATATATGACGAATGATTTCAGTTATGTCTATTTTGTCCTCATTAATGCCTCACTCTTGCATTACATAATCTTCCTCCTTTGTTGTTTGTTCGCCATTACGAAGTTATTATCTCTCTAGTCCAAAAATTCATCCTGGCTTGGTTATTAAACGCATATTGTGAGGTCCATTAAATATGTCAACTGACTGACCACTGTAGATCTTGGTACATCTTCGTGTTATGACAAGCAGCTCGGAACCTTATATGACCCATGAACTCACGCGTCGGGGCAGCGACTTCCTGGCCTGCAGCTCAGTTGTGTGGTGCTAGAGAAGATGACGATGCCCATTCTTTAATTTAAAATAGTTGAGCTATCTGACCATTGCGTATTTGAAATGCAAAAAAACAGACACTGCCTTCCCCTCACGCGGGATGATTTCATGCAACTGTGAGTAAGTGATCGGCAGACAATAGCCACCCAGAGTACATTGTGATTTGAATTATGACCTATAAATTACATCTCCTCGTTTAAATTCTTAGGTCAATTTCCTGAATAAGCCTGCCTTAGTTCATGTCTTGTCCAGCCTTGAGAAATTGCCATTTAGCTAAGGTTGAGTCACGTCGTCACAACTACTGCCATTCAAAGATGAAAAAGGCTATTTGGTTGTATTTGCATTCTATCGCCTCTGTGATAGCTTATGTGATAAGAAATCTAGCGGTGGGCTCAACGCTTTATTCTCACGACAAATTGTGTACGATTTTACGAAGACCACGGTGTGGCTAATTACGTGTACGAATTTGTACGACCTCACTCGTAGATTTGTATACACGACGTTTGCCTAGACCCCGTGAGGGTAGGTTTCGGGGCGGGGTTTGTGGGTCCGTGAGGTAATTCGTCAAAATCATCCGACATGTGCACTCGTAAAATAAGTTAGCTTTGGCAAAAACTCGTCCGACTTTGTACGAGTGTGAGTCGGTACGAAATATCAGTATGTCTACCGCGCAAATAGCCACCTCGTAAAACTATGTACGATTGCGTGACGGGCGAGGTGAGCTAGGGCGTGTGGCATTCATCACCACCATTGCTCAGCACAGCGTGCCACTTTCCTGCCTTTTGTGAGCGTGTTGGTTTTGCCATATTGTGTATAATGGTTCCAGTACCTGAAGCAATGGCCTAAAGAACATCCACAGAAATATACAAGTCAGAGACGTTACTGTAATATTTCATTTTTGAATAAAAAATGTGGTTATTTTCACATTTGTAAATATTAAAAATCATTATGTGTGCACGACAAGCATAATCCAGAAATTGGATAAGCCTGTATAAAACAGTTTACAGAGCATTATTTCATGTATAATATGATATATATTCCTCGAGACTCTATTATAGTTATATAGGCACTTGAGACAAGCACAACAAAAGGTCTTATTAACTTTCAAGGAAACCATGAGCAACAGCATGACCATGACTTGCATAGCATCTCTCATACAATCGCATTTGGGGTGGATCCCATCAAGCAAGTCACCGCGAGCCAGCGGGAAATATTATGTGCGTTGAACCTCACCAAGCCACGGGCAGAATTTTGTCATTAAATCCTTGAAATAGCAGCTTTTATAAACTTTTTGTCATGACACAGCTTTGTTAGGTCGTTGGTACTGGGACGCACAATTGACAAACTATTGAAGATTAGTTGCACTATTAAAATATACATGCTTTGCCCTCCTGGAACGAATTAATCCAAGGACCATTTTCATTGTTTACTTGGGTGTCTGTTTGTGTACAAGTGTCATTTAGGTCCCCTAGTGTCAGCCGTTCGATGTGAGTTGAACACTGTCTGTCTAATGTTTGTGGTCTGTGGAGTGGTGATCTGGGGAGGGAGTGATTTGCCTAGGATAAAGAATACTTTCGCTGCCGTTTTAACTGGCAAGCCTAGTCCTCATCGGTGCCGAGGTCTTGTGATGATGTGTGATGGAAATGGTGAGAGGAAACACTTCTCGCTTCTGTCTCGCAGTATGAATTTTTGTTGCTTATCGTTAGGGTCTTTATCTCGGATCTTTAGTCATAGTCGCTTTTCCACTTCTATGTTAGACGGTCTTGCCCAGCATCAAAAAATATGTTCTTGGGACCGATTTCCCAAAGGATTTTATGTTTTAATATCACAATTTAGTTCTTTCCAAGACGGCAGTGAAGATAAACCATGCAATGAGCAGTGAGATGGTTTCGTTCTGTACGTTCTTTCTTTTTTGATTTGGAACCGATGGTGAGCTTGTCACAACGTCTCCAACTAATCCAGTGGTTAGAACATACTGCCATAGTATGTATCTGAAGTGATGCCAAGGATAATATTATCCACCATGAATTTACTGGACAATATGTTAGGTAACGGATTAGCTATGCCAAGGATTAACAAGGAATTTTCATTAAACACCAAACAGCCTGTGTTCTGCACCATTAAGGCCAGTCCTTTCGAAGCTGCCTTGTGCCATAGTAATTTGCAATATGCTGACATAGTGAGTGAGGTGAAAGATGTTTGTGACGTAAAACGACGTGGCGATGTGTATAGCTGTGCTTCCCGGGATAGTATTACCCTGGTCACGTGTCGCAGAAGAACGCATGGTACACTGGTTAGTGTACCATGTCTAACAAACATCTTATTAAAAGCTTTCCTTTGTCCTTTGCATTGTATATGGGTGTATGTTTCTATCTTCTTAGCCATGGGCCTTCTGTTAGAGCTACGCCTCTCACCGTAGGAGCCAGGGGTGTGGTTTGTTAGGGTTGACCATGCAGGGCTATTGTTTGCTGGCCTGTGGTGTTGGTCCAGGACTAGGGACGTGGCATGCTTGCTTCAATAATGGCAAACCAACACCCTCATCCTGTTCTTTATTACACAGTTCTCGGACTGGGACTGCCACGTGGTCTATTCACTTTGTAAGTACAGTTATAGATTAAACTAGCAGATGATGTCCTGACCATGTCCGACGCAAAGCTATTTACATTGCTTCATCGCTTGCACGCTCCATGAGTATGAGCGAAGCAACTTCCCGCCTTCCAATATATTAACCTGGCACCCAGTTATTTCAAAACGTCCCACCCATTCAACAATCCGTACGTGTTTGTTTACTTGTACTTTTGATCAAATCAGTCGGCCGCCTTGGTGAGTCATCCAGAGAACTTTTCACACCAACCTTTGCAACGAGCGTAAAGTTGTTATCTATTTCCATTTTTATTTTACCTCAAACGTTTGCATTTGACCCATTAAAAACTCACCCGTAAGTGCTGCTGCCGGAAAAGGCGAGGATGTCGTTTGTCGCCTTTGCGGACAGCATGCCAGATGTACGCCTGGACGGTAAACCAGAAGAAACATGCTGGGTAGCATCAATTTATCAACACAAGGAACTTTTTGAATACTTTGGCCGCTTGAATTCTTTTTGACTCGAACGGACCTGGTTTGATGCTGGCGTTTTCACCGCCGTTTAAAGCCACAACTTGCGTGCCTTAGTGGAGCGACTTGCCATGGACGATACTAGCATATTCCTCAATGTGAGAGGCCGACCTTCTGTGGTGTAGCACGACAATTGCCCAAGACCCAAAACTTCACAACTCACATCTGACCATTTCATATGGTAGGTGCCCTCTCTAAATACTTTTTCGCTATATACTATCTGTCGTTAGGACTTTTATGTTGGATCGTCATCGAAACATCTCTATAGTTCATCTACAGGAAAACCCGTGGAGAGGATGCCGTTAGGGATTGCATCCGCTGGGGGCTCATAATGCCAAAGCATGCGCTCTACACACTGATGATACAATTCCCCTTCCGCTTCAACGTAGAGTCGGTCTCGGATTAGAGCATTAGCGCTTCATGCCCGTAGCGTATGACACACTAACCTTATATCTCTAGGTTAGCACATACACAACAAATATAACTAATTTCACTTCACGACCACACAACATTGTAAGTCTCGGATAGCTCTGTTGTGTAGTAAACCCATGCATAATGTGATCATCTTGTAACCTTCGTTTCCAAACTTTTTACTAATAGATACCGGACGTTCTTCTATAGTAAATGAAATAAGAAATTCAAGTGTGTGCCTTTCAAGATGTGTGGATTATTTCCTGTGTTTTGTGGTTTTTTCGCTTTTACACATCGTGTAATTGTACCGGTCCGTGCAAGCCGTCGTTGTGGCTAGGCCACGGACCCTCGCTTATCATGGCTACCGGTGGCTGCTTGGTTATTTGAACCTTCCCCCCCAAACTAATGGCGGCCCCTGCATTCATTTACGTGGGCCCCTCGCCCCTACCACTCGTTGCCCCATCATGGGTGATCATTTCTGTGACTGGACCCTCGCACTCGCCCGGTGACATGTGTGGACACACAGAGGACGACCCACACATCAAAGCGCGTTCTGACACGACTGTGTCATAGGGTAAAGCTTCCCGCACCCACCCGCGGTGCGGATCCGCGGACATTTCCATCGGCGGTGTCTTATCCCATTCCGCCCCGCATGTCCGCTTTTGTTGGTGCGTGCACGGTTAATACGTGACTGCTGGTAGGGTTGTGTGTTAGCTTGCATAAGGTGTTAGCGTGCTTGAAATGGTGCCAAAAACTGTGTGCCACCTTTTCTACTTTTTGGCCCAGTGTGCATCCAGTGCCCGTGAAGTGAGCTCGCCGAGAGCGAGAATTTTGCACACTCACCCGTACATATATTTCTTTATTCCTGCATTTGATCTCACGAGCATTCTTTCCCTTGCCGTTTACCCTCACTTGCAACAGCCTTGGGACTCTCTATGACCCTCCAATTGTTAGCCGCTGTTCAGGGCCAATTAACGTAAATGTTATTCCTCTTCCAGCCTTGTTCCATGCCTAAGCGTCTTTTGCAAACGCGCGCTCCAAGATCACTGGTCGGTCATCCTTTATGTCCTTAATGTTATAGCTTCAACGCTATGGGCTCCCAGTTTACTTGCTGTATCGTGACAGTGACTTAGGTTGAAGGCAAAACGGGTTCCCTTACCGCATTGATGACCTGCCTCTTTAAAACCAAAATGTCCCCGGTGTGATACAACAATCTGTCAGACTTTATGGTGTCACCACATTGGCATGTTGATTCGAGTATAAATCAACTACAGTAATCAGGATATATTATACAGTGTGTGTGAGATAGACAGGCGGGTACCAGCTGTCGGTAGAATTCCTGTTGTGCTTCCTTGTCAGATTTGGTGACTGCAGACTATCTGCAACCTGTTCACATCAGCGCAAACTGACTTTCTAGAATATACAACTCCAAGTGTTTGACATCTCCTAGAGTGATATCTGGACACCTTAAAAGCCATCATGTGCAAAATAGCGCGGGGGGGGTCACCGTGTGTCGATCAGTCCTTTCCTGCTGCTCTGTCGAATTTGGTGACCCTGCTGTCGTCAAATGTCTGGGTTGACCTTCACATCAATAACCTTAATACTGCTCTGCTGTACATCTTCAGCAGAACTGTAAAACAACAACAACAAAAGATAGTCTTAATGACAGAGCAAGCAACCTGTTTTACATCACCACTCATCGATGCATGTTTTTCTCCAGCCTCAACATATTCCCTCTTTACGTTCACAGTAATGTGCACGAGCACCAGATGTGCTTTCACAAGAACATTGAACAGCAATCTCTAGTCACAGATAGAACAAGATAAAAAGGACTGCTTTGTGTGTTCAGAAACAATAAATTATTTGCGTATTTCATGTCACCAGTGCGAAGTGAATCACATTGTAATAGGGCAGCTTATTCATTATAATCTCTCTGTTAGCGTTGGATTCACTGGCTGTCTGCATTTGTTTTTCTAGGCCCATCCTTCGGTTCGTGTCAGAGGAACAGAACACACATACATACCTGTGCTGTGTCAGGATGAGAAGTGTTCAGGACAGGAGAAAGGAGTGCACATGCACTGCCGCCTCTGGTTCTAGGCCGAGGCTTACCAAGGACTCACATATCCTGCGAGCTCACTTCCGCATCAAACATGTGGACAAAGGCATTGACTTTGCAGGTGAGGCACAGAGAGACTATAGACTCACATGTGATTCATGCCCTTTGGAGACGGTCTCTCTCATTTTTTTGACAGGCTTGAAGTGCTGGCGCTGCTGTATCCATTATTGAGATTGTGTGGCACTATTAAAGGAGAAAAACGGTTTAAAGGTGCACATTGGCACTGTTACCGCTGTAGAAATGGTTTCAACAGGAGGGATGAGGCCATCAAACACTATAAAACACACTTCGAAATCCCCACACCACATTTCAGATCCAAGTCACACAGGTAAAGGTGGAAACACTGGGTTAAATCTGTTTTTCCACTTTGGATATCGCCATTTTTTGATCATGTTTGCATATGTGCTCTCACAGAATGTGAACTGCCTCGACAGTATTATGGTGAGAGCTCAGAGGCTCATGCTAAAGCATATGAAGGGCTGGCAGTGAGTCTTGGACCAGGTGGAGATGGCACTAGCATTGGATCAATCTTAACTCAGCCTTTCCTAACCACTGGCACTGAAACCCTATTGACTGTGGAGCCAAAGGTAGACAAAGTCTCAAAGCTTTATTCATTAACAAGCATGATCTACTACTAAGCCTTTTTGGTGTTTGACTTATTGAAGTATTGAAGTTGACCTCTCCTTTGTATTTGAAGGAAGATGGTGAGAGAAATGGAATCCCATAGGGTGCTGAGGAGGAGGTGGGGTCTTCCCAGAATCTCATCTGATGGGACTCTCAGACTTTTGCTCTATGGATCCTGATGGACAGGGGAAACAGGTGTATCTTATGACACAGCTACTGGGTATCATCACTGAACAGGTGAACATTATTTACATGAATCACACTTTTTTATTTTAATTAATACTTTTATTCAGCAAGGATATATTAAAATGCTCAACAGTTCAACCAAAAACTGGCTTTAAAGACATTTCTAATAAATGTGTGTAAAAACACACAAAAAAACAATAAACACAGGTTTACATTGAAATAATTAGAAATGTCTTTGAGCACCAAATCAGTATATTAGAATGATTAAATGGCTGCTGACTATTCAGCTTTGCAGTCACAGGAATTCAGTCTTGTTTATAAGATATTCAAATAGAAAACAGCTTGTTTTAAATTGTACTATATATTTCACAGGTATTACAGTTTTTACTGTTTTTAATCATATAAATCCAGTCTTGGTGAGCATAAACAACAACATAAAATTCTTAGCAACCCCAAATATTTTAATGGTAGTGTATGTTATTTGTGTAGATTATCTTCTGGTTTAATAGATTTCCTGTTGGAGCTGTCTAAAATTTTTGTTGCTGTAATTTAAGGAGGCAGAAGGTTGGGAACAAGCCCTGCTACAGAAACGACTCCTGGAGCTCCACCAGCAGATCGACACAGTACGCCAGGAGAAGGAGAGTATGGAGAAGACACTACGAGCAGAGATTAAACAGCTCAAAGAACAGGTATATCTGAAGTAATATTTAGCTTTATACTATGGGGGGCTGTTTTATGCTTAAAACTGATCGGCTGTGATCTAATGTTCTAAGGTGTGAAATTATTTTCAGGGAAATGCATTACTAAAGTAGTCTCCAGACAGGTCTTGACCGTGCATTACGTGTCCATATCACTAATTACAGCAGTAATTAATTACAGAGATAATTACAAGTACGCTGTTCTTGAAGCAGACAGAATGTAGAGATTTGCTATTAGTAGAGACGCTTTTTTGGCAGAGAAGTCACACACTAAGCTATAGATCTCTCCTCTCTCTCTCTCTCTCTCTCTCCTATCTCTACATTAATGCTGCATTAATCTGCTATCAATGGCTCAAGCTTCCGTTTTACAAATACGAAATGACATTTTGTAACCGGAATTAACAACGAGGCTTGAGATGAGATGCATATGAGCATTAGTGCCACATGCAAGAGTGTTTTAAGAACAAAACCTGACAAATGTCTTAAAAATACATCATCTGAATAATGTCGGTGAGGTGAGGCAACCATAGTATAAGTGGGAATAATTGTATATTCGAGTATCTGTTGAATTATTAGAAAATAATGCACACCAGAGGTAAAGGCCACCTTGGGTGTGCATTATTTTCTAATAATTCAATGGTCCATCGTCAATTATTCCTTACTTATTGTATTTCTGATTTAAGTGATTTTTAACTTTCGTTGAAGTTTTTTTGCAGTATGTTGTTTACCACACAATAATTTCAAATTGCCCTATTGTATGAACAAATGGGACACACTCACAATAAATACACTTACACTAGATGGTTAGCTAAGCAAGCAATACCACAAATAAATATTTAAACTACTGTACTGGAGTGACAGTTCAAAAAGTGACACATTGTTTTCTGTTCATCAAAGATACTTTGTATTTTTGGTTTTTATGCAAAATATTAACTGTTTTGGAAATTGATGATAATAATAAATGTTTCAGCAGCCACGTGTATCAACATAATAGAACTATATCTGAAGGATCATGCGACGCCTGAAGAATGGAGTAATAGCTGCTGAAAATTCAGCTGGCATTACAGAAATAAATTACATTTTTTAAAGTGTTTTTTGTTTGTTTCTGTTTAATAGGAACTTTTTGAGTTTTTACACCACAGATCCATAAACATTATTTTGTACACTTGCTATAATTCAATCTTCCTTTTGCATCCCTTTATAAGGTTGCAAGCCTGGTTCAGTCTAACGTAAGGATAAGTTTGAGGAACTGCAAGCTTATCATATCCAGATCACAGCCAGCAGAAGGTGGCCAAGCTTGTAAGTGTTCTGGAATGTATAGGCCTGGGCTAATTGAAAGGAATATTATTCCCATTTTGATTTTGTTTTTGTGTACTGTTAGATGGAAAACCTGAAGCTCAGCACAAAGAGCTGCTGCAGGCCCAGCTGGCCTCACTCAGGAGGGAGATCCATGTCGGGAACAGTTAACATGCCAATCGATGGCCACAAGGGCCGTCTGGAGCTCAGTGTAGATTTAGAAGAGCCACAGATTCTGAAGCCAATTGTGTGGCTTCTTTTACTCAGGACTGGAGGATATGGACGTAGAAAACGTCAACATGAGAACTAAAATCCACAGATCTTGAACTAGTACCAAAACAATAAAATTCCCTGCTTGGAGAAAGCCTGTGCTTGGGCTTAGAATTGCCAAACTCTGGCTTGACGACATCTAAGTGTTTTAGAGGATAAACAGGAGTGGTATGGGGGCCCATTGTGGGAATCTAAGAAGTATGCAGCTCAGCAGATGACTCAGAGGAGATGACTCGAGCAAAGTGCAGAGGAGTCAGGCTGAGAATGACTTGATGATAAAAACAAATCATTTTTATCATTTCCATTCCTCCTTCTTAACAAACTGCTGTTACCTTTGCCACACATTTCCGGGTTAAAAAACGAAATATTATTGGGGCGGATGCTGGCACGGGAGATGGGCGTGTTGTGAAAAAAGTTCATTATTTCATAATGTAATGTGATAAAAATTAAACTTTCATATATTTCATCTACAGATCATTGCAATAAAGCAACTGAAATTATTTGCAGGTGTTATTATTTTTATCATACTCGATTGATTTGCTGGCATACAGCCCATAGAAAACCTTGTGTACCTTATCTCAAAAATTAGCATATTTCATCCTGACCAATAAAAAAAGAAAAAGTGTTTTTAATATAAGTACGGATTAATACAACTTAAAATATACACAAATAAATCATTTAAAACTTACCCATATAATAAACCTCGACATTGCCAAGTAAATACTCGCATATGAGACTAACTCTCATTCGGCCGTGACTAAATGATGGCTGATATTAACACATGGTGTAAAAATTCTCAAGATTAGCTACTCCAGTGTGTGAGCTAGAGGCTAAGTATCATAGTTTAGCACAGATGCATTTAGCACGTATAGGAACTGCAATAGCGGTAAAACATTGCAGTATTGTACATGAAAGCCCGCGCCCGGACCGCGCCGAATGCTAGAGAGTTGCGGCACCGATTCCCATGCTCGATGGAACCATGATAATCAGCTCAGGCTGATTAATGGGCATATTCGATCTATGTTTTTTTAGGGGCAGCAGTAGAGATGCAGGTGCTTTGAATCAGAAACAGCGGGCATAAGTTTTCCTACCTGGGTATGGCAGTTTTTTTTGGGGTTTTTTGGTCTTAGGTCAGAAAGAACTTTTTGAATGACCAAAAATTTTTGTGACCATCAATACAGTTCCAATCAAAAGTACTAATATGTATTGCAAGACTGTTGGTTAAGGACGGTGTTATCTAATACTAGAAGTATTGTTGTGAGGACTACTAGAGGCTAGTGCATGGATTCTGGGGGTGCCACTCTGTCAGATGCTAGAACAGGTGTTTCTTTTTGAGTGTTGTTTCTAAGGCAGACTCAACATCAGCTAGGCTATATCGATTTTGACAGCACTTCCTGCTTCCATCTAAGAAGCCGCAGGAGCTAGTGTGTGATAGCGTGTTAGTGTGTTTATGGCAGAACCGCATTACAGTAGCCAACGTGTGTTTCAGTGTTTTCCACCATGCATACTGAGATCACTCAAGCAGTATAAACAAATCCTGTTTGAACCATTTAGTGGTTCCTTTATTGTTAATTTGTTAAGCTGAGATGATATCAGAAATAACATTGTTTCCTGTTAATTATATACGGAAACTATGTGTAATGTATGTATTATATATATATATATATATATATATATACAGGTCCCTTCTCAAAAAAATTAGCATGGGAATAATTCCCATAAAGTTCATTATTTCCATAATGTAATGATAAAAATTAAACTTTCATATATTTTAGATTCATTGCACACCAACTGAAATATTTCAGGTCTTTTATTGTTTTATACTGATGATTTTGGCATACAGCTCATGAAAACCCAAAATTCAAAATCTCAAAAAAAAAATTAGCATATTTCATCCGACCAATAAAAGAAAAGTGTTTTTTAATACAAAAAAAGTCAACCTTCAAATAATTATGTTCAGTTATGCACTCAATACTTGGTCGGGAATCCTTTTTGCAGAAATGACTGCTTCAATGCGGCGTGGCATGGAGGCAATCAGCCTGTGGGCACTGCTGAGGTGTTATGGAGGCCCAGGATGCTGCTGCGAGTTGGCTTAAGCTCATCCAGAGTGTTGGGTCTTGCGTCTCTCAACTTTCTCTTCACAATATCCCACAGATTCTCTATGGGGTTCAGGTCAGGAGAGTTGGCAGGCCAATTGAGCACAGTAATACCATGGTCAGTAAACCATTTACCAGTGGGTTTGGGGGTGGCACTGTGAGCAGGTGCCAGGTCGTGCTGAAAAAAACGAAATCTTCATCTCCATAAAGCTTTTCAGCAGATGAAAGCATGAAGTGCTCCAAAATCTCCTGATAGCTAGCTGCATTGACCCTGCAACTTGATAAAACACAGTGGACCAACACCAGCAGCTGACATGGCACCCCAGACCATCACTGACTGTGGGTACTTGACAGTGGACTTCAGGCATTTTGGCATTTCCTTCTCCCCCAGTCTTCCTCAGACTCTGGCACCTTGATTTCCGAATGACATGCAAAATTTGCTTTCATCCAAAAAAAGTACTTTGGACTCACTGAGCAACAGTCCAGTGCTGCTTCTCTGTAGCCCAGGTCAGGCGCTTCTGCCGCTGTTTCTGGTTCAAAAGCACACGCCTGTGCACGGTGGCTCTGGATGTTTCTACTCCAGACTCAGTCCACTGCTTCCGCAGGTCCCCCCAAGGTCTGGAATCGGGTCCTTCTCCACAATCTTCCTCAGGGTCCGTCGGTCACCTCTTCTCGTTGTGCAGCGTTTTTTGCCACACTTTTTCCTTCCCACAGACTTCCCACTGAGGTGCCTTGATACAGCACTCTGGGAACAGCCTATTCGTTCAGAAATTTCTTTCTGTGTCTTACCCTCTCGCTTGAGGGTGTCAATGATGGCCTTCTGGACAGCAGTCAGGTCGGCAGTCTTACCCATGATTGCGGTTTTGAGTAATGAACCAGGCTGGGAGTTTTTAAAAGCCTCAGGAATCTTTTGCAGGCGTTTAGAGTTAATTAGTTGATTCAGATGATTTAGGTTAATAGCTCGTTTAGAGAACCTTTTCATGATATGCTAATTTTTTGAGATAGGAATTTTGGGTTTCATGAGCTGTATGCCAAAATCATCAGTATTAAAACAATAAACAGACCTGAAATATTTCAGTTGGTGTGCCAATGAATCTAAAATATATGGAAAGTTTAATTTTGATATATATAATGCTAATATAGATACTATATATACACAAACACACACACATAGTTGTGTCTGTATTCCTGTAATTTAAGGCAAAATTACATAAACGTTGTTTCCATGCTGAAATATTTTTAACCTTAAAATCTCACTTTTTCCAGATAGATTAGGTTGATGTATGCGGGTTTTGTCCGTGCTTTCTGATTAATTGACTCATGTTTCTTGTCACTCAAAGAAGTGATATTCGGAATTAAAGCATAGGATTATCAGGTTTATTTTTTAGTTGATTAGAAGCCATGGTACTGATACATAAATTCAAAAGTAAACCTTATATGATGGAAACTTATTGGGCTTATGGACAAAACATTCTTAAATGGGGTATGTCACATTTTGAATGGTTGGCTTCACAGCATAAATTGTTCTGTTCGTGTGTTTTGTATACTGCGAGTTTTTTTGGACACTTTCCAATGGCCAAACTAAGGAGGAATAATATCTATATGACAAACGGTTGTAACTGCAACAAACCGTTGGTGCATTACAATGATTGTTGGCAAGCTGTTACAGAATCTTCATGTGTTCAAGTGCGGAAGGTTCAATCGATTTGATGAAAGACAGCGGAGTGTCACACGCTAGCTGTATTTTTTAATCGCCTTGCACAAACTAGACGTTGCAATTCCTTATTTATGCAAAGGTTAAAGTTTTGAATGTGCAGAGGGAATCGGTTTTCTAAGCGCCCGTTAGAGGAAGACCGCCATCTCCAGACCGAGATAGGTGGGGCAGTTAAGTAATTCCTACTTTGCCTTGTCAAGCAGCAACAAACCCGGAGGAATGGGACGCGGGCAATTCACTGAGTGCACTATGGCGAGTGTTATATTAACCTTTATCGTTTTCTTTTTAAGCCTAAACATGTGTAAAAACATAAACAGGAAAATGTCCTTATCGAAATCAGTGTATGTAAATTTACGTGGCAACTGTCTAGTTACACATGCACATTTAGTAGGGAGGTAAACTTGGTTGTTTCTGTGCAAAGAGAATCTATATTGCATCAAGGCCATTTACCGGTGTGGTGGGGCACCCACTTACACTTGACTTTACAATACATTCATGAGAAGGACATGTGTTTCAGAACGTACAGCATCGGTAAGCTCTGACTCAGAAATGCGTGCTCTCGTTTTGTGATTGCTCAATCGGTGTGGTTTTCATGTGTTTTTATAGTGTTTAGGGGACGAGAGATAATGTCACAGTCACAGCAGCGCCGGCGGTTCGTATTGCGTTCAGCCCCGGACTCCCCATCTCTGAGCGTGACACCGTCAGCTGGTCGGGTCGAATGTGCAGAAGTACAAACATCAAGAAGAAAGAAAAAGGTCTTAAATGCGAGAGGAGGACCTGAGCTACGTTCGAGCTATCCAGTAGGGACATGCGTGGATAGTCAAAATGGAACCAAAGAGGTTTGCAAAGTCATGGGAGTCCGCCACAATCAAATTCAAAACGGATACGGTCAATCTTTAAGGCAAAAAAAAAAATCCATACATTCTGCAGAGCCTGTACCCTGATAACAACTACACAAGCGAGACTAATACCTACAGTTAAGGCTAATGACCACATTATGATGTTTGTAATGTCTTCTACTAAATTAATAGTACTTGTTTATGAACCACCCGGTCGTTCGCGCATCTGTTCATGTCAAAGTTAAAAATGCGGTGTGGAGGGAGTAAAAATTACTGGCGGACAAAGGAATTTACGCTGACTTTTTAGTAAAATATAGTCACTGTAGCATGAACGTTGCCTCCTATCGGGCAGTCTTTCAGCGACCCTAAAAAGCCCATGTAGGGAAAAGCGTTCTTCAAGCTGAACGATTCCATTGGTGAGGTGACACGACCACTATAGTAAAACGCAGACTCCCGATCTACAACGCCCTTGCACCTTCAGAGTCGTATAGAGGTGATAAACAAGGATAGCACCTACGCATAACTGTATGCACCAGAATTATATTGAATTGGATGGTGAGAAAATGAGGGTAAGTGTAAAATTATATTTTGTGGTAACATGGTGGGTGTGGACTTCACTAGTTAGAAGAGGAGGTGGTGGTGGGTATCATCAGGAGATAGGGAAAATAAAAAGAGGGGGTCAGAGAACTAAAGATGATAGCAATCCCTAGCGTAATGTGTCAAGCCAACTAGGGGAAAGGGGGGGATAAGGGAGTAGTTGGTCTATAAAGGTGCGACAACCCGGTTTGTGACGAAATGAGATGTGAATCCGATCTTACTCAGAAAGGTTTGCTTTCTCTCTCTGTTAAGCTTGGTTCTCTAATATCTTTTGTTAGAAAGATGCATGTGGTTAAAGGGATGTCTCAATCCCATGGAAAAGTATGTGAAGTAATGGCTAAGGCGGGACAATAATAATGCTGTCCTCAGATTAACATAGTGAAGTATAATTGATTTTCTAATTATCAGATGAGACTACGCGGAAGGATGCCTGGGATGTGAGGGGGATCACCAGCGGATATCCTCTGAAATTAGGGGTGAAATGCCACAAGATGAGGATGAATTTAATGTGGTGATAATGGAGCTCTCGGAATCTCAGACAGATATAGATGGTCATGCGTTTGATTTCAAGGGTAAGTGGATGTCTGTCAATGGGAGGACTCCGGACGAGCAGACCCAGCCTAGATACTCAATGGAGAACGCAGCACAAACCCGCTATAGCCGTAGTTTTTTGCCATGCCCCTAGACACTATGATAGCGTCTTGCCCACGCGCGTGCCAAAAAAATCGTCTGAGTCAATACCAGTGACAAACCACTTAGAGAACACGCATGCAGTGTAACTTGTCAGCTTCATAAGAATGGATGGGTGTGTTTTGCCACTTGTCAGCAGGCGACCGCCGCAAAATACAGTGTGACCATGCGCAGTGCAGCCCATCATTTTGAGTCATTTTGGACAGGCAGCCAGACAAAACAACTTTAGGCTAGGATTATGATGTCTACGAGGAACAGGGCAAAATTAAGTGATGTAGATGGGTGTATATATTATATATATACAATACAAATAGTGAATCAGTGATTATAATAAATGATATTTCTAGAGATGAATGCTGTTTTGTTGTTTGTATTTGTATTTTTGTTGTCCTTACTCACACTAGAGCAGTGCGAGTGAACGGCTGTAATGGGAGGTTCAGGAATGCGTGTCTTGAGCTGGTATGTGTTGTGTTTTAGTTGTATTCACCAGCCAATCGATGGCAAAAACAATGAGCAAGTTACAGGAGAAATGGAACCTTATTTTAGTAAATTGGTCTGGAAGCCGGTGGTAGTGGGCTAAGTCTGTGACTGTCAACATTCCATAACTCTGAGTTTATTCAAATTTGTTTTGTGGCCATTCAGAGCGCGACATTCAAATATTATTCCTTCCTTATTATGCTATTGTAATGATATCTAGTATACAAAATGTGAAGTCCAAATTATTAATGATAGTATAGCTTAGAGGTTAAAGCTGGTAATCCCGCATTATTTAAACTTGTTTTTTTAAAAAGTTTTTTGTGAATTCGGGCGGTGTGTAGAGAAGAAACTACAATACAAGATTCTGCAGAAGGCATAGGATCTGGACTAATCAGAAGATTAACAAAACGAATCATGTCAAGCGCAAAACTCTAAGGGTTATGAGAGACAATGTAGGCCTTAAGCTAATATGGTCTTGTTATTAGAGTTAAGTCTTGTACTGTGTATATTGTGTTAATTTTCAAAAAAAAATTGTTTTGGCGTTCCTGGCGTTAACTGAATGAGACTGTTCCTCCCCCCCTACCCTTCCTCCACCCCACGCGAAAACATTAGTGGGACCACAAAGCATCAATTCATCATAACGGATGACAGAAATTGGGGGCCAAAGAACTGGTAGCACTCGTTGTAAAGGCTGATTAGTTATCCAGAAGATTCATGATGCTCAGGTGAGAAAAACACACTGTGACCCACACCACCCACACCACCAAACTAAAGCTTTCATCAACAGGCGACAAGGATTATGAACACAACATTAATGAGGAGGGGGTGATTTAATTTGTTGGATAATAGAATGGCCACAGCGGGTGCCACGGGATGTTTGTGCAGGGCAGCGGCCAGTATACTATAGTAACCAGTGGGGCAGAATGGAGCGCCCAATGGAGCTCAGGCAGCATGGTTAAGGGGCTCGTTCTTTCAGCAGCTCAGAACGCACAAAAAGTGCTGAGATAGTTCATCTCCATGGACAGGAAGCAAATTAAACAACTTCAGACACTTTATAAACCTTGGCTTCGGAAAAAAATTGAGACGATGCTCAATGGTTTGACTGTGCCGCGAGGAGAAGAAGGTTTCCCATGTACGGGAAGTCGAGTAGGTTGCAAAAACTTTTGCACTCGGATATATAAAATTGCTGAAATAAAGACATAGGTGGGTTTGTGAGTAGGGAGCTCCTGTCGAGTGATGCTCTGTCAGGTGTTGTAATTTCACGAAGAATTCTTCCTGCATCAACCATTTGCGAGTCCAGATGTCCCGGACGCGTTTCGATATAGCTAAAGCAACCAAGCAGGAGGACTAACTACTGTCCGTTGTACTCAAGTAGCTGGATAGGAGGGTTTGTTGTCCTGAACGGACCACCAGGAGCAGTACAGACACCACAGCGTGTATACCTCACACACTCTCAAAGAACCCAACTAAACACAGAAAAATCTGCTTGGCGTTAGCTTGGAAAACCATCCACTTTTCTTAATCAGCAGCAGTGGGTGACGGGGGCTCGTACATGGGTGAAGCTGGTGGAACCACATTTGTTTAAACTGTGCTGTATAAGACAACATACGATTGATCTGTGATGAGCAGTAGAGACTGTGTGATGTCCACTGATTGGGTTTTTTCGTTTATTGGGTTCCTTGATTTTATATAGTCCAATGTCTGTTATTTACATGCGAATTAGCTATGGTTACTTATATTGTCTTTTCTTTTAATCTTATTTGTTACAGTGCACTCTCTCCAATTAATTGAGATTTTTTTTCAAAGCAGTAATGTATAGTTGCACTGTTAAACATTTACTTGCATGAAGGGAACGCGTACGTGCTATGCATAAAGTGCTTTATAACGCATAACTATGAAGAGAGGTGTATTTGTTTTTTTTTTTTTTGGATAAAGTCTATGAGTTTTGGTTATAATTTCTGATGAGGAACTAAGACATAAGCACTTTATTATAAGTTCGGACGTAATGATAACTACTTCTTTTCATACTCATCTCGACCAGCAAGAACTCTGATCAGGCCAGTACTTAATTATTCCATCGGATGAGAATGAGAGAGGGAATTTGATGTGTGTGCACTCGCTTCCTCTATAGAAGCTGCACTAGATGTTAATGAAGTTGGGCCCAGCGGTCATGCAAGCACTTGTGTGTGTTTGTACACTCACACCGGTATTAACTAGTATGGTCACTGTTGACTTTGTCGGTCAAGGTCTGACCCTGTTGCTATTGTCGACATGCAAATGGTTTGAAAGGAAGTCTTCATAATGAGAGCAGGAAATGAATGTGTTTACAGGGCGGATTAATAAAAAAACGTGCCAAAGAATGAAACAAACTTGAGAAAGTGTGTATTTCAAAGGATAGTGGTAAATACTCAAGTGTATATTTTATTTACTTTTATCATTGTGATTTTGATTGTAAAAATTGAGAATATGATAGAATTTTGTATCATTATAGTGTGCAAATGTTTGGCGTGGAGTAAATTTAAAATATACTTTAACCTTGAGCCACCTGTACATCGCAAAGCAGTTATAACAGTTTAAAAGAAACAAAGCTGATGTTTCCTTTGTGTGAAGATAACTGCCTTTGTGATATCTAGCCAACTACACTTGAGAAGTACTAGGGGCTCATGCTCTACTTTTCATTGACTATAATGCGATGAAGAGAGCATGGACAGCTCTATTTCTCTTTAAGGTTCAGTGATAAGGCGAATTCCTTCAGGATGGCACCACAAATTGAAGCCATAAAGACATGTCTACATTGCACGTGCCTACTAAAGTCTTTCAACAGTTTCTTTATGGGTTCATTGCACTTTTGAGAAAAAAAAAAATAGTAGCGAAGATAAGTCGGATTTGCATAGAGATTTAATGGCAAGCCATTTGCGTTTGTTAGGCCTATGTGGTTATAATTTTGGAGCGAAAGTGTGTGTGTGGGTGTCCATAACAGCTTCTTAACACAGTCTGTCATGAGTCGGTCAGATGTTGTTGCGAGTGTATTGATTCAGTATGTAGTGATCTCTCGTGTACTGATTAGGGCAGTGAGCAAGACCATGCAGGATGATGGAAGGGTTCTGCATTGTGGCGGGCTTTTATGGCCAGTAGGCATACTCGAATCCAACAATGGTATGGCTGGATTTTTGAAGGCATGGGCCATAAGAAAGAACAGAGCACTGCTATGAGGGCATCGAAAGAGACAGCTTCTGTTTGCCAGGACAGAGAGGTATGGCCAAAGCATACACTTGTAGAGAAACACCAACGAACACGAGCTTGAGGGGCTTGAGCTGAAGCAAATATGTGTGTGCTTGCGAGCGCGCGATATGCTGGCGAGAGAGTTCAAACCTCCGCGAGCGGCGTGAAAGAGGTGAGCTGGAGTTTTAATGTGGCCGCGTTTGTCGTGTTTATTAGTGCCTGTGGGCTGCTTTCTCTTGCTCTTATATGATGGGCAGCTGCAGCCCAGGCGTAATGATGGCGGCCGATTGGCTGTACCTGGCAAGTGTCCTGGCCCGGCGCCCCCCTGCTGCAGAGCGCACAGCAGGAAACCATCCTTTAACCCTTAGTCGCTCCCCCCCTCACACTTGCATTTGTGTGGTGCGTAAGTTGTGTCTTGCTAGTGTGTGTGGCTGAGCCGTGGATGCCCACGCCTTGTCGACCCGGTAGATTACCTTTCTCCTTTTGCCCTCCCGTTTGCTTTTTTATCTAACAGTCTCTTCTATACACATACCCGCCTGTGCTTGTGCACGTTGCTACAGTGCATCCACCACAAGGCCCCACACGCGTAGGGCACACCCCACTTATCACTTGACTTTACATACATTTCATGAGAGGGACATGTTTTTCCAGAACGCGTACCACAGCATCAGTAAGCTCGGCAAAATGCGTGCTCGTTTTGTGATTGCTCTCGGTGTGTGGTTTCATGTGTTTTATAGTGTTTGGGGACGCGGATGTCTCAGCGCAGCCCGGCGCGATGCCTTCAGCCCCGACTCCCCCCATCTCTTGAGCGCGTGACCGTCAGCGGGAATGCAGAAATACAACATCAAGAAGAAAAAAGGTCTTAAATGCGGAGGAGACTGAGCTGTTCGAGCTCACTCTCAGGCTGCTGGGATAGTCATGGACCAAGAGGTTTTCAAGTGAGTCCCACAAAATCAAATTCAAACGGATAATGCCAATCTTTAAGGCAAAAAACATCCATATTATTTCAGTAGACCTGTATAACAGTTAGGCTAATGAACATCTGATTTTTTGTAAGGTCTTCTACTAATATTAATATATCTTTTTTTTTATTGAACCGGTGTAACGTGCCAGCAGTTTGTATCTGTTAATGTTGTATTGATTTTAAATGATCCATTTCACCTGCTACAGGATCATATTGACCCTGTTAAAGATGACGTTTGCTCCTCTGCAGTACTTTTCATACCCCTAAAGACCTGTGTGCTGGCCAAGGCCTCTGAACATCCATTGGTGACACTCCCTTTCGTCCCCAACCCGCCACTGCAACTTCATAGGTCTAGAAGGTGCGGGCCACACATGTAAAAGTCATGGAGTGAACAGACCCTAAGCATAATATGCCACAGAATTACTATATTTGAGTTTGGGAAATAAGGTGATCACAACAGCTGTGCTGTTCTGGGTGGGACTTTAACTGCGACTGTCCCTTGGAGCACGTTCTCCTCCATATTTTAGTGGTAGTGTAACATTATGATTTTTTTGGTAACCTGTGTTTCACTTCCTCAGTGAAGAGGAGGGTGTGGATCTCAGGAAAAGAGCACGAACTGCAGACCTGCAGTCACGCTCCCTCTGCGGCGTATTGCCCGCCCACCGTAAGTGAGGGGCTAAGATAGTGGTCTTACAGTGGCGGTGACACGAGTGCTCCCATCGCTCAAGGTTGTTCTTCTCTCCTTTTTAGCTTGTATCTCCTCAATCCTTGTTTAATACCCGATGCTTGCTGTTCAAGGTCTTGTTCTCTCACACGCCCATGAACTATTGCAGTATCATTTCTCATGCTGACATAACTAATTCCTGCCCTCAGCTTCATGTTGCCGGTATAGCTGTTCCTCCAATTCTCATGCCCTCGCCGACTGTGCCTGTTATTTGCGGGCTCAGTGCTCTGAATACTCGTGGTGAAATGCCCCAGAGCTGCTGCCCTTCCATGTGTCCCTCATGGACTCCTCTGACTCTCATGCCAGCTATAGAGTCTTCTGCTTCATTCGATGGTAAATGAATGTCCTGTTAATGGTGTGTCACAATGTGACACTGTAATGCACTAGTAAGCCAGCCAATCCTGCAAAATCGTCGGTCCACCAACACTGGAACCGCAATGCGTGTGACTGTCAGCTTTCATAAATGGAATGTGGTGTTGCCACTTTCATCACTGGAGTTTTACACTGAAATACAACTGACCCCTTATCAAAATAATTTCCGTCATATGTGACCATCTCCATCATTTTGAGTCCAGTTTGACACAGAAACACACTTGGCAAGTTTGAGGCAGTGAAAATTTTAGGTCTCTATTGGTGTGATTATGATGTCTACTCGACCCGGTCAAAATAGAATAATTTTAGATGGTTTCTATAGAAGTATCTATATATAGATATATATATCTATATATTATATAAAATAGTAATATATATATCTATAGGTAAACCCTATGACATATACATATAGAACTCGTGATCAGTGAGTCGTAACTAATAAGAAACTTTTAGAGATATGCTTTTTTTTTTATTATTGTATCCTACTACCGCAAACACAAGCTGTGAACACTGAATGACCTCTCTGTACTTTTATTTTAATTTTGTATTCCAGGAATCTACAAACTAGCAAAATCGCGAGGCCAGCAACAGTTCTTACAGAGAATGAAAACATTATTTTAGTAAATTGTTCTGAATTCGTTAAACATTACGCGTTCGAGTTTATGTCGAAGCTTGCGTTTTTGTGTCCATATGAGCGCGACAATGCAAAATTTCATTCATTTTCTATTCTTATTTAATGATAATCTTACAAACCTGGGAATCCATTATTAGTTGATAGTATATGCTTCTGTTAAGCCTCGTGATCCTCCCCGCAGTATTAATTAAACGTTTGTTTTTAAAACGTTTTTTGTGAAAATCAGAGATCGGGGTTGGAGAAACTACACTACCCCTGGGATGCTGCAGAGGGACGATCTACTAATCAGAAGATTAACAAAAATCATCGCCCGCCTACCCCACCTATGAAGCCACTTGTATTCCTCACTCCAAGGCTTAAAGTTCCGTCTTTTACTGTGTCTTATTGGCTAATTTTTCAAAAAAAAAAAATATGTTTTGTGTTTCAATGTCTTTTAACTCTGTAATTGTACTTTTCTGAAAAACACTATGGGACAAAGCAAATCTCTTCAAGGAGACAGAATTGTATGGCCAGCACTGTAGCACTCTGTAAATATATAGTTTAATACAGAATAGATGCGCAGTTTCGTGCCAACATGGTGCTGTTTGACACTAAAGCCTTCATCAGCGATTTGTTCACACCACATTAATGAGTGGTGGGATTTAAATTTAAATAATTGAGTTTCATTGTGACTTTTGAACTCAAAATGATTGAGCATGTCATATGTATAATGTTTTATTTGTTTATGTTTACGGGCATTCCTTCTGTGTGTAGTTGTGAGTTAGTACGCAGTACAACAAGTTTCATTGGCAGGGGAGAGAAACTGCAAGATCTGGTTCTAGCCAGCGGGTGCCGAAACGGCAGTCAGCGCCACCAGGTGGGGCAGAAGACGGCCAAGAGCTCATGCCAGCGAGTAGCTTCGGCGTCTCAGCTCACCTCCAACTTAAGGTCTCCATGAATTAAACAACACATGCTAAACTTTTCTGAAAAATTATGATTCGCAATGTTTTCCTGTTGGAGAAAGTGTTTCCTGTAGAATGGGCAAACTTTTTTGCCCTGTAAATAACAATTGCTGGCGTTGTTTTTAGGGAGCTCCTTCGGGATGTTCTTCACAGGGTGTTTCAATTGAGACTTATTTGCAATCAACTTTGCACATCCCAGCCCAGAGAAGACTATAGGCGAAGCATGCCATATTTTTTCCACGGTTTATTTTACACTTTCACACCAAAAACCATTTGAGGAAAACACAGAAATCTCTTTTGCTATCTTTAAACCATCCACTTTTCTAAAATCCATCAGCTTGGGGCCTGCTTGTTAACCACATTTGGTTTAAACTGTGGGCTTGTATAAGTGACACGCTACATTGTCTTGATAGACTGTGGTATGTCTATATGGGTTTTTATTTTTCTTTTATTTTTATAATTCCAAATGTGCTTTTTAATTATTTTATTTTTATATATTTTTTTTTGTTTCTTTTTCTTTTATCCATTTTTTTTAAAGTGCAGCTCCTCCCAATAGTAGTTTTTACAAAGCAATTAGTATGATGTTTGCACTTTAAATCTTTACTTGATGAAGGACAGGTTTGTATGCATAAATTCTGTAGAAAGCAAAATATGAGAGAGTGTTTTTATGTTTTTTTTTTGATGATAAGTCCTTGACTGTTTTCTGGTTTAATGTCTCGATGATAACTAAGACATAAGCACTTAATTATAAAGTTGCTGGAACTATGACTACTCTCTTCATTCAATCTTGACCCGAAGAACTCTTGGATCAGCATACTTCATATTCATGTTTAATGAGATTGAATTTTGGATGCACTGCCTTCCGCTATAGAAGCTGCACTGTGTAAGAAGGGGCCAGGGTCAATGCAAGCACTTTTGTGTGTTTTTACACTCACCTTTATTATCTATATGGTCACACTTGTTGACTTTTGTATGTCAAAGGATACCCTCTTGCTATTGAGCACCATGCACAATTGTTTAAAGTACTTCCTAGTCAGAATGAGCTGCAGGAAAATGAAAATGTTGTTTCAGGGGGATTAAAAAAAAAAAAAACGTTTCAAAGTGAACAACTTGAGAAAAGGTGTGTTTTAAAGGATGGTAAATACTCAAGTGTTATTTTATTTACTTTTCCATTGAGATTTTTGATTAAAAGTGGAATATGATAGAGATTTTGTATCATTCTATTCAAATTTTTGGCTTGAATAAATTAAAATAATCTTAACCCTTGAGCCAACCTTAACTCAAAGCAGTATAACAGTTTAAAGCAACAAAGCATGATGTTTTCTTTGGTGAGATAACTGCTTTTTGTATATATGGCCCAACTTCACTTGAAAGTAACATCGGTGGCTCATGCTCTACTTTTCATTGCTAGGGAATGCAAGATGGACAGTCTTTTCATCTTTCAGGTCAGTGGATTAACGCGGAATTCCGGTGTCAGATAAAAAAAAAAGTGGCACATTCCTTCAGATGGCCACAAAGACATAAGACGTCTCATTGCATGTGTACTAAAGTCTTTCAGACAGTTTTCTTTATTGTTCTTTTGTCACTTTTGGAAAAAAAAAAAAATAGTAGCTGAAAGATTAGTAGGATTTTCATTAGATATTTTAATGGAAGCTAGGCTATGGTTATATTTTGGAGCAAAGTGTGTGTGTGTGTGTGTGTGTGTGTGTGTGTGTGTGTGTGTGTGTGTGTGTGTGTGTGTGGTGTGTCCAAACAGGCTTCTCTAACAACCATTCCTGTCAACTGGTCGGTCAGTCATGTGTGTTGCAGTGTATTGAATCTCAGTATCTATTGATCTCTCTGTGTACAGTATGTCATGCAGTGAGCAGACCATGACATTGGTGGCATGGAAGGGTTGTGAGGGCTTTTATGTATACCATCATCCAACAATGGTATTGCTGATTTTTTGAAGAGCATGGGCCATAAGTAAGGAACAGAGCACTGCTCATGAGGGAATAGAAAAGAAAAAGCGTTTTGTTTGCCAACAGAGAAGGTATGAGGACAAAGACAGACACTTGGTAGAGAGAAACAAAAAGAAAAGAGCATTGAGGGGCTTGAGCTAAAAAAAGAAATAGGTGTTGCGCGAGCGGTGAATGAGGCGAGAGAGGTTCAAACCTCGTAGAGAGTGAAAGAGCGTGAGCTGGAGGTTTTAATGTGGCCGTTTGTCGTGTTTATGTGGCTTGTGGCGCTGCTTTCTCTTGCTCTTTATATTGATTGGCAGTGCAGCCAGGCTGTAATTGATGGCGGCATATTTCTGTACTCTGGCAAGTGAATTGGGCCGAGACACAGAGCAGAGAGCACAGCAGGAAACCTCTTTAACCCTTTTAATGTACTCACACACTCAAACTCTTGAATTGTGTGTGTGTGTGTGTGTATTTGTGTCTCTGTAGGGAAGGAGACGGGTGCCACATTTCGACTACAGGTAGATTAACTTCTCTCCCTTTTTGTAACTCCATGTTTGCTTTTAAACATTAATTATCAATTCAAAACACCTTGTGCATATGTGCAAGTGTTTCCGAAGCTGCACAAAAAAGGCACGGATCTTCCCTTCTTTATAGAGCTCTGCGGCCATAAAACAAAATGCATATAAATGTTACAACATTGTTTCGTTGACTTGCCTGCTTTGTTCAGATGTACTTTTAAAAGTGATTTGAGGTACCGGAAAGTTATACTGTATAAATCAAACCTATCTTGGTGAGAACTGGTGGAAACAGTCATCATGTGATCTCAGCATGAAGGGACACCAACTTTTATTAGGCACTGATATGACTAATTATTCATTTTGAAATGAGTGCATATCATTTTGAACATTTGTCAAAAGTTCTTGAGGGGGTAAAACTTGTTCAGAGCAGGAAAAACATACTGATTGAGAATATTTCTTCAATATATTGGGTTAAATATGAATTAACTTTTAACTGTTAAACAAACCTGTGACCACTACACCTGCTAAAATAAAAAAAGAATAAAACAAAATATTTTATAAAAAATTCTAATATTTAAACATTTAAAATATTTTTATTTGTTTACAGAATTTGAATTGTTTACATTATTTGTATAATATAACAATACCAGTGCAAAGAGAAAAAAAAAGGTATATAATATTTTATTTGCCAAACTTGGGGGCAACTCTTCATGAGTTAATTTCTAGCTTTTTTTTCACTAATCTGGAATATTTCCTTAAGACATATTTATACTAAAACGTATCTGCTTAATTGTATTTTTGGTAAGTGATATGAGTGAAATGTGTGCGCTCTCTCTCTCTCTCTCTCTCTCTCTCTCTCTCTCTCTCTCTCTCTCTCTCTCTCTCTCTCTCTCTCTCTCTCTCATAGTGTGCCACGGCCTCTCTACTGTATCAAATTGAAGAAAAAAAAAAGGTGAATCTTGTTTGGGTGGTTAACTGGGTTCCCAAGACGCCAATAGGGGGCAGTGTGTCTCTGCTGGCACTTTAGCGCTTGGATGCTGAGATGGTTGGTGCCTCATTTCCCCCTTCCACATATGCCCTGCCTGTGTGAACATCTTTGGCAGCATGGAGAGGGAAGGGCCCGTCAGCCAGCACACTCCCGATGCTGTGAACATATTTGTTTGCTTGACTGTTTGTTTCTATTTTTGAGAGTTTGATTTAACCTTAGTCATTAGCAGGGCAGATTTATGGTAATTTTCATTGTTTATTTGCATGTTTATTCATGGGCCTGTATGCTTCCATAGTGGTGACAGTGATAATTTATTCAGAGACGAGATCTCGTAAAATATATCATAAGTCAAGGCTTATAACTTAACACTGATTATACTATAACGCCAATGAACAAACTGTTAAACCACTAGCTAATCATAAAACACACATATTATATACTTTTTATATATACATTGGAAAATACATTGTTACAATATCCAAGCGTGAACGAGCAACAAAGAACTGTAGGCCTGCCTGTACACTCACACAGTAAACAAAAATGAAACTAGCCATCCTTTTTAAATATCTAGCTGATATCCTTATCAAACAAACGTATTTACTGTACAAGACTTCATTCTCTCAGTTTGAATACTATGAAACAATATTGTACACGCTATATCTCCGAGCACACAGACTAATCAAAAGTACTCCATGTGTTCACCAGATAATGACTCTAGTGAATAAATCTCCTCTTGGTAATGCGGTGGTTATTTACACAGTTTTACGAAAACATGCTTTTTCCAGCTCTATTTGCAGCAGTTGTTTAATAATGATTCGAGAAAAGTCAGCTGTACAAAAAAACAAAAAAAAAACAAAGATAGATTGAGCCCATCATTGCATTCGTTGATAAAATCACTTAACTTTATTCCATGGTTCTTTCATGAACACTGCATATAATTGTATTACATATTCCTACCAATAGCATGCTATTATTCGCTATGCCAACAAAAATATTTCAAAACAAAGCTTTTTAGTTCTAAAATGAAACTTTTGATTCAAATTGATTCAATGGAGTGAATGATTTAAAGATTCACTTATAAAAACTGTGGCTGCATCAAATCAGCATACTTCACTACTATATAGCAGGCAATATTTGAACTAACTGATTTGGTTTAGCAATTCAGTGATTCAATACTCATAAGTTTCATTTCTGAATGAATCAGTGTTTTTGAACAAATTAATTCAGTGAATGATTCAGGAAAAGTCACTGAAAATCCCTATGGCCAGACTGACAAAACAGTGTTTTTTTTTTTTTTTTTTTTGTTTTGTTTTGTTTGTTTGTTTGTTTTGTTTTGATTTTTTTTTTGTATCAACAATGAAACATCTAAAGCAAAAATGTTTAAACCAGCATCTGATTTTAAATCTTAAAGCTGATCTGTTTTGTCTCTCGATATGTTTTCCCCGCTCCGTCCGTCTCACCCTCATCCACCTTCTGGCATTTCCCCAGGTGTTGAGGCTGAGAGAGGAAGTGCTATTTTTACTAGTCTGAGCTCACACCTTCCCTCCCCCCTCCCCCTCGTTGTGAGGAATATGAGGCATGGATGGGTCTGACGAGAGCCCTGAATTTTGCATGCGACGCGCACACATAACTTCACCCTCCTCAGCTTGATTTAAAACCTATGAAGTATCATGTGTCTCGCAATACTAATAGAAGCATCTGTTTTATCGCTGTTCACTTTTTTTTTTTTTTTTGTCTGAGACACGTCCCTCCCTTTCCGTAAAAGTCATCATCTTCTCTCCTCCCCCTTTTTTCTTTTGTTGTACTAGTCTGCAGGTAAAAGATTTAACTCAGCATCCTTCACATCCCTTTCCTCCTTTATGTGCCCTTCCACTCTCCCTCTCCATTACTGTCGTCTGTAGATGCAGTTTCTGCACACGCTCTCTGGCGTTCTTATCGGAATGCGAGTGCTGGATTGTTTGGCCCTGTCTCGCAGTTTGACGTGGACAGGCGTCCGGCTTTGACGGCGGAATGCCTGATTTTGTCCAATTATTTTGTCCGCGTGGCCGTATCTCCCGAACTTCTTATATTAAACTTCCTCAAACAGTTAGTGTAGCCATTCTTCCCTCCATCTCGTCTCGCTTTCGCCTCTTCTTATTTCATCCTCCTTTTCTTTTCCTCCTTCTCTCCAGCAACATCCTCCCTAGTTCCATTTTCTCAGAAGACTTACACTGTATCAGAAGTTTGGTTATTTAAAATACCATCCCATTCTGTTAATGACTCCTTTCTGATTGGGAACCATCCTGTATCATGGATATACTGGTTTTTGATCCGGTCCTCATTTATTAAGTACGTGGAGGATGGCTGAATGGGCGGTATATATGAGTGAGAATTGGGTAAAAAAGCAGTGTTTCCATCCATCTTTTTCGAAGTAGATTCCAGAAGGTAGCAGATCACTTCAACACATTAGTGACATCCAATAATGCTTCCAAATTCGATTCCGTCTGAGTCCAATGCGTGGACAGACAACTATCTGGACAGTCATCAAGATTCAACCATTCCATTCAATTAACACAACTCTCTCTCTCTCTACGCGTGCGCACAACAGACCCACACGACACAGACAGCGAGACCCACACTGGTTCATGAATTTGTTTAGCACGTATCCATCAACATATATTTTGGCTTAAAATCTATGTGACTTTATATTATTCAGTACAAATCTACATGATGCACGTCTCGTTTCTACTTATCCCTTGAAATCAAAATCTTTTTTTAGTCCATTCTCATGTTTGATGTCATGCTAAATAGTGCTGTGTTCGTTGTAGTCCAAGGTTGATTAATTTTAACAGAGATCACGGAGGAAGGCCGGTATGGATTTTTATTTTTGATTTAAGTCTTATTCTCTGGTCCATTTTGTGTTGAAATCAAAAATACATTGAAAACAGTAATATATGACCATTTAGGATCTTTTTTATATCTGGAGATCTATTTTTAATCTTCTTAATTTATATTCTTGTTTTGATGATTTTTTTGCAGCCCTTGCTCTAGTTCGTCAGTGCTCAACATGATCCTTCAGAAATCATCCTAATAGTCGGCGTCGATAGCCTTGTGGGCAGCATTAATTTCTTTAAAAATAAATAATCTTAGACTTTTAAGCTTTTGTTAAATGTTATATGTGATCCTTGAATAATACTGATGGAGCTTGTCCTGCAGGCCAAAAAGTCCTTATCTTAAAAATCTTAACAATGTTTATTCTAATAGCACCTGCAACCAACTGGCGAGTGATTCTGTTGTTAAATACAGCTGGTGGTCTATCATATTTTTGTTGTGATCTAAACATTTTTATAAAAAAATGAAAAGTCCATAATAATGTGTTCTGAGTCCCAAACCTGTCTAAGATTCTGTTTCATTAGGAAGTATGAATCATGACACAGTAAAGAAAACTGGTCAAGCAGTGTTCCATGTGGATTTTTTTTTGTTTTGTTTTGTTTATAATTGTTATTAATACCTTATAATTTTGGATAAATAGATACCTGACGGTGTTGACAACACAAATTGAGCTTTGGCGAAAACATATGAATATGTAGTCTTTCAATTAGAATAGAAATGTCATAAAAGGCTGCAATGCAAATTGAGTTATCAAAATAATTACAAAATGCTGTTATAAAAATAGTTTAAAGAGGTTTGTATTCAAGGATTTCCTTTAAACTCACCCACAGTATAATCGTGCCGGAGGGTTACATCAACAAAAAAGGACTTATTGAGGTCGAGGCACTTTTGAGAAACATCCTTTAGAGTTTTACAAAAAAACAGCAGTTTCAGGGTTAAGACCTACAAAGCTGAAAATGATTTGATTCGACTTTCCTTTAGACTCTAGTTTTTATTAAACGTGATTTAAAGATTTCCTATTCTGTTTCCATACTCATGGGAGGGGCTTTCGTTTTTTTTTAAAGGACGAACTGTTGACAAATGTCATGATATATGTCCTCACAGTCTAAATTTTGCTTCTGTTTGCTCAACTTATTGCTTCTGCTTTAAAACAAAAAAGATCATGGTGTGTATTATCCAGCTAGTCGGAGTGATAACAATGATACCAATGGTTTGACAGGAGCACTAAAAGTCCTATGGTCATAGTAGATAACTGATATATAGGTCTTGTTTGGTGTAATATATATGTATGTGTGTGTGTGTGTGTGTGTGTGTGTGTAGCTGGTCCAGACAACTGATTTTCATACATAGTTGGGCTAGTTTCAGGTCTCTTTTTTTATGATAAAATAATTTAAATTAAATTGCTATTTCATGTCCATATGTTTATTTAGCCGTGCCAAGACACCTCTATTTTGTTTTGGGGTCCTGATCACCCTGTCAAGGTTCTTGCATGTCAGATTGTCTGTTTTGTCTATTGTCTATTCTGCAAGTGGACAGCAATAACACAACTCTTCTAGCATTCGATTTTGTCCTCAGCGGCCCTTAATGTTTATCAGTGCTGCTTCTGTTAAGCTATTTTGTCTTAGTATCAGCTGCCAAAAGATGTGTGGGTTTGATTTGACCTGTGTTTCTCAGTAGAAAGAGGACTAACAGTGTGTATTCAAGTCCAGTTTGTTGCATTCAAATGCTTTCAAAAACCATTTGTCAAGGACATGAAAGACTAAGGCATCTTTGGTGTATGTATCTTACTGGTTATTGTGTTGAAAAGAGTTTTCTTTTTAAATAAATGCATGAATATATTTGATGTAGCAACTGATCGTAGCAAAGATTGTCTTTATGCAATTTCATAGATTTTATTAAAAAAAGGTGGGTAAAAGAGGATTTCCTAGGATTCCAACCCACAGCCTTGGCATTTCCAGACCTTTCTGTGTGTCTGTCTACCTGTGTTTTATTTTTAAAATGAACGCACCCTGTTTACCCCGATATTCAATATACAATTAAAATAACAGAATAGAAAAAATAAATACAGTGTGAGGAGGTTCACGAGCTGCTACTTATAGGTAAACTTATAAACAAGGTGGAAATGTGGGAATTTAAATCACTCATTAAGAGTAAAAAAAAAATAATAATAATCCTAAAATATAAAAATTAAAAGGTGTTTGGAGACCCTGCGTTTAAAAGACTTTCATTTATTAACCAGGTGAGATTGCAAGTCTGTCTTTTGTCCTGATTATATTTTTGGGCCCGGTTTCTGATTTTAAATCTGTATGCACTTTAATTTATTCAATTAAGCTTGTGTACTCATTAGCTCTGAGCCTTACTGAATTGTGTTTACACGGTGTTCGTGCCGTATATGCAAACTGAGGTGCAAATATAATGCCTTGCGGGGGATAAATTTACAAGGGATGGTTTTGAAAATATCTTTCATATCTGTTGAGATCACTTACAGAATTCAGGACTTAACATTTTAAAACGTTTAATGCTTAAAATAGGTAATCTGCAACATCAATCCCAAAGCATCAGGGCACATCTGTTTTTTTTACATGCCACAGGACAGCAATCTCCGATTAGTGGTCAACAAATTCTGAAATTATTAGCAATAATCTCAACTCTGCTGTTTTTTTCCCTTGCAGACATACCAATAATTTATTGATATTATATCGACCATGACACGTTATTTCCATTCATCTCATTCCAGTTCAATCTCATATGCATACTTTTTCCCCACTTCCATATAAACATTTGAAGCAGAAAACCAAGAAAAACGGGTTACTTCGTTTTGGTGATTCTGGAATAACACACACTAAGTCTGAACATAAATGGCATTGGCAAATTATTTCACAACCTGGCTTTTGCCATTGTGCATGCATAATTAGATGATATTCGACCCAACAACCAAACATTTAAAAAAAAATATTTTATTGTTTAAAAATGGATGGTGGAATTAAACTTAAATTTTATCCAATCAAATATGAAAAGTTTAGTGTCAGTTATAGTTTTGTGATAACAAATGAAAAAAGCGACATAACACTTATCATATCACAATTCTCACAATGTCTGTGCTGTTCTGGACTGTATCTGTGTTTGGTAATCAGTAAATCCCTGGTTTTATACACAAGAAAAAAAGAAACCCTACAGTGAATGTACCGTTTTAGAAATTGTGTGCATGTGTGTGTGTGATGGCGATAGTGCCCTTGTGTCAGTAGAGATAATGCTAAAATGCCCTTGTTCAGTTCTGATGGTGTTGGTGTTATTTGAGTACTGTATGAACAGAGCTCATGTCTTTGGCAGAGCGAGATAACATGCAGTCATCCCATGGCTCCCTGACCTATACCGTCCCTAAACTAAACCTCTCACACTTCTTCGAATTCTCACAACATAACCAGCGAATAATGGAGAAGCAGTGATACCATGATCTGTCCTTCTAACCAGTCACTACGTTTTTTCTCAAATCTTTCTTCTTTCCAAACTGAATATGTGCAACGGAGTCCATGGACTATGTTCCAGTCCGGTTTTAACCACCTCAGCAAAGATGATAACCAAAGATAAAAGTGGTTGTTCTACCCGTGCCAATGTTGTGCTTGATGTGCCTCTAACACAGGTGACCTCCGTACTGACCTCGAAATCAACACATAAACTAAAAATAGTCTGCAGGCCACTCCCTGAACTCAAAGCATGCACTTGTCGTGTGGCCTTGAGACTGCCGTAGATCACCAAGGCAAATGGCCTCCTCTTGGCTGTTCGTCGAATGCATCTTCTAAAAGCTTCCCTCATTACCGTCACCCCATGTTTCTTGTAATCAGTGACTCTGGGTGCTTCTTTTGTATCACGACGAGTTTGTTCTAATTTGCTTATACTTTACCGACAGACTCTGTGCACCATAATTTCTCTCCTGTTTATTACCTTAATCTCCCCCAACTATTGCTTCTGTTTGCTTTCATTTCAAGCAACAAATTTTGTATTATTTATTGAGATATTACTATCTAAAATAATAATAATTAAGTTCACTAGTTTGCCATGAAAAAAAATAAATCATCGTTTAATCTTTTTCAATTAATTAGTTGCTTCTATTGAAGCCTGTTTCCAGCCAGGAATAAATTTTTGTTTTTAAAAAACAGGCTATTGAAATTTTTTTTCTTTTTCTCACATTTTGGACTGTTTTCTTGCCATTCTAAGGAAAACAGAATTATGACTTAATTATTGCAATTCCAAGTTTACATGTTACATTCTGATTCGGCCGTTTCTGAATTGTGAGTCATACATCTGATTTGTTATTTGTTTTTGTGACTTTCTTTCCTCGCATTATGTTTATATCTTCACAATTTTGACCTTTCGTTTTCCAGAATTGTGAGCTAAGATGTTTAAATGACCTTTCTTTTTTAACCTGTGGTGGAACCACACAGATTCACACACAGATTCATTTGACAAAAACTGATTCCAATGGTTTTGTTCATGAATCAAACCGATCGCTTCCTGTTTTTCTCCCCTTCCTCAGACTCTGTAATTCCTCTCGTCCCTCTCCACTTTCAGTCTTTTTTTTTTCCCTCCGCTGCATCTTTTTCCAAGTCCCTTGTCTTCCCTCCCTCTTTTTCGCTCTCTCGTGTCGGGTGGCTTGGCGTAGTGATTGACACTTACAAATTACCCCTCGCGGTGGGAGGCATTGTGGGTGACCCTTCTCTCTCTCATCTCCAGCGAGCCCTGCCGTTTTGTCATCTAATTACTGTGAATCCCCGGCCTGTTCCCTGCTGCTGAATTTTTTTCTCTCTCTCGCCTGCCAGCCCGGCTGTCCACTCCCCAAACTCAAACACCCCTAACCCCCCTCCTCTCCTCCCTCTTCATCCTTCTCTCTCTCCACCTGACAGCCTGGTGCTTCTCTCTCTCTCTCTCTCTCTCTCTCTCTCTCTCTCTCTCTCTCTCTCTCTTGACTTGTGTGTGTCCTCATTCAGTCTCCTCTCATCATCGTCTTTCTTCATGTTATCAATGGTGTGTCCTCTCAGCCCTGTTCATCCTCTCAGCACTGACTGTGCCGCCCACCCTGCCAACTTCCTGTTCCTTTTCTCTCTTTTTAGCTGTGCTGAGTAGTTCCATCCATCCATTCATCCATCCATAAGTCTCACTCCATTTTTTCTGCCATTCAAGCATTCTATTATTCAAACTATCTATCCTTCTGTCTATCATCTGTCTGTCCACCTCCATGTCTATCCATATATCTATTGTTCTATCTATCCATCAATCTATCAATCTTTTGTTCTATCTATCTATCTATCTATCTATATATATATATAATATAATATATATATATATATATATATAATATATTATATATATATAATATATATATATATATATATATATATTGTTCTATCAACTATCATTATGTTGTCCTATCTGTCCATCTATTATTCCATCAATCATTCCATCGATCATTCTCTCTATCATTTTTCGGTCTATTGTTCTGGTCTGTCCATCTAGCATTCTAGATATTCTATTGTTTCGATCATTCTTGCTATCCAACTATAAATCTATCTATATATCTTTTGTTCTATCTATCATTCTGTCTATCATTCCATCTATTGTTAAATGTAGTCATTCCATCTATAGATCATTCTATCTATCATTCTCTCTATCGTTCTGTCTATCCATAAATCTATTCATCTATCTATCATCATCCGAATCTATAGTCCTATCTATCATTCTGTCTGTCCATCTAGATAGCCTTTGTTCTATCATCTATCCATTTTTCTCTCTCTCTCTCTCTCTCTCTCTCTCTCTCTATATATATATATATATGTCTATCTGCTGTCCTGTCCATCTTCTATCTATTGTTCTATCTATCTTACAGTTTGACCTCTCACAAAAAGCATCAGAAGGCTACAGCATCAGACAGGCCTAATAAATTCAATCTGATACAGTAAAGCTGTATCTTACTGGAGCAGCAGGCAGCTTGTCTGTGACTACAGCCCCAGAGTGAATGTAGTTCTGCAGCAGAGAGTGTGATATGAAGAAGATGAAGCGTGGGTGATCTATGATTCGGCCCCAGGACTTCCTGAGATCCCATTTTTTATTCATCTCATAGAGGACACCCATGCTCAGCATACAACACAGAAGGAAAACAGACCCTGTGCGAAAGTGCAGCAGAAAGGAAAAAAAAGCAAGAAAAAAAATCAGAGCTCCCAACAATCCCTGCAGTGTGTCACTGGGCCCCTGGGCTGTAGCCGGCAGGAAGTCCCTGTCGCTGGCACTAGAGTAGCTAGAAATCATCAGACCTTATCAGCCTGATGTTAGAGAGAAAGAGACAGAGGAGGGGAAAATAGGGGCAAGGAAAAGGAGGAAAACGTGATCGAGAGACTGAACGGAAAGAAAGATTAATGTTCGGAAGCTGCAAGCAGTAAAGGGAAGGGTTTGGCAAAAGGGAGAGGAAAAAAACAGAGAAGGGAACTAAATTGTGATTCATATTCATGGTCCCATGGTAAAGTAAAATGAGATGATCATTAGCAATTATAATTCGTCCTTCTTAAATACAGCAGAATTTGCTGACAAATGCAAAACGTAGGACATAGTTTTCATATTTGGAAAAGACTAATAACTGAGGTTAATTTTAGTGGAGAACAGTATGGCATAAGAGTATTATGCCCAAAAGTCATAGTATTCGCAAAAACAATAGGCGAAAGTACATCAAAGTTTCATTCACCCATACTCATATACATAGAACATAAACTGGTATAGAATATAGATACTATAATTCATACTAATGACAACGTATTAAATTCAAATGTATAAAGTCAAATTCAAATGTAGTACCTTCTCAGACATAATGGGATGTGTAAGTATGCATATTTGCATGCAGGAAGTGTGACACTAGTGATCTAAGCAAGTTTTTGTTTGCTATTGCAATGTGTGCTACTGAATCTGTCCATGACAGTTTTGGATGTTTTAACTACTTAGACATTACAATGTATGGCGATCTAATATTTTCAATAAACTTTGCTGAATCTGGAAGAATCTGTTGTCAAGAAACATGAAGGGACAAAAAAGGAGAAAAAAAAAATGCATCATTGCGACACTGTTAGGTGCTGAAACATGGAGACCTCTGCTTTTGTAAAACCCGTCCATAGATTTCACATTATATTATCAGCTCGGAAAAAATATGTTAATTTGACTAGAAACACCATAGACTGGAAATGTAAACACATCTTTCCAGCATACAGTCGGGTGATACTTGCGTGTTCAGAACAAGGTGGTATCCCATGACCTCCTAACCGTATAGTTATAGTGACGTACATAAATAAATTCAATCTGTTTTCACCGGTACAGTTTATTTACAGAAGTGACAATGTTGCCTATATTCTCAGCCTCCTTCCATATGGTTTTTAATAAACTCTTGTCCCTAAGTTTGAGAAACAGGAGAATGACAAAGGAAAAGGGAGGAGAAATAAACAAAAAAATTGACTAAAGAGAGACTGAAGAATAAAGAATTGCCAGCGGTGATTCTGATGGTCTGGGTCACGCCTTTATGGTGTCTCAATATTTCTGATTAAAATTGTTATTCATAAAGCCCTTTCCTAACATTATGTTCAATGTGTATTTTGAGATATAGGCGAGAGAATTGGACAGTGGCTTGAGTCGGTTTACCCCCCCCCCCTTTTTATCAGTTCTGTGGTTGGACATAACAGCATCATTCTTTCGTTTGAACCGCTCTAATGGCCTCCTGAAAAATAAAATAAGCCGCGGCACTATCCAGGGGTGTTAGATTGTAGTTCATGTTTAACAGGGCACCCTACCCCACGGCCTCCTGGGAAAAGTGATGGGGCTTGTCCACCAGGCGCAGAATGAGCTCTTAAACATTGTGTCATTGGTGACGATGAAATATTGTCCTCGTAACTGACTTGATGATAGTTGAGAGCGGATGCTTGGAGAGGTATGCTGACATGGAGCAATAGAGAGAAAGAAAAGGAACAGAGTAGGATGGGAAGGAGTGGAACAAAAAACTACCTTATCCTGGAGATATAGCAGTCAATCAATCATCTTTAAACAAAGCCGCAGAGTGCTGCCCCAGAGAGCATTTACGAAGCTTTTATTTAAAATTAAAATACCTTCTCGCCATATTTTTATGGCCATCCACCTTCAAATAGTAACCTTTTGGGCGGACAAAAAAGCCCTGATGAGTGAAAAGGGTGGGTTACAGAGGGGTCCTTTAACTACCTATTCCCATTAAATGATTTTTTGATCACTTTGGTTATAGACTAAGTGGTGTAAAATGGTGGTGAGATTGCTGTCCAGAATGCACTATGTGGTTGACTCGATTTATATGTTCCTTTTGGTTGTTTTTGTTTTAGTGTTGTTAGAATTCTCTTCATACCTGTCCCCACCAGATAAGAAACTGCAAATGTAACAAAATTATTGACGACAATTGCGCAATTACAATTGTTAGCAGCCCTTCTTTGTTAGAAAAACAAAGAAAAAAAATCTACACGATCTTGTTAAGAGCAAGGTTTATTCTTTAACTAAAACTAAGCTGAAACTACTAAAAAAACACACAAAAAAGTCAGTCTTTAAAATAATATTAACAAGGAATTCTGTATATTATCGTAGTGTTAATCGGAAGATCTCCGGCATCGTTTTTTGATGTTACAAATATCAAATAAATATGCTGATATGCCTTGCCGATCCGGTTAATAAACTCACATTGTGGCGATAAATCACGTCAGCAGTGTGCTCATTCCAAGGGAAATTTTGAACCCTGACTGTTTTTTCATCGGCGGCATTTAATCAATAAAGAATGACGCGTCCGAACTTGATAAGCATGTTAACAACAAACAGTTTTAAAGCACACCAATATCAATATTATTACCCCTTTTCCTCTCCTTTCAGTTTTATTATTAATTGTTCAACTGCATTTGTCAAAAAAAAAAAAGTAAAACTCAAATCTAAAACTTCATAAACATATAAATTTAAAATCAACACAAAAACACAACAGAAATTACTTAAACTTTAATTAAAATTAAAACAGAAAATAAAAAAATAAAATATGAATCAAAATATTTCCAAACAGTATATCAATAATACTAAAACAATACTGATCAATAGACAATGCATGTTATATTTTCAGATATTTTTGTGTGAATTTTGAAATTTTGAGTTGAATATTAATATTAAATTGGATTATAATCATATGTTCTGTATATTGGCAATATCAGGGATTCAAAGGCATGGAACAATGGTTCAATTATATAGTTTGCAATGATTATCTGGCAATCTTTGGAATATTGACCACAGAATGCCATCACTGACCATCATCAAGTATTCGAGAGAGTCACGTCATAAACACGGGGTATTGCATTTTCAAGCCATGGAATTAATAAATTGCGGCTTGTTGGTTGCTAAGTGGACGCGCTACACAGAACTTTTATTTCACCTCTGATCCCAGGACAGGCCAAGCTCCACTCTACAGTCATTACCAAAAGAATTCGCCAAAGTGGACTTGGCCTAATGCAAAAGTCGCTTCACCTGGCATCAAAGTGCAGCGCTGGGGCCTCAAAAACTCTTTTGAAGTTGGAGGTTTCAGTGACTTTGCTCTCTGTCACACACCATATAGTTTGCACCTTCTGTACCCTCGTCAATACACCCTGCGTGGCCATCTGCACATGTCCCCCCCTGGTGTCAGCCTACATGTGTATGTGTGTGTGCGTTTGTTTGCAACTTAATATATCTGAGCACAACTCTATAAAAACTAACTGTTTTCATATACATGTACACAGGTGTGTAGACAGCTAGCCTTAATAGGTGGTATTTTAAAGAGCATCCTCACAATAATGCAAATAACCTCAGAATAGCACGGTCCAAACACAGATACTGGTGGTTAACAAATTAGCTATTCAATCTGTTGCATTTTTCCTTGAACTATTAAGGTCACATAAAATTACTTTAAAAACTGTTTCCCAAAAAGGACACTTGGGTCACAATCTTAAATGTATGAATTTCTTTATATTAGATGCAAAATATTAAGTGTCTGCAATGCTAGAACTTTCCTCAGAACTAACTTTTTATTATTTCAATTACTTTCAAGTAACTGGCGTCAAGGATGATTTTAATTGGATGTATTAAAGTCAGTTCCCCTAAAGATCACACAAGGGTCAAAGCAGACTTCATTAACTGTACACATGTTCTGCTTATTTGATAAAAAATGCAAAAAAAAAGTTATATAGTGAAATATTATTACAATTTTAATTACTATTTCCTGTGATGGCAAAGCTAAATTTTTCAGCAGTCATTAATCCAGTTTTTCAGTGTCACATGATCCGTCAGAAAATCATTCCCTTTAAGAAAAGTCCGGAAAAATATGGCTCAATTATCTCTACATCCCAAACAGGTTCATTTTAGGTTTTGCGCATCTGAATATTTGACTTGCCAAGAGAAAAGAAAATTATGCAACAAACAAGCGAAAAAAGGAACATGATATCCCAGGGTTTGAATTCGACAGCCAGGAAATTAACTGGTACATCTAACACATTTCTAGAGTCCTAAAAAATGAACAGCTGCCTCACTCTAACGAGTGCAGTAATTGGGTTAGCCTCTTTGACGTGTTTCCACCTAGCGCTGGGCTGTTAAGCCACCATATTCTTTATGAATCATATTTACTTTGACAATATTTCGCAGCCTTGCTCGCATCGGTGCTAATGCATTCAGAGCTCACTTCTGTCTTCTAACTGGCACCGGATTCCCACACACGCACAAACAAAAACACAGACACACACACACATCAGAAACCACAAAAAGACCACTTACATGAATATAAAAGTATACACAACGTATGTCGAGTAGACATACACAGAATAAAAAGATTGTATCATCTGTCAACACTTGAGAGGTGTCATGGAGGCCATGTTGTTACAAAGTGGGAATGTTCTCTCAAAACCTAGTGAACAATCACAGCAAATTTTGTCACCCTTGCAGAGGCAATTCTCCTCACATTGTGGTATTGATATTATGAGACGGCTGCTCCATAAACTGTTAAAGCTAGCAGAGGCGACATGTCATTATAGATTTATCTTATTTGTCAGTAGCCTTCTCACATCACACCTAAGAAGACGATGGGTTTTTTTTTTTTGTTTTTTTTTTTTTTTTTTTTTGTTGTAGTAGTAGTAAGTTAGTTTTAATTATTATTTTTTTTTTTCTAATATTATTTATTATTTATTATATGTTTTATTATATGACGAACCAAATATTCAGAAATAAGAAATTCATATACATTTTTTCAACTTATCTTGTCACTCAATTTGCACTTATAATTTGCACTATCATTCAAATGTTTGGTTTTGATGATTTTTTTTGTTTATGGTTTCTATTAAAAAAAAATTACATCAGTCAGCACAACTGTTTACAGTGAAAATAAGAAATCGTTATTTGTAAACAAAGTTATAAATCAGGATATTAGAATGCTTTTTATGTGACACTGCATACTGGAGTAATTGCTGCTAAAAATTTTCTTTGCAACAAAGGAATAAATCACATTTATAGAAATCAGTTCTTTTAAATTGCAATAACATTTTACAATATAATTGTTTTACTGAATTTTTGATAAAATAAATACAGCCTTGGTGAGCATAAGAGACTGCTAAAACATTAAAATCTGAATAAAAAAAAATAAAAATAAAAACAAAAATATAAAAATAAAAATTTAATACATTTTATTTTTGATCAAATACATTTAATTTTTATATTTTAAAAATAAAAATATACAAATAAAATGTAATTCAAAATATGAATAAGTATGAGTATATTAATAAAACTAAAATAACATTAAAGATGTGTAAATTACACACTTTAAGGTATTTCACAAATTTGTTTCTCTGACTCTCTCTCTCTCTCTATCTCTCTCTCTCTGTATATGTATTTGAGTGATGTCGCCATCAGTGAGATGACTATCTTCATCTGTCATTTTACACTTTTTTAGACCTACAAATACAGTTTGTGTGGACTGTGTCGAGTGCCATGTGATTATTTCAGATATACATACTCAGCATAATTTGTATGCGTGGTGTGTTTTCATATACATTATTCTTTATGTTTGTGAATTCTCCTCTTTCTTTTTCTTCACGCTGTACAGTCTATTGCAGATCAATGCCAAATATTTACTTTGGCAGGTGAACACAAATGATTTTCGAGGGGTCTGTTGGTGCCGACAAATTTTGACACCACTTTCTGACAGCAGTGCAGTGAATTCTTATGGATGGTATGTGTATCAAAACACATTTATATTTTTTACAGCATTCAAATGCTTTTCTGAAAAAATGTTACGAAGCACATTTGAGTATGTGACTGTAGGTGAATGTGTGTGTGTGTCCATGTAGAAGTCTGTGTCTGTGCAAGACTCTGGGTATCACTAGAGAGCGTGAAGACAATAATGCAAACTGACACTTCAGAAATGAGAGGGTGGTTGCCTGGCGACCGTCACTGGGGTGGTTGTTCCCGTGGGGACGGGGTGAGATGCAGTCTAAATGATGTTTGATTAGAACTTAGATCAGTTAGGCGGCCACAGACATGCCTGACGACAGGAGGAGGGGGCCTACAGGGGTGTGCTAATCCCAAAGGTCTGTGTGAGTTGGAAAAACAATACAGTAAGAGAGTGAAAATGCAAATGCACATTTTCAAGGTTCACTTTTTATCTATATTATGGTACATTGTAACATTAGAATGAAGGTTTCAGATCCTGGATTTCTTCATTTTTCTACCTTTCTCCTTCCTGTAGATGGAGCTACAGTGGAATGAACAAAGCAGTAGAGATTGATTTTTGACCTCTCTGGTGGTCCATAAACTCTAGAAGCTTAAACTCTTAAGCATGCATGGGCATCATTTATTTTGTTCATTCTTGAGGTACAGATGTAGGCCACTTTTTTCTTATGTATAGTTGATTATATAGTGTGTGAGATCAGTGTGTTGTCCAAAAGCTAGAACTCACTAGTGAAAATGTTTTTTTAAGCATTTTTTTTTCTAATTTGTTAAACTTTTTGTTATTACAAAGTACACTGCTGCATTCAGTAATTTTCTTAATATTTTTGTAAGAGAGACTTAGGCTCACTGAGGCTGCATTTATTCAATTAAAAATACAGTAAAAAAAAAAAAAACAGTATTATTGTGGAATTGTATTACAGGTTAAATATCAATATGTTTTTCTATTTTATTATTTTAAATTTAAAATGAAATTTACTTCTGTGATGGAAAAACTGAATTTTCAGCGCCATTACTCCAGTCTTCAGTGTCACATGATCCTTCAGAAATCATGCTGATTTGATGCTGAATATCTGATATCTGAATAGGATATATAAATATATGAATTTATGGAATAATGAAAGGTTGATATCTTTTAGCAGTTGTAGAAAAAATATTTGTAGTATATTTGCTTAAATTGGAGTGGCATAACATCAGAAAAGAGAGAAAATTTGAAAAATGTTTACCAAATACTTGAAAGAAATGTGAGAACTTAGAAGGAACACAAAACAGAAAGCTGAAGATGTACTTAAGACCAAAAGTTTGTGCTTTCTGGAGGATGAGGAAAATAGAGTGACGGAGAGAGAAAGGCGAGAACAACAGGTCATGTTTTAGTGCTGAGTAAATATGTGCAAGGAAGAATATTTTCTCACACTAAAATCAAAAATTTCCTTATTTACTGTTTAAGATTCATCTGTGATAAGATAAATGAAAGACTTTATCTTCATTGATTTGTTCAAAAAACATGAACATGACTTACCTCCCTCTGTAATAATAATACACACACAAACACACACAGGGATGCACAAACTCACTTAGACCCACACCTAGACACATGCACACGCACACACACACACACACACATACACTGGCAGCAGCAGAACTGAATGCGATAGGGAAGTGAAAAATGATTAACCCGGGGTCAGCTCTCAGCCTCAATCTCACCAGGCGCTCAAAGAGCAGCGCAGACTGATTTAAAACTCGTCATGTTCCACCGCACACATTTGCATATATTTATTAATTCAGCTTGCACCCAGGAATAAAAAAAAGCAGACCAGAGAGAGAGGGGGGATATGGGGGGACAAGCAGAAAGGGAGAATATTTTAAACGAGGAGTTTTACAGAGAGATCTGCCTTTTTCATTCATTGTGGAGCTCATCTGAAAGCAGTTAGAAGGGGGAAGGACATGATTTTGGACTTCTGCAAGTGTTCTTATAGAGAGAGGGTGACTCAGTGCTGGCTAAATCTGACCCTAATGAACAAAAGGTGAAGTGGATTTTTGGGCCATGTGAACTTTTGACAAATGATTTGTGGATCAGTCTGAATACTGTCATGTTTCATGTTTTTTTAGAATCTGATGATTTTTAAATGAATAAATAAAAAAGGTTCAAAGAAAGTAAAATAATTACACATAAAACTGTTCAGAAAAATAGTATGTTCATACAAAAAAATTAACAAAATTACATGCTACATTTTTGTGTGCATTTGATATGCAAAAAATGCACAAACACCACTGTACACAGTAATTGTATGTACAATTACATACAAAAATGTACATGCAATTTTTAGTTGCGTGCAAATGTAGTATGTACAGTAACATTTTAATATTATGTGCAACTTAATGCAAAATTGCACACACAATTATATTCAAGAATTTTTGGTACATTTCTTTGCTAAAAGCCTAAATATTTGTTCACAGAAATTGTATGGTCAGTTACATTCAAAAACAGTATCTACAACAAAGTTGAACATGAAATTACAAAAGAAAACTGTGTACAATTTTATACAAATAAAAAGACAGTACTATTGTACACTCAAAGTGCATGATGCAAAAAATATGTGCAGTTTGTATTAAAAATTGTACATACATGTATACATGCTAAAATTGTGTGTACAGTTTATGCAAATAATGCACAAAAAATGTAAACAGAAATTGTACAATTAAGTGCAAAAATTTAATATATGTACATATGCACATATAATATAACCCATTACATGAAAAATTCACAAACAATTGTACTCACAAATGGTGTTCATAGAGTTATATGCTAAAATTGTACAAACAAAATTTGATGTACAATTGCCAATAGTATGCAAAAATCTGTTACAGCTGTAATTGTGAACAATCTGACTTTACTTTGCATGTTTGTTTAGTATTAACTTGAATTTCTTGGATGTCAAAATTACTGCGGTCAGTTTTACCAAAATTGCCATCTGCACTTTATGTAGGTTTTTTTTTTTTTTTTAAGCTGGAATTATGGCCAGCATTACACAGTAATATTTCAGTTTGAGATCCATATACGTCTGCCGTATAGGGCTTGCTGGCAGCATTGGGCGACAGAATGTTTACACTGTTTTCATTTTAAAGGGGTTTTATATGGCATCTGTCCACTAGGATTAAAATGAGGGCTTTAGGTGAACATATTCAGTTCAAAACAATTACAGCTGTTTGAGTTGGCATTTACCCCTTTAGCTCCAAACACTGAGTGTAGTAGTCACGTGTGGCATTGCAAAATGCCTCAGAGACTCTCTATACCAAGATTGTGCTGCCTAATGTATATGACATAAACACATACATAAGTTCATATGTTGTCACATATGTTGGCACTAGAGCTGTTAGGGTGTAAATTTCATCGTGATGGTGTTTTTAAGCATGTGTGATTGTGGATGTGAGTGCATTACTGTGTTCTCTCAAGGTGGTCGCAGTACCCCAGAGGCGTGTGACCCCTGTGGTGCCTCCGGAATCTCCTTTCTGCACCTCCACATCCACAGCCTTAAATATACAAGCGTCTGGAGACAGAGGACAAATAAAAACAACAAACAAACAGCAAATCATAGGAAGAGAGGGTGAGAATGAGCAAAAGAGACCAAGAAGGGAGAGAGAGAGAGAGAGACAAGCCTAAGCTTATACAAACGCTGCCAATGCCATACTCCAGTGCTCTCCTGGGCGTCGTGCCAAACTCCGGTCTCTGTGGAAACCGTCGCCGTCAGCGATAGGTGGCAGGATGGATGCCAGCATGGCAGAGACGGTGTTAGGGCTGTTGGCAGCTACCAGACTGGGTGGATTGTACGTGTGTGTATGTGTGTGTGCATGTTTTAGTTAGGCTCTAAGACCCACTATGTCTGCCAGGGCATGTGGATGGTGCCAGGGCTGGCTGTTGTGCAGCTGTGCCCAGTGTAGGCTTACCAGACCTGGGCATCCCCACTCACAAGCACTCCAGCCATACTGGGCTAAAGCGCCCCCTGTGGCCACCCCTGTGTCTAAACAACTCTGTCTTTCCAAGTCACCTCTAGAGAGTCCTTCCAGTCTCGGTTTCTCTCTATCTTGAGGTTATTGCTCTTTCTGTTACGCTCTCCACTCTTAAAGTGGAAGTGAAGCAGTCAGTCAAATTTACATTATTTCACAAACTGATTTCCACTTAGATTAAAAAAATATATAATAAGTATGATTAAGTATGGCAGTGGAGTATGGCATGTGGGGAAGTCGTGGCCTAGTGGTTAGAGAGTTTGACTCCTAACCCTAAGGTTGTGGGTTCGAGTCTCGGGCCGGCAATACCACGACTGAGGTGCCCTTGAACAAGGCACCGATCCCCCAACTGCTCCCCGGGTGCCGCAGCATAAAAATGGCTGCCCACTGCTCCTGTGTGTTCACTGCTGTGTGTGTGCACTTTGGATGGGTTAAATGCAGAGCACGAATTCTGAGTATGGGTCACCATACTGGGCTGAATGTCACATTACTTAATGTTTATATTACTTCACTGCCCAACGGAGCAAACCAACCCCGTGACGTCACACGTTTATTTATTTATTTATTTTTTTTTTTTATTAAAGTGGAAATCAGTTTACTAAATAATGTAAACTTGACTGACTCCTTTACTTCCACTTTAAGGCCTTTTGAACTGTATGAGGTAAGTGTCAGCATTGTAACACTGAGCACAAAGTTCAAATCATTTCAGCTTTGACCCTATTTACAGTTGACCTTTTAAAACACAGCCAAAGATTTCAAACAAATCTCACAGGTAATTTGAAACAACTTTGCAGCTACCTTTGTGATTTTCACACTTGATTTGCCTCATTTTAAACATTAGAATGATTTCTGAAGGATCATGTAGCACTGAAGACTGTAGTAATGGCTGTTGAAAATTCAGCTTTGCATCAAAGGAATAATTATTATATATATATATATATATATATATATATAATATATATATTATATATATATATATATATATATACACAAACAGAAAACAGTTATTTCAAATTAAATCACCCTACTGACACAACACAATGGACCCAAGTGAACAGGTGGTGAAATTCTTTGGTTCAAATCTTGCAAGTTTCCCCATATTTAATAAAGTCTAGGTCCTATTTTTGCCTGTTGTGTAGTTTTGTTCATGATTGCATGTCAGTGAAAGCATGTCATGCCAAATTTAACTAACTTCTGCCAAGTGACAGATAAATTTGTAGTAAAATGCTTTGATTGGGCACACAGGATTTGACATCAGCAGCAAAAGATAAACAAAGAATTTTCTCCTCAATTTTAAAAGTTAAGTTTTTTCTCTGTTCTAACTATATTTGGTTATATGACTGGTATTATACCAAATATGTAATATTTTATTTACATTTAGTGCTGGTTTTCATTTAGTGTCCATGACCCTATCAACCCGAACAATTTACCACCCACCAGTTGAAAGCACTGATTAGTGTACAGCAAATATTTAAAAACGCCCACCTTATAATTTAAATTCATCAAGACTTGTTTTTGATTTCTGCAACGTATCAAAGGCATTGGCAGGACTTTCTTCTGCTCTAATCTCAAATGTATGTTTTCCCTATTTACTATGCACCCAGCCTGCTTTCTTGCTATCTAGCGACCTCGTATAATCACCTTGCTATGACATTATCTGCACACTGGCTTTTCATGTGGAGGTCAAAAGCGGAGCGTGTGGTCTTTGCTTTAAGAGGTGCATTGGAAGCCCTGACGTGAGTCAGTGCGAAAGTGCTCCCCTGGCTCCATGCCTTTCCTCTTCTCCATCTGCACCTTCTCTCTGTATCATGTGCTCACTCCTTTACCCCACATCATCCTCTCATTTCTTTCCCTCCTTCTCTCACCCTCTCTTTCTCCCTCTTTCTACAGCTTCACCCTTTTCACCCAGTCTCTGGTACCCGGCCATATGTGTCAGCTGTGCCAGCACCCCTCCCCTTCATCCTCCTCCTTTAGCCCCCGAGCCCAGGACCCCCTGCATTCGCGCCACCCCCCTCCTACTGCTCCCCCTGCGAGGCGCCCGGCTTTGTAGGCTAATTAGCAGTGAAAATTGGTGAATTTGCAGGCTCGGGCACACATGCACAGACACTTCAGCTGCAGCAAGCGCCACTTTAGGCACTGAAAGGACCCTGGAATACAGAACAAAAAGATAGAGAGAGAGGTAGAGGGGGCTGGGGGGTGAGGAGAAAGAGAGAAAAAAAAGAAAAGAGAGATGTGAGAAGAGCGAGAGAGTTTTTCCCGTGTGAGTGGACCAGTTTGGACTCTTTCCCTCTTTCATTCTATCCCAAGCGCTTTAAGTTTTATCTCTCACACCACATGCATTTCATGTAGTTTGTTTGTCATATCGTGTTTGTCAACCTGTTGTTGTTAGTTTTAGGCCTTTGTGGTTTGTCATCATACACAATCTGTTGGTTCAGTACAAAATGTAGCTTTTTTGGAAATGATGGTGTATACATGCAACAGTAGAAATGGTAGAACTTTTGCTACAAGTAATAAAATAATCTTGTCTTTTGTATTCATAAAATTTTATATTTTTTTATTAATTTATATGGTTATTAAAATTTGAAAGTGGCCTAGCCACATTCTCTGACGTGTTGATAATGTTGCTTACATGATGCTCAAGTTGGTAACTGATTTATATTATATTTCATATATTATATTATAATATACTTATTTATTTATACATGGTGCTCAAAATTGAAATAATTTTCCATTATTTGACCTTTTGGTGCACAGCCAGTGATTAGCAGATTTTTATTTTATTTATTTTTAGTCACCAATCAATGCTTTTTATTTTATTTCTACATTATTAGGGACAGTTGCACAGGAGACCGGAAGTGATAGGGAGAGTTAGCAAGGTGACCCCAACCTTAGGATGACCCAAGTCGTATTCTTTGTAATGCCACCTTGCTTATAGTGTGCCCGTTATACCTGTCAGGCCATGTCTTTAACTCACCTCACCATTGCCATATCTATGCTTCTCTCAATAAAAGTGGCAATAGGCCAAAAATTAAACTTAGGAAGAGACAGAAATGCTTAATTCAATGCTTAATGGGTGATTTTTTGTTCCCCATCTACAGCAAGTGTGTGAGTGACTGGAGTAAGGGTAGACTGATGGACGGATGTAGTCCCTCTCTAATGATGGTTGAGAGAAGACACCCATTCCATCATCCCCCTCTCATCTCCTCTTCCCCCGATCTCATCAGATCTGATATTAACAGGCAGTATTAAAATCATGCAACGCCTTAACAGACTCATTTAAAATTAATAACTGGTAATTATAGAGGAAGCCGTTTCCCCGTAGTTTGGGATGGGGGAAGGGGCTAAAAGAAGGAGACAATGAATGGAGGACAGTGAATATATATATATATATATGGTATTTATTACACTTCTCAAATCTGACTGACATACATCGCTCCCGCTTTATTTATTTACTTGTTTTAAGTATTTTTGGATCTTGTATTTTAAGAAGTCTTAAAAAGATAGTTCACCCCGAAAATGATACTTCTGTCATCATTTACACTCACCCTCATTTTAATAACAAGAAAATATTTTGAAGAATGCTAAAGAACCAAAACAGTGGATAGTAGCCACTGACTTCCGTAGTATTTTATTTTCCATGCTGGGGAAGTCAAATTGGCTACCGTAAACTGTTTGGTCTCCAGCATCCTTTTAAAATATCTTCTTTTGTGCTCGCAGATAGAAGAAAGAAACAAATAAACAGGTTTGGAACAACTTGAAGGTGAGTAAATGATAAAAAAACTGTCCCTTTGGTAGTCTTAATCAGTTGTTAAATTCTGGTTGTCATCAGTCTACACATGTTGATTTTTCAGCTTGCTAAAGATGTGACTCTTGTTACACATTCTGAATGTGTGTTTGGAAATGTAGTATACCATAAACTAAAGTATCCACTATATTATGCCTGCTATCTAAAATAGTACATGAAAACGTACATATGCCAATGATATTCTGCAATTATGCATTTTTAAATAAGTAGTATGCAACATGTAAAATGTCACATAATATGTTACATGTTTATTTTATGATTGTGAGTCAAATAGCTTTTTTAATTTAATGCAAAAATGTCTTAACTTTTAGTTTGATGCAGATGAACAAAGAAAGTGGTTTAATTTGAGGGTTATTATTTCTGGGTCTTTGTTCACACTTGAATGGAAGGAAGGTCAGGTCGGCCACATCGCATTGTGGGATATTCATGTATATCAATGTTAGTTCATCCATGCATAAAGAAAATTTGCTTAACTTTTCAAGTCACAAGTAATATGGCAATATGCCATTCTGAGCATACCCAAAGGGTATCGGTCTTCTGCAATCCCACAATTCCTCTTGGGACTCTGTGTACATTAATGCTCTGTCATTATCACAGAGGTTAATAAACCCTGGCTGGAGAATACCCCTTCCATGATCAATACTCACACCACACACACTTTGCTATGGCAGTGGCTACAGTGGCTGCTGCCTTCTATAATGGAAAATATTGTGATTCCCATTCCACTCAGTTCCATTATCCACAGACATTATCATGAAAAGGGGAGAAAAGAGGTGTTGCTGTATCTAGTAAAACAGATCAGATGACTTATGTGAGGTGACCAACAGTAATTTACATTTTTATGGTAGATACAAAATTTACCTCAGGTAATCACATTGTTTTCCTCTTTTCCAGAAATTCCCCATCTGTTCTTTGTGACTCGGGACTGGATTGGGTCTATTCAGCCCTTGTACACAGTGTGGGCTTTTTCCCCTCTCTCTCTCTTTCTCCTCATTACAGAAGAGAGGGGCTGAGGGAGAGGAGATGAGGGGGATGAGATGACAGGGTGCTGAGGTGTGAGCGTGCCGGTCCCAGCCTGTCTGTGTAAGACCTCTGTTGGCAAGAGTGAGATTTGTAATTTTAATTTTAAACATAATTGCAATTAAACAACAGAAACACTGGCATACACAAAAAATGATCAGCCTGTGCAAAGGTACTTCAATAATTAAGACTTAAACAGTGAAAGTGAATATTTAAAGCAAAGGGCAAATTTTAGTCAACATGAATTGCTGTTCACAACCTATTTAACTAACACATGATGTACGCTAACATAAGATTTTTAATGTTTTTGAAAGTCTCTTACATTCACCAAGGTTGCATTTATTTGATCAAAAATACAGAGAGACAACAGTACTATTATGGAATATTATTAACAGTTTTCTATTTTAATATATTTCAAAATGTAATTTATTCCTGTGAAGGCAAAGCTGATTTTACAGCAGCCATAACTCCAGTGTCACATGATCCTTTCAAAAATCATTCTACTATGAAGAACAAGTCAGTTTTGATCATTTAATGTGTCGTGGCTGACTAAATTATTAATTTATTTTAAAATAACTTTTGAAGTGAATCAGCAATTCTACAAGACAAAAAACTAGGCTGTGACTTTACTTCAATAATGTGACATATTTCAGAGAGTGAAATAGAATATTTAAATAAGTCAAAATGTTGAATGAGAAATGTTGATTTTTTTTTTTTATTATCATATTATTATTGCAGTTATGTTGGATTTGATAAATCCAAATAAGCCATCAAAGGTGTTTTAGCTGGGCCTTATTATCTTAATGTTTAAAAATTAAAGAGAGGTTGACTGAGCTTTCCGTGTGTGCGCGTGTGACTGCACCTTGTTAGCACGTCTCTTAGCAGGTAGACATTAAAGTCATTTGACCACATTTTGAGTAAAACGGGTGTAAGGAAAACGCTGATCCACTAAGAAGAACGGAAATGACTCCTAGGAAACATTTCTTAGGATTTCTCCTTCCTTCTCACACAGACACTCATATACACACAATCAGGTGTGACCGTGTAGCCATACATCCTTACACATATACACACTGCACTAAACACACATTACCAACAGATACACACATTGAATAAAACATAAAAACAGGTCACAGAACAGATATACAGCCAGCTCAAACACAAGCAGTCAGTCATTAATGAGCACTAACAAGGCCAAGAGCAGAGCAGCACTCTCTTACTTAAACACAGCCAAAAACAAACCCCTCACTCTCTCTCATACACTCTCTCTCACGCTATCATTATTATGCATGGTGCTGGTGAGGCCCATCTAGCACCTCTGTCTTATCAAAGGCCAGAGAAGGAAGAGGAGAGGAGAAGAGAAGAGGAAAGTGTATGTGTGTGATGACACCTTCCTTGACGATCCTCCCAGCCCCCGTACTTTGCCTGTAGTCTTTCTTTAATTAGCTTGCCATTTTTTTCCTCTTTCTCTTTAACCTTCTCTATCCTTCTCTCCATTTCTTATTTCTACTTTTTTCCATAGTATTTCTCTCTACTTTTACCTAAAATATGTTCATTTTAAATGGCCGTTGTGTAATATTTGCACTTCTAGAGGTATCAATTTAATGATTGTTTCCGAATAGGTTTCCCAGTTACTCCTCTTGTCTGTCAGTGATTGGACAAACAAAAACACAATGTTGGTTGAGTCAGAGGTTGGCATTTCAGACTGCTTAAATAGAGCTGTTAGTAATTCGAAATCCCGGAAGGAATTAGCATTAGCATGTTGACAGCCATAACTCACAATGATAACTCCCACTCAATTATTGTATCCTTACGCAGCAACTTCTTAGAAACTAGATTTTTTCCCCCGACAAAAATATTAAGTAGCACAACTGTTTTCAACTTTTGATGATAATAATAAATGTTTATTGAGCGCCAAATCAGCGCATTATTTCTGAAGACTGGAGTAATGACTGCTAAAATTCATCTTTGCCATCTTAGGAATAAATTACATTTGAAAATATATTAAAAATGACTTTTAAAATGTATATTGCATGTTGTAGAATGACTTTTTTTTTACAAGTAATGCTAACCACACACCTTATTTGACTTATTTTGCTTTATCCTTCACTCATGGCAAATTTGCCTACCGAATTTTGTTTGGTCTACAAGTAAAATCAAGACTAAAGACTTCTATAAAACAAATTGAATATGGTGCAGAGTATATAAGTGTTGAAAACATTTTGTGGATATTCAAACACAAGTATGTGAATTGCTCATGTGCTTAATTTGATGCATTGCTGCATTCTGTAACACATAGGGCAATGCAAGTACACATTGTTTTCTCAGGGTTGACTCAAGGAGCGCTATAGTGCATAATGCAATTTTTTCTTATAGGTCCACTAATGTCATGGCCAAGCAAAAGTTTTGTAAGAGAATCTTTCTGGATAAGTTAAGACTGGTTACCTTAATAATAAGCATCTAGTGGCACTGTAATTTGAAGGTATCTCTAGCGCCCCCAGGAGGTTTAATAATGCCACAGTAATGCATGAATACTCTTTAAGCTTGCAATGAGCACGTCAAGAATTTCCATTTGCGTACATGTCTTAAGTGTGTTTCTAGTTGTACACAAGCAAGAATGAGTGAGAGAATGGATCTTAGCACTGGAAAATAAATATGCCTGTGAATGTTTCCAAGACCCGTAACAATATATCACAACATTCCATGATAAATCACTCTCCTGTTATGGACGTTTTATATGACATTGAATGTTAGAGACAGGATATTTTGCCCATTAAGGCACAACACACAGGAACTGAGGCTGTCATTTTGTCATGCACAAGTGGCAAGTGTGTACAGTATGTGTGTTAGTAGCACATTTGTGCTTTGTGGCTAACTCATTGTGGTCATTGTGTGTGTGTGTATATGAATAGGTCTATGGGGAGGTAGACAGATTGAGCATTAGCAGCCATCACTGTCATCTCAAACAGCTGTCCTCTTCCCCATCGAGCGTATTCACAGAGACATGTTTGCATTGTACCGCACAAAACCTTTCCCATAGGACCCACACTGAGTGTGAGAGAGAAAATAGAACGCCCCCTTGTGTCATTCCTTTTTTCCAATCTCTCCCTCCATCCGTTCTCCCCCTCCTCCCTCCATTTTACCGAGTTGTTACGTGCTGATGTGTCTTATCAATACAGCTCAGAGATATGTCTCAGGCCACACACATATGTGCAAACAAATTACACACACTTATCATAACTCTCAGAGATATTGTCACTTTATCTTCCTTTTCACCAGGGCCAGTGGGAAGCTTTCATGCATATTAAATGAACACTTTTTTCCTCCTCCTTTTTTTTTCTAAATGAATACAGGCAAATGAGGAATTTCTTCTTAACAATCACACAATAAGTACATATGCTGAAATGCACACCTCTGGGGTCAAAAATTTGAAAAGGTCTGCATAATTTTGGTATCGCGATCACTTTTAAACTTCAAATTTTATGCAGGTAACATAAAGGGTGTTACATGTAAATTTTAACACTTCAACTTTGTGTGTTTATTTACAACTGAACATTAACACCCAGCATTTTCCAGTATCGTTAGTAAAGTTCAACCAGTCAAGTTCACATGCAGATTTTGTGTCACATGACTAATTCTCATCAAGAATAATTGATTACTTCAGTTTTCTTAGTTTTCTATATATCCACGTCTAAATTACATTTGTTTCCTTCCATGGGGATGAAACGTGTGCCTTGGGCCTTTTGCCCTATGATGTTATGTTGTACTTTGTTTTGCTTTGTCAGATTCTGCCTAGGTTTGTTTTGCTCATTTTTTGTTTTGTTTTTAGCTGTTTTGCTTTTGTTCTTTCCTATTTTGTTTTGTTTTAATTTTTTTGTTTGTTTCATATTTCTAATGGTCTAATGACATCTAGTTTGGTTTACCAACCAAGATGTTTCATAATCCTTTTTAACTTTGAGTGTGTTAAAAAGCCACACATAAGAAAAAAAGAAATCCAAATAAAATATAGTAATTGAAATCCAACACAAGTTCTAAATACTACCATATACTAAAGAAAATACTAATAAATGTAGTCCAACAGGAAAAAGATGTTACAGAGTAGCATTTTACAATGGAAGTCTATGGGGGCAGGTCAAACAGCACCATGAATAATGTTTATAATTTAAGAGCGATCTGTGAAATGTATCTGTGAACGCTTGTCATGACTCTGGTAAAACCTGCTATATTTTGTAAGAAATTCATGTACGGATACCCAACAAGTTATGTGGCATATGTGTGGTATTTTAACAGTGAGTAAATAATAATCAGACATTTATCCACTTAAAAAAAAGGAATCAAAAGGTTTTTTTTTTTGTTTTTGTTTTTTTTTTGCTTTTAAACCATCTGGTCAACATGCCCCAAAGACTTATACTGTAAGTTAATCCTTGCAGTGCATCAGTATTGTATGCATACAGACAGTTATGGTCATCCTTTTTGTTTGTAGAAACCAATGGACAAGTTTCCATTGACAATCATCAGCATGCCACAGATGCCGCTGATGAAGCTTATGTTGCCCTGTATTCAACCTGGAATTTTTCTTTGAAAACATAGACATTCATAGGGACCATCGCTGTTTGTTAGGGTGAATGGGCTTTAAATTATGTTCATGCTGTCTTACAGAAAAAGAAACTCTGATTTGATTTCAGTCTTTGGAACCCCACATTTTTCAAATAATAATAACAAATCTGAAAAGGTTTGTCTTCAGTGTTAGGCATTTCATCATTTTATGCTTAAACGAAACAGTGGTGGAACTAAATATGATGTGGATTAGTCTTTGATCGAGGTGACTTCCACAAGTTGTTTGACTTCAGTTTGTGCACTAAGGAGATTTCTGGAAAAGTTTGGTGATGATTTTTAGATCTTTTTGGTTCATAAGGTTTGTAGAGCACAATCTGAAAGTGAAAAAAAAAAGTGAAAAAAAACTCTAGTTTTTGGGTGATTTTGCTTTCCATGCACCAGTCCCAGCATGAGCCCACAACCAAATGCAGAGGTGCAGGACTGGTGGACCCCAATGAGAAGCAGGTGGGCTGAGTAAAAAACAGATCCCCTTCCCCCCCCTTGTCATGTGTCCACTATGGGTCATCCAGACAATGAAGCTTGAGTTCAGAGATAAGGCCTCCTCAGAAATATTGTTGCAAAATGGCCAGCGATCTACATGTCAGGGGTGATGTGTGTGTGTGCATGTGTGTGTTGTAGACTGTTGTACTGCGGCTCTGATAGGCATCTCCAGACCCCCCTCTCAGCCCACAAGTATCAGCCCGGCACAGCACCTCAGCTAGGCAGATAGAAGCTCCTCTGGGTGGTGTGGGGAACCACAGGACCCAGGATTAGGAGGCTTAGCCTGCTTCCCGATAACATGATGGGGGTCAGAAGGGTTAGGGGTGTGGAAGTGCATGGAAAGGGGTGTTTGGAAAGGAGGTGCAGGGTGAAACAGGATGGGATTGGGGGGAAGTTGCAATGCAACTTGGACAGGAAAATATAATACCTAGAGTAAAAAACCTCTAGAGACATTCAGCTTGTTTAAATTTTTTTGATGATCTACAAATCTCCATGTGGAGTCCTTTGATGTTTTAAAGCACTTCCTAAACCGAGAGATATGTTATTTAGGTTTGTGTACTTTTAAGTTTTAATATCACAATATTATGGATGACTGTATTTCTGGATCATTTAGTTTTAAGTGTTTTGAAAGAGTGTCGCATTGCAAAATATAATTTTCATAATCAGTAGTTCTGTCTTTTTTTGTAAACATACGTAAGAATACTACCAAAGACATGAAGTCATGTTTTTAGAAAATCTATCTTAAGTTAAGTTCTTGTTTTAACCCTTGTCTTGCGGTCATTGTGACCCAGAGAAGATTTTCTTTTTCCTGATAATCCTATAGTTAATGTTATCGCATTGGACTAAAACGTACTGACTTAGCTCACACGGGGAATAACACACCTCTTTCATATGAAAAAAAATAGAGATTTGCTCATTACAGTCACATTTGCAGTGTTGTTTTCTCTCTGAGTGCCCCCACACCACCCACCCACCCAATTCAATCTAGCAATAATAATTCCTCAACCTCTCTCTTTCTCTGGCAGCCGTATTTTTTCACACTCCTTCTCTCCATGCTCGCCCTCCCCTCTTCTCTCCCGTCCGCCGCTTCTCCCTTATCTCCTCTCCGCCGTCCTCAGTAATTATTATTATGTGCTGCAGAGATAATTTGAAAGCTGTGAGGGGAGAGAGAGTGAAAAAAAAGACGGATGAAAGAAACAGTGACTGTGGCTTCTTGGACTGTGGCTTCTTATCTGACCTTGGGCAGAGCCACCCATTGTTAGGCAAATCTCACAAGCGAGAGTGGGAGAGAGCAAAGCGAAGGGAGGAGGGAGTGTTTTTATGGGCCGATAGCAGAACGAGAGGAATGACTGGAGAGAGATGAAGGAGGCGGAACACAGACTGAAGAAGGGTAAAGCCATTCAGAGGAAGGGAGGGGACGTGAGAATGGAGGGGACTTCATTTTACAGCAGTATATTGGCAGAGACGCTCGTGACCTCTCGTCAATAAAAGTCCATATTCAGAAGGAAGAGAAATGCCTCCGTTTGTGGAATTCATTGGTTCGGGACACCTGGCCCCTCTCCACACTGTACAGACGCTTTGGAAAGTCTCGTGTCTCGCACGGGTGCTCAGGTGTTCCGCCTCTGTGAAGACGAACAATTCAGCTTATGCATGTAAGATTATGACAGCTGTGAAAAACCTTTCTCAATCTCTAAGTCTTCTGTTACCCCGAGTTCTCTTTTGCACTGATATAGATGATTTCTTGGCTTGCACAATAGCCAAAAACACCCTTCCCAGGTGTAATTTGAGTCATCAGGCTTTCTACACGCTTTACCAGAGAAGGTGGCAGGGGGGACGGAAATGAGAAGCCATACCAGTGGGTTTCTTTGCTCTCCTTTACCAATTTATAACTTCTTTTCTGGGGTTATTTTCACTGAACAGCTAACACAGTGGGGTGTTAATATGCCTTGTCGTTCTCACGTTCCTTTAATGCTACTGCTTTCCTCAGGCCTTCCTAAATATCTCCAGCAACATGAAAACTGACCTGGTGTCTTTTGGGCAAACAGATGTTGCTAATTAAGGTTTCTTGGTGGACGACGCAGGATGCTATTTTCCGGGGCTTTGTTTCGGGTAATTAGATTAGAACTATTAAACCCAAACACATTATCCATAACACATCATCTTGAGAATTTAAGGTAAATCTTTACAGCTTGCATTACAAGTACACATGGGGCTGTCTAACTAAACATCTGTTGATAAGATAAAGGAACAATCTACAGAAATGAGCCGATGTCCAGTGTTCATGGAATATTTTAAGTTTAGTCATTTACTGAATTGTGTGCTTTATGCTTAAAGTGTAGACGTTTCAATGTAATGTTTCTACACAACAATAATGAATCTTTTAAAGCTAAATCATAAGCAAAGTAAAGCTGCTGTAGCTGCACTAAAATAAAAAATAAAAATAGTTTTTGATATTTTTTTATTTAATATAGCATTTACACCAACATTTATTTGGTGACTAGATGGATTGATTGCTTTGTAGAAATGTCATCTACTAAGTCATGAATACTCATTAGACAACTAAATTAACTTGGCTATCAACAATTCTATATGGAATATAATGTTATATAATATTATATATAAATATTATATAAGTTTAGATGGAATATGTCTTAAAAATAAATTACATTTAAATACATTCATTTAAATTATTGGTTTAAATGAATTTAATTTAATTTTAAATAAAATAACTTTTTTTCAAACCTGACTATGATAAACTTTTCCTCTATGGGTCTCAAATCAAATATGTTGCCTGTGGCTCTTGTTTGACATCATATTTTTGGTTAAGAGCATCAAAAAACAATTATGATGTTTTTAACTTACAAACTTGGCCATATGCAGCATATTTTTTGTGTCCCAGATGAAAATATAACAATTACAGGTTAGGAACAACATGAGGGTCAATAAATAATGACAGAATTAGATTTTTTTTTATTATCAAATTTTAAATATTATGCAATATATTATACATTTGCTGCTTTTTGCTATAGACTGTTTGTGGAGAACCTGCAACAATGTAAATTTCTCGTTTCATTAGAAAAATTACTATTTGTTATTGTCCCCTTCATTATTGACCAGCTACTTTTCAAGCAAGATACTTCCTACAAAAGTAACTAATTATGTTACTTAGTTAATTTTACTGTACGTTACTTTTGCATTACTTTTCCTCATCTTCCTTGGCCTCATTTGTCTCTCTTCAGAAAAAAAAGAGACACAAACGTTATGTTTATCGAAAGTTATTTTGGTTGAAGTTCTGCAGCAAAGATACTGGTTAATAAATGGAATTAAATACATAAAGGATATTTGTGTTATTTAACATGTTTGTATCATATTCTGAGTTTGCATTTGATGTTTTTTATTCATTTTGAGAAATACTGAATCTGTTTTGTGTAAGTAGGATGAGTAAATACATGTTGACATTTAGTCTAGAACATACAGTAATAATCATGTTCACACAACAAAAAACACACTTCTGCACTCACTCCTGATTTCTCTCAACTGTCAGTCAATACAAAAAAAAAAAAAATAACTGGTGTTACTTATTTAAAAAAGTAACTCTGATATTTTCTTGTAAATTAAAAAGTAATGCATTACTTAACTAGTTACTTGAAAAAGTAATCTGATTATGTAATCCACGTTGCTTGTAATGCATTACCCCAACACTGTTTATAAACAATATTTAGTGTCAGCACACAAAAATGTGCGAAAATCCAAGAGCATACACAACGCTATAGGTTAATGTTATGTAGGGTCAAAACATTTTGCAATTCCTTCAAAAAAGAAAACATGTAATTAGCCAAAGGAAATCTTGAGGGGAATATGTGACCTTCTGCATGTGCTAGAGAGTGTGAGGTGTTTGTTTTTAAATGCAAGTGAATGTGTTTGTATCAACATGCACATGTGTGACTGTGTTCGATTTCACCCAGATGTATGTGTGTATACAAGACATTGGCTGCTGCCCCAAGCACAGTTTCTTGTGCTTTCTCCCTCTCTACAAGCTGAAGTAATAAATCCCCATCAGCATTGTCCACGGGCTGCTCGGCGCTGACGTGTGGCCTTTCCCCTTAATTACGTTCCATTCTGCAGGAACAACACTGCGTCCTTCTGCCAGATTTAAAACTGCCCATTCCAGTAATTAATGGCCCCTTGTGTCCTTCACAAGGTGCAATAAGTACAGTGTGTGTGTGTGTGTGTGTGTGTGGGAGGGGGGTGATAGTGAAGAAATTATGTGTGTGTGCGTGAGTGCGTGTGCGTGTGTGTTTGTGTTTGTGTGTGTGTGTGTGTGTGCGTGCGTGTGTGCGTGTGTGCGTGAGTGCGTGTGCGTGCATGTTTATATGTCCATGTGCTGATGTTAGTCTAAATATGCTGAAGTGACATCTGGAAACATAAACTGTAATATACAGTTTCACTTGAGACCAGTGGTCTCTTTCTCTTTTGGTGTCTTGCTTACTCTGTCCAAATCTGTAATGTGTTGCAGTGTTAACGAATGAAGGCTGTAAGAAAGGCACTGACAGAGGTTCATTCATGAGAGGCAGGCCTAGTGTTCGTGATGAAGCTCTGGGTGAGGAGGTATTGAGTGTCGCCTGCATTGTAAAATGGAGAGACAAAGCAGGAGGTGAACATGCAGTCAGTGAAAACTGACATTCATAGACTCAGGATGGCCTTTTCTTTGCGTTTTTTTTCATTCAGGCCACCTTTTTTCGCCAACGCCTCCACACATACATTTCATCCCTTCCTACACACACACACCAGGGTCATCCTGCACCTGTTTGTACCACTGGCTCATTTGACAAGATAAGACGTCACCGAAGAAAAGTAATAAAAAAAAACTACAACTTAACTTAATAACTTAAATAAAAAAAATATCATATAAATAAAAAAAAAAAACGCACATTTGTTTTAGTAAGACTGAATTATTCCAGGTTCAGTACAAGTTAAGGGAATAGTTCACCAAAAATGAAAATTTGCTGAATATTTACTCTGAAACTAAAGTCTATTAATGAACAGCTTGTAAAGTGAAAAGCTGGGTATTTTTAAGAAACTAATGCATCAAGGCATTTTAACTTTGAACTGTCAGTTCTGGCCCAAAAAAACCACTCTATAACTCATGAAGACGCGTCCTCCATTAAAAACGTCCAACCTATTGTCCTCACACATAAAAATCCTCTGAGATATTTGTTTAGAACTGTTCTGGACTATTTTTGCTTGTAAACAGTGCTTGATCTGTGCTTATTTCTCTCCTGATTCAGACAAGACATCTTTTTAACTGGAGAAAGCAATATTATAGATTTAAGACATTTTCTAAGCTTTTTCTTCATAAGATGTTAACTGTCGATTATTTTTGGATTATTGTGATATTTTTATCAGCTGCTTGAACTCTCATTCTGATGGCACCCATTCACTGCAGAGGATCTATTGGTGAGCAAGTGATGTAATGCTAAGTTTTTCCAAAGCTGTTCTGATGAAGAATCAAACTCTTCTACATAAACTAAGGCTGAGTAAATTTTCAGCAAATTTACATTTTCTTGAGTGAACTTTTCCTTTAAAGTCACTCAACAGCATTTGTGACATTTTCGATGACCCAAGAAATGGAAACTGTTATCATCTTTTCATTCAATTGTCATGTTTCTAAAGGAAAATGCTTGAGTTGATTTTGAGGTGTCAAACTCATGTTTTGAGGTAATCAACATTATGCCACAAATGCCATCAGCTAAATTTTTATTGAACCTTAGAAATGTACTTTTAAAGTGCATATACTTAATGCAGCTACAAGATGTGCAAGTTAGGTTTTTCTAAATCTTTAATAACAATAAAACACATACACACACACATATCATCTACCTTTTAGTCTCTTTCTTTGCTTGTGTTTAAAGTACTTGTGCCCTTTCAGCCTGGCGTCCCAGAGCTCAAACAAAGCTCCCCCGGGCACAACAAGAAGACAGCCATTGTGAAAGAAGGGCACCTAAAGGGGGGATGCCCTCTCATTGAGCCATTATTGAGATATACTGATGAATTGGGGCTGATCTGATGAGGAGAGTTTGTTCACCTCATTTCTTTTAACCCAAAGGTGATGAACCTCTGACCACAGACACCAGGCCAGTTGCAAATATCTTTTGTTCAGTGTGTTGTTCTCTTTATCCTGATGTCAGCGTTGGATGATGTGCATTCCCACACATTGAGCTCATTCACACTGATCTTCCCCCTCCTATCTCTGGTCTTGATCCTGTCCTGTCTTTTGTAGTGAACCAATAGCCTAGTACTGAAACCTTTTATTTGGGTTCACTGTGAATAGTGTTCTTTTGTGTGCAAAAAGTTTATAGATTTTAAAGTTTTAGACTGATTTGCACAGAATGATTTAAAATAATAAGATGGAATTCCTTGAGTGTGTGTATATACTGTATATATGTGTGTGTGTATGTGTGTGTGTATGTGATATATACATACATATATTCCATTAGCTGGATTGTATATTGATTTGCTTGAATTAGACACAGTGCTATCATTATCATCTCCTGGCTACGAACTTCTCACTGACACTCTCTCATTCTCTCTGTCTCACGCTTATTGCATAAATGCAAAGATGTGCATAGCCACACCTACACACCCATAACCTATATTATCTTTAATTTTTCTAATTGTACAGGATAGGGACTTTATTGCAGCTGCCAGCGTGCTCGTGTGACTGCAGTAAATGATGCGCCCAAACAGCTCTTGGTAGTAATTACCTAAATGGGCTCATTCAAAAGCTCTTCATTGTAGAATCAGTTAATTAATTAGCTGTTTCACTGACAGGATAATGGTGAACGCATGCTAAATAGATTAGTCTGGAACTTGATTTATTGTTGAAACCACCCCTCCCCCCTTTTTTTCTGTTTATCTCTCTTGCTCAATCTCTCACTTTCTCTTGCTGACTCCCTCGTCTCAAACAACCACAAAGGCAAAAAGGCCCAGTCAACAATCCAGATGCAGATGTCCATTACATGTGATATCTGGTCATTTACAGTGTGCTTCAGATATTATTTCCTCCCATTGCCTGGTCTGTCCACTTGAACTGATGTCTATAGAACCAATTGAAAATGGCTTTGTCAGAGCCGTGATATAGAGGTCAGCACATTCATATCAGCAATGTAAGTTTGAATTAGGCTTGCAGCATTTCCTGAACCCTTTTCCCTTCTCTCGACTGTCCTCTGTATAATTTCTTTTTAATGTTTTCATGTTCTTAGTACTATCCCTTCCACAACCATCTAAAAAGTAATCCTGGCGATCATGCTGAGATGTTTAATACACTCAGCAAGTCTTGCACACAGTTGACATAGTTTTATAATGTTTTAATTGTAGTTTCTTAATTAGTTTCAAATCTCCGGTTCACAAATTTTGCTTGTTGTTTGTTGTTTTATTAGTTTTTGGATCATTTAGTTTTATAGATTTTATGTGAGCAAATAATGTTTATAATTATTTACACACATATGATGTATTTGGTAATGACAAACAGATATGACTTTGTTGGTATCTGTCACAATGCAAGTAATTATGTTTTAATGCACCATGAATTTCTGGTTGCTATACAGTAGGGTCCAAATGTCTGAGACCAACAGTGAAAATGCTTTTGTTTTGCATTTCAAATTATATTACTAGCATAACAATTACAGTCAAAAATTGAAAAAAATTAATTTCAGGATGTTTAGTGTTTGGTTTGTCCTCCTAATTTAATGGCAGCATGCATGAACTCCAAAAGCTGGTGTAAAATCATAATAACATTCTCCACACCCATACTAAAAAATACAAAAAGAAAAAATCACAACATCCACACAATAACACATATACACCACAATAGATATAAACCCCAAAATTCATTGCAGTTTATATTTCAAACAAATAAAAAAAACTTCCAGATCTATATTAGATCCTGAATTCCAGATTTTCAGTGCTGTCTCAGACATTTTGCTCAGATATTTGAAATCCATGAATGAACATGGAAACTGATACATTTCTGAATCTACCCTGATAAATGCCACATATGGTTTACATTATCCGATCAGTTGCAGAATATAGAATGCTCAATAATAAAAATTCTAATCATATATAAAGAAACATTGATGGGCGTATAACTTCCCTCAATCACGGTGTCATAGAACCCAAATACCTTCAAAGCTATTGGAGGCAAAGAAAGAGAGAGCGATAGAGAGAGAGTCGGGGGGTGGGGGGGGCTTGAGAGAAATAGAGTTTGAGAGAGAGAAAGAGAGTTGGAAAATCTCTTGATTAATCAACAAAGAGAGAGGGAGCTCTCCTACCGAAGCCAATCAAAGTGAGAGCGGCTCAGGGTTTAGCGTGCCGTGCCAAATCCTCTTGTTGCTCCTGCGGGGTCCGGAGAGCAAGGAGGGGTGTCTCCTTTTGTCTGCACAAAGCCAACCTAACATGCTTTCACAGCAACAAGGGATGGGAGGGCTGTTTTGGGGGGCCTCGAAAACAGCCAACAAGAGGTGTGAATGAGATGCCATTCTCCTCCGCAGGCTTTTACACTAATTCCCGTCCGTCGGTCCACTCTCTCCTTTCTTCCCCACGTCTGTGCCGCAACAAAACAACAAACAGAGAGAAGCAGTGAAAACAAGGGATCCTGAGGGCTTTGTGAGCTTGTAATCCTTTAGCACTTCTGACCTGGTGTCAACGTGTAAGTCCCTGACCTCCCCATTCAGAGCCTATGATGTATATCTATAGTCTATCACCCGCCCTCCCCAAAACTCGGCCTCTTCAACACCGTGCTCCTTTAAGAAGTGCTGGCCAGGAATCCAGGCTTTGAAACACCTCATGGGCACTGAAAGGGTTTGTAAGGAGTCTAAGTAGGAGAGGTTTGATCGTGTTTCTTTTCTCCCACCATTTAATTCATGTTTAGAGGCCATCTCGTTAACACGATCTTCCTTCGCTTTATTATTATTTTTTTTTTTGGTGGGAGACCACCCCTCTCTCCTACACCCCTCAGTTGCGGTCGACTTCAAAGACCTCCACCGTATGAAGGAGAAAGTCATTTCTTTCGACCGTTCTTTCCCTCCCTGCGTTCTTTAGCCTCCTAAGCAGATGAGGAAAAATCATCTCACTTTCTCTGAGCACTTTGCATTTGAAAAAACGAATAACTATCCGAATGGGGGGTTGGGTACACGTTGAGTTGGGGGGTGATTAGTTGAATGGAGAGTTTTGGACCCCCATGCTAGCTATGCTCTTACCACCAATCAAAACTACCTGCTCTTGGATGTGGATTCCAGAAATATTTGAGCAGAGATGATTGTTCTTTCTGTAGAGTAATGAGTGGAATACGTTCTTCTGCTGGTATGCTTTTGTCACAGTTGAAACAGTTCAGCCACAAATTTAAATTCTGCCATTTATTCTCTCTCATACCATTTTTGGTGAATTGGTGGCAAATTCATATGTCATTTGTATGGAAATATATGATTTTTGAAAAATGCATGCAGGTCAACCCCTAAAGCTTAAGCAATTGCACAAATTCATAAAAAGTCGGCACTTATAAACAGCTATGAATTGCTATAAGAGTGTGTCGATTTTTTTAAATCAATGAAATTACTGATGAAAAAGGTATTTTAATTTGATTAACAATCATTAAGACAAGATGAGCTCCATGACAGTAATTTATCATATTCTTGATTTAAATTAAAATCATTTAAAAATGTAAATTCAATAAATTAAAAATTAAATAAAGAAATAAATACCGTAAGATACTAACAAAGCACTAACAATATTTGTAAAGAATAAAAATCAAAAAAGATTTTCACATAATGTTTTTGGTAAATGTTGATATATGATTCAATTAATATATAATGTTTAAAAATTTTAATAAATTTTTCAACTTTTTTGTGTGAACTAAAATGTTATTTTCATCAACAGTAATTTGACGTTTCTATTTAAGCATACTGTTGATTAAAATATGATTTATAAAAAAAAACATTGTAAGATATTAACATTGCATTTGTAATGTTTATTCATGTTTTTATTACTATAAAATGTTTATTTCTTGTCAACTAAAATTAGAAATAAAAACTCTGCACTATATTTGATTTGAAAACCACAGGAAAGGATTTTCTGTGAATAACAAAAAATTTGTTCTATTTATGTGGCTTCAGAAGACTTGAAATATAGTGCACAAGTTTTATGGACCACTTATATTATTCTTTAGAGCTTAACAGCTGTGATCACTTTTATCATTTTAGGGAAAAGAAAATGTAACCACATGCGTGTTTGTAAAGACATGACAGTGAGTAAATAATTACAAAATTTTTCGTGTGAGCTATACCTTTAACACAGAGATGTACAATAGCGTAAATGTTGCGTCTAGTCAAAGGGGCTGGTCAACACATTCAAATTGTCTTCCTTTTATAGAGAATGACTAATAAATGTTAGTAAAGGCCAGTTTGATAATGTTCAGTGTGGTGATTGAAGCAGGTGTTTTCTAAGAGAAGCACAATACTGAAACTGACAGACACAGAATGAGTGTCAGAGGTTTATGGTGAACAGCGGTTGTCTTGGCCCCCTGGTCCCCACGCACCGAGAGAGGGCTGTGTAAGCTAGAGATATGCAGAGCAGCATGTGTGTGTGTGTATGTGTGTGTAAGAGCGTGTCTCCCTCCGCTGAGTCCTTAGGCAGAGATGGACTTGATAACAGGCTTCAGCATTATCACAACATAAAACTGACACAAAAAAAAAACAACCCCACACACACACACACACACACACACACACACAAGCTCACCTTACCTTGTTCATGCACACATACTCTCACTCACATGAACCTGACACACACACACAACCACTCATATGAATGTACAAAAAAAAAAAAAAAACATTAGTGTACTTGTGAGTTTTTGCGTCTGTATACAAAGAGATTTAAAATATCCATTTTCATATTAAAATATGTATTTTCTTAAAATATTGGATTTTTTGCATCCCATGCTCCTCTTGACTGTATATAACATGATATATACAGTTAAGATACATATATTTTCTGTGTGTTGGTGGCTGACAAGAAAATGCAGTAATATGGAAACTAATCAAACATTCATACATTTGGCAATTCAACTTATAAACAGCAAATGGCATGCTGGACTATTGGACTGACCAGTATTAGGTTGGTAATTTATATCATTATTGTTTCAAATCTGTTTTCAAGCAGCATTTTTTTTTTTTTTTTTTTTTTTTTTACTCATGCTCATAAAATCAGATTATGAAGTAAAGCATGAGCAAAGATATTCCATTAATCTGTTGCTTCAGTCGCTTTCAAACTGCAGTGCCTTTTTGCCTCAGTATCTCCATATTTGTGGATTTACACAACTTGTTGTTATATAGTCTGTGTGATCTTGGACTATGTTGATTCTGTCCAACTTGGCCTTGATTAGCGCTTGGAGCGGAGTGTTTTTGACAGCTCACTAATGTTGATTTAGTCTGAGGTCCATTAGCATGTGCTGTTGATTTGATTTCTCTACTGTTGGTTTTTCAGTGATGAGCTGCTGTCAGCCATCTCCGCCGGTCTGTTAGCTGTTCACATCAGGATCTGTTCCACAGAGGGACTGCTGTTTGTACACTTCCAAAGATATTGATCCTCTGCAGAAGGGAAAACATTAACGCTAACATGGGCTAGCACTGGGGCGCGCTAGGTAAATATCTTTGTGTGGTCTGAAGAATCCAGTCCCGTCAAGGAAATGAATTGCTGCTGTATTTGCAGAGCATTCGCTGGAGGTGATCTCCAGCTAGGCAGCTTCACGGCAGGCTGATCGACGGGGTGTCAGAGTGGCTTCACGCGGTGCTCTGGTGTGCTCACAGCACAGACACAGTGCTGTGATTATACTGCATTGTGGTATTTGGTGTGGGAATGTCTTCAACTATGGGCCTTGTGGACCTTTACAAAAAATAAAGTCTTAAAACACACACTCTGTTCACTCTCACACTAGCTTTATTCATCCACTAGCTTTATTCATCCAGAATTTTTTGTGTGCTCTCTTTGTTTTTGTTTTTTTTACTTTTTTTTTTCATTTTGCAGATGAAAATCACATATTAGCAATACAATTGCAGACTACTTTTGCTTGCTTATGCTATGGATTCATTGTATTCTATTTATGCATAATTAAATTATACTGTCACACTTTTTGTATAATTGTGCAGGTTGATTGCACTCAATAATAATTATAATAATAATATTTTTTTTCCACACATCACATGCTTCATATTTGATCTCCAACTTGTGGTAACACTTTATTTTGATTGTGTCCTTTAGACATTTATTTTAAGTAATTTTGCAATAACATGTCATCTAGAAGTCATTCAATTATTAGTAAACTGTCTGCTTAAAAATTGCTAACACATTTTGATGGTCCCCCAACAGACATTTTACTGACAATAAGTACTTTTTGCAAGTACATCAACTTGCTACTAACAGTCTACTAATACTATAGAGTTAGTTGACATGTAGTTGCAAAGTTACTTTTAGTCAACTGAATTTCTAAAGAACATCAAATTAAAGTGATCCCAGCTTTCTCATTACAAACACTCTTGTCTCCTCTTGTCAAAAGTTTATCTAACTTTTGATCAAACCTTTTTATCTGCAAAATTGTTGGTTGTAATGGAAATGCCAACTGAAGAAAAAGTTCAAATAAATCATTTTCACATAATACATTTAAACACTTTAAACCAATTTCAAACAACAAAATCTAAACCTAATTTAAACAACCAAATCTAATTTGAGACAAGTGTAAACAATCAAATCTGTTTATAAACTGAATTTTGAAAAGTAGAAAAAATGACAGTGATGGCATAAATTGTTTCCAAAAAAGATTAAGGCTGGGACATAAAAGTGCCCATAATTGAAGAAACACACATATTTATGAATATGTGTTAATGAAGATTGTTCTTGAAATTTCTAATGCTTTTTCAGCATATATTTTTAGATTGTTCCAAATAACCAAAATAAGTCTTCTTCATTCACGGATGATGCTTTTTGGTGTGATATTTCTCTTAAAAAAGGATCAATAGATTAATTGAAGTTGTCAGATTAGCTCCCTCTTTATGTCATTAGTTTGCCATTTAAAGGGAAGTGCCACTGGGGGGTTGGCATTAACCAGACACCTAAAGGGCACGTCATTAATCACCATCCCATGTAGGTGGGCACATGGACCAACCACTGAATCCACATGTCACGTAGCAGAGATCCTTTGGATAAATAGCATACCAGGCGATAAACAAAATCAGTGACTCTTTTCGCTACACTTTAATATTAAAATATATCAAATATTTTTGTGTTACTGCACTGTTGAAAATGGGTAATTCTGAGATAAAGTCTTAAAGCAGACCTAGAATTACCCCAGAATTACTTAGAATGGATGCAAGTGCCTGACCCACCAGTTCTTGATGAAATATTTCCCTCATTTAAGACTGAGAATGGTCCAGTCTCATGGGGACATCCAGCTGCAGATTCATTATGAATAATGTGCTTTATATGAAAAAGGTATTTCACATTTCATCGCTTTTTACAGACAATACAGAGCTTGGCAGTAGTGCCAGGAATTTGTATTTATTTATGTATTTTCAAAACTCAAAGCCAGCTTTTAGTCTGTGACCATATCAAAGTTGGTGTACAAGTTTTTTTTAAGATTAAAATGTGCCATTACTGTCCTTGTGAACTGACCTGAGGGAATATGGTAATAAATAAAGCAGGTTGCTTGATTTTATATGACTATGCATATCACCAAAGTCTCTCATTTTCCTCACCTTCCATACGCCCAGAATTTTCAAGGATTCAAATTAACAAAAGTACAGACATTTGCACACAAATGCACTGCTCTCTCAAACATCTCAACATGTACTAAGAAAGATCTCCCCTCCCCCCCATCACACACACACACACTTTCTGAGAAATATATGCACATTTCTGCATGGATTGAGAAGGACACGCACACGCTCACGCACAGACAGCCTTGCGGGCAGCATATGAATATTAACAGTAGCTTCTCTCCGAGCATAGAGCCCTGCCAGTCATTGTCAAATAGGACTTAATCTTTTCAATTTCTGGGTGCAAATATTCACACTGGCTGCTGTTTGTCTGCCCCATTAATGAGCCTCTCCCCCATAATCCCTCGGCTGCTAATTCAAGTGGCTGCTGCGGCGGCCAGCCAGGAAGAGAACGGGGCACAACTGCACATACAGGGCTCAGATTATTCCTCCCTTCACAAGCTCTTTCTTCCCTCCATCTCTGTACCTGACTCACTGTCATCCTTTTCACACATACCTCAAACATTTTCTTTCACACACGTACAAAAACTGTTTCTTTCTCACTCTTATTTTCTTGCTCATTTCCATCCTTCATTCTTTCCATCAGTCTGCCATTATTCCTGTGCCCTTCATTTTATCCTCTTATCTATCCTCATTCCGTCTTTCCTTCTCTGTTAGCATTGCCTGATTTTCATAATTTATGATTTATATATCAGTTTTCAGTTGTTTTTGCAACAGCCCTGTACTGTAAATAATGATTGTTAGATCAAGTAAAATATGTTATTCTACTTTCTACTAAAAAGTTCAGAGTATATTGTAATTAATTAGTTGAAACAACAAGTGTGTGTATGTGTGTGCGCGCACTGGTTTGGGTGGTTTATGAGGACACAAATGTGTATAATGACATGGGTATGACACAGGTATTACAAGATGAAGGTGGTTTATGTGAACACTTCCTGTGTCCCTGTAATTCAGAAGAGTGTTGTTGTTTTTTTGTTTTTGTTTTTTATCTAAAAATGCACAAAGTTTTCTGTGAGGGGTAGGTTTAGGTGTAGGGTTGGTGTATGGCGATAGACAATACAAAAGTTTGTAAAGTGTAAAAACCATTACACCTATGGAGAGTCCCCTTAACAACCAATACCAGTGTGTGTGTGTGTGTGTGTGTGTGTGTGTGTGTGTGTGTGTGTGTGTGTGAGTGTGTGTGTGTGTCTGTGTGTTAATAATACCTTGAAAAAGTTATCCATAAAAGAGGTTCATTGGAGCTTTTTGATTTGCAGTTGTTGTAGTTTTATTCCATCATCTCGCTTCTCTTATTCCTTCTCATCTTTGCTCTCTGTCCTGTCATCCTGCCATCCTCTTCCTCTGTCTCTCACCCTACTCCTCTCCATCATGTTAACAGTCAGAGCCATTTAACTAAATGGCACCTTCAGTCAGTCCATTAGTGTGTTATGGGTGTGGGTTGGGGCTCTGGCCATGGTGTCTGACCCAACACCCCCCCAACCTGCTCTGATTAATGGAGTATATGAGGGCAGAGGCAGAGTGCCCCCCTCCTCTTCACTCATTACCTCATTAAGATGGACCAAAGGCTGCAGGTAATCTCTCTCATCATGCCACAGTGACAGGGTCTGTACCCTATACACAAACACACACATCCTGCAGGCATGCAATTCAAATACTTTTATAAACACACACACACAAACACACACTGCTTTCATCCAGCTAGCACTACACTTTACAATCATACACATTGATTTAGATAACACACTATTCATGCATTTGCTCTCAGTAAGATTTTTTCAAAAATACTTTTATTTAGCAAGGATGCATTAAATCAAAAAAATACATGACATTAAAGACATTTATACTCTTAGAAAAGATTAACTAATGTGTCATGGTTTTTCAACAAAAATATTAAGCAGCATAACAGTATTCAACATTGATGAGAATTTGTTTCTTGAGCACCAAATCAGCATATTATGAATGACTTCTGAAGGATCATGTGACACTGAAGACTGGAGTAATGGCTGCTGAATTTCAGCTTTGCTGTTACAAGAATAATTACATTCCTAAAATGAAAAAGAAACATTTTAAAACTGTCATAAGATTTGACAATATTACTGTTTTGCTCGATTTTGATCAAATAAAAGCAAAACCTGTTTGAATTTCCCAGCACATTCTGCTAAACTTCTTATCATATTGCACAGAAAAGGGTCCGGTGAAGTAATATGGCTTTTCATAATGACATGAAGGTGACCTACATAATAACAGAAATTTTCATATTTGGGTGAACTATTTGTCGGTTAAATAGGGGGTCTTGCATTGTATTCCTGGCTTGGCTATAATTATATTAATAATTATATTAATATTTTGAGCATACTTTTTGATGCTTACATTGCAAAGTCATTAAATTAATCATTTATATACAGAAATTATTTTCTTAAGCTGAAACACTGAACTCTGAACTTTAGCTTAAATTTAGCATTGGTTTAAAATAATTGAATATTGTATTTACGTATAATATAATTTTTTAAAATTCTTATAAAAAATAATTGGTGGACCCTCTGCTTTAAGACATTTTCCCAAATTGTAAACTGTCAACCATACCAGTAACTGACAGTTCAGTTGCATTTTTGACCAGCTGGTTTCCACCCAACTCTAACTGTCTGGTGGCTGTTAATAAGTTTCTTGACGTTTCAGTGGCTGTGAGAGTGTGGAAAGTGTGAATGTCTGTGTGTATTTATACTCATCAGGACAGGGGTCTCACATTGGTGTCCTGAGGGTAGTTTGGGTGTTAATGGAGAGAGCTTTGATTAGAACAGATAAGTGAGATGGACAGGGCTGTCGATAAAAGGCCCTGAGAGAATGTGTGTGTGTGTGTCTGCACCTACTCCACTCAGACAGATCAGCTCTTCAGAGAAGTCTTACTCCACAGATATACAGTCTCATATGCATTCACATGTTTTTCTGTGTGAAAATTAGCACGCATGTGCATGCCTGTAAGAACCGGCCCCCCTTCACCACCCCACCCTGTGGTGTCCGGCTGTGTGATGGCTCCCCTGACAGGCAGCAGTAATGCCCTCTCTGATCTCTGTGAAATTGCCGGCCTGCTTTCAGCAGCTGAGGACTTGCTAGAGACAAACTGCCTTTTAATTCCCAGCGCCAGAGGTGAGAGAGAGGGAGGCCCCTGGGACAGCTACCAATCAACCATCCATCACACTGACCGACCCCCACAACCGCATCACGGCTCGCAGCCCCCTCCAGGCATACCCCAGCCATGCTGCCTGGGGAGTCATGTACCCCTTTGGTGGATGGATACAGGAAGCGGAGGGATGGGGAGGGGGTGGCGGTTACAAATCGAAATGCTTGAGATGCCTGTTCACCTCTTCTCCCTTCTCCTACCTTTCAAGACTAATGGCACTTTGGGCCGAGAGTGTGTCTGTCTGCCTGCCTGTGTGTGCGGTGGACTTGGTGGATTGTGGTACAGTGTAGAAAACATGCTGAGATGGCTTGGCCCCTCCAGGCTAGTTCTAGCAGTGAGAATGAAGGTCTGTGCAGGAGAAGTAGAGGTGTGCCACTCACTGCAATGTCTCCAGGGAGACGTGTTTTGAGTGGAGCTCATTTCAAAAGTGTGTACGTTCGTGTCTCTCCTGTCCTTTTGTCTATTTACTTTACACTTTTCCCTTCGTGTATCTTTTGCTTTGAGGAAGTTTGATTATTTTTTAATATTATTAAGTATTTTAATATTTAATTTTATTAAGATTATTCATATTTAAAATAATATAATTTATTAATATTATTTAGATCATTCTCTGTATTTTTCAGAATTCATAAAATTGAGAGACCTAATTTTGGAATAAACGTAAAATGAATTCAAGAAATGAAGTTCACTGAATAGTTTTGAAGCATTTTTTTTTTCTAGTTCCCCACATCTGAAAACCTTTTTCCCCTACTACAAAGAGCCTGAATAAAGGTTTTTGAAAGAATCTTTTTTTTTTTCTAGTTTCGAAAAACCTTTTTCGGTGAACCATTTAAAATACAATTTTTGTCTGAGTGTGAAGAACTTTTTCCAAACTAAGAACATAAGAGCCTTTTGTGCAATGGAAAAGGTTCCATGGATGATTTCTTCATGCCACTGATGCTGTATGAAGAACCTTAATTTCGTGTATGTACAAAGTTTCTTTAAAATAATGCAACTTAAGAACGTTTTTTTACTTAACTGGTGTGACTTGTTGAAAAACCATTTTATCCTAATGGAATAAAGAACATACTACAAAAAAGCCGTTTTTAATGGTTTAATGAAAAGGTTCCATGGAATGATATTTGTAGAAAATTTTTTGTAAATGTCTTTTTGTAACCCACTGATGCAAACAAGAACACTATAATTTTTAGAGTGTACCTGTATATTAAAAAAAAAAAAAAAAAAAAAAAAAAAAAAAACAGTTAACTTTATGGAACCAATGCAGATGTCTACTTTAAGACGGTATCTTGTCGTTATTTCTTACTAACTGGTCACCTCTCTACTGGTGACTTGTTTATTGAAAGTCACAAAACATATCGTGGATATAGATAACATATCGATCTATTGGTTAATATATATCAGCCCATATTGTATGTACACACATATATATATGTGAATGCAAAAGTATATATATACGCATAATATAATATATTACTTATATATATTTGTGGTACTCTCCAATTCATTTCTCTTCAAGTTAACCCAACTATGACGACTTCCGCTGCTGAGAAACCCAGAAATGTGAAAAAGGTCCATTAGTCACTCCGAACACAAATCCCTCCCGCTGTTTTCAGCACCCTGGACAGTTCCTGTGTCTACAGTACACAGGTGCCTTTGCGCGTTCCACTAGCGTTTGTTTGTATTGCAGACCTTAGGCCCTTTCTCTAGGTTCATATCATTGTAGCCTGTTGATTAGACGTAGATGAATGGGCTCTCAATAACCGTTTCCAATCCCATATATTAGCTTTCCCAAGCAACAAATGATAACGCGTGTTTCATTTATGATGCAAGTGGGTAGGTTCTGTGTCATATAAAGTCAGCTTTTAATAAATTGTTGCGTGTCTATACTTTTGCATTCACATAGTTTTGGGTGCATATGTGTGTACACACAAGCTGTGGGCTGATTCGCTATTTAACCAAAAAGACACGACAAGGTTAGGCCAGTCTGTTAATGGCTCTTCTGTCAGGGCGATTGTAAACAGATGGCACCTTTAATTTTAGCATTAAGCTATTTAAAAATATGCAAATGACTGGAAGTAGCCCAGGCGTGCATTTCACTCATATTTGCTTATTCGCGGTGGGTAACGTCAGGGGGAAAACTGAGGATTTCTTAAATGAGAAGTCAACAAAACAATACTTAGTGAGAAAATAAATAGCGTGCGTCACGAAGGGATTAGAAATGTAAGCGAAGCCAAACTCGCTGCCGTTGTTGCCTGCCAAGAACAGCGGGGGTCCCGAAACTCGCCCTTGGCTCTCCTTTTCTCCAGCATGCAGCCCACCGGCATCCCCTGACTCCAAATATTACCAAATGCTGTTTAGTCATTGCTTAAGCCCTGCATGTTGTAAAAGGATTATTAATTTCAGGGGATGATCAGATAGATAGATAGATAGATAGATAGATAGATAGATAGATAGATAGATAGATAAAAAAAAAAAAAAAAAAAAAAAAAAAAAAAAAGATTCTTTATTTATTTAAACTAATAAAACCAATATATGCATAACCCATAATACAAAATATTTTAAAATTTTTTTTATTATTATTATAAAAAAAGATGATGATGATGGATATTCAATTGATATTTATTATAATTATTAATCCTATATTTCTATTATTATTATTAGATTTTTTTTTAAAAAAATTTAATAGTCCCGACTATTTTATTTAACAATGCACAGAGCATTGGGTTACGGTGTTTGCGTTCGCTTTCTAATCCCATACACTAACACAACTGTAAACTACGTGCTATTGTTTACATGCGGAGAGGGAAGCGGGTAGATAGACCACGGGTGGCCTGATCCGGATTTATTCCAGTGATCAGACATGCCTGTGGCTTTCAGAACCCGTGAAAACACAGCTCTCTGACAATATGCCGCAATGATATTACCCCGCACAATATTTAATGCTAATGCACAAGGAAATGTGGGTTCAAATATCATTATCTAACGATAATAAATAAAATCGTACGCTGCTATTTTAGTTGTTTTCCTTTTGATTAATGAATTCAGTTATATCTTTGGAATTTCGTGTGGACATACACGCACCAGAATAGCTGTAAAAAAAATGAAAAGGTTTACATTTTCAATATAGCCTACTATATTTAATATAATGTCCACTAAATGTTAAAAAGCTGCTAAAGGTTGTAAATTCAGTCTCTAATTCACTAGAATAAAAAATTAGAGTGTACGTAATGTTTGCATTTCCACAGCTAACAAAATGATTACCTGGTTAAATATTTAAAATCCCTTCGATTTGAGGCTACTTTGTCAAAAACCGCTGGGCGATCCGGTACTCGCTATTGATGCGAGCCAGTATCTTAATCCAGTGCATTTCCCTGTAAATAGCTTTATGCATGAGAAAAGAACGGGATCCCCCACAGCGCGCATAGATCATTCCTTCAGAATTAAGACGCAGTGATGGCTATTTGGATTTTCTACACTTATTTGCTTTAGACATAATGCAAAAGACGTGCACACTTAAATAGCATCTATAAATGTTTAGAAATATCGACGTTTCTAAGTTAATTACCTTGTGGTAGCCACTGCCACTAGATTTTCAGTCGCAAATTAATTATACAGAAAACAATTGAGTCATTATCGTCTTTAAAAAAAAAAAATAATCTCAAAGGTCTATGAAGAAATCGAACAGCGTCTCCCAGTCCAAATGTGCTGTCCAGGATCCAGGTCTAATGAGGCCAAAAACGCAAGCCTTCTAACTACACGTTCACATTTTTTGATTTTACTGGTCGAGTCCAAATTCGGTAGAAAAAAAAATAGCACAACGATAAAATAATTCGCTTTACTACCATCAGCCCTTATTGACGTTTTACCAAACCCCAGGTAGAACTTTGGAAGCTATCTGAGAGTACCAATATTTAAACCCGTTGCCATGGCGACTTGTCCACGATTGGCCACCGCGGCGTAAGTACAAGAAAAACGTCATCAAATCTGAACACGGATGCGAGAGGCTCCCGCGAACTAGAACAGAGTGATGCAAAAAGTGTCGGTGAGGTGAGTGGACACAAGCAGGTGGATGAAGAGCACAAAACAAAACCAAGAGGAAACCTTGGAGAAGCCTTTTTGTTAGCAAACTCTCTGCAACGAATATATTTATTTTCTGATGCCATGGATTTCTAGATGCCGACAGGTATGATGCATAACAATCACGTCCGGAGTGTTTACCTCTAGGCGTGTTGGAGACTTATTCTCAAGACGGAACATTTGCTCTGCTGTTGCCTCCCTCTCCAAGAAGCCAAGACGTTGCTCCGCACCGATTCGTGTGGCCCCAATCCGAGGCGCGGTGCCCGTTTGGGAAGGTCGGCTCTCGGTTCCCTCCAGGGCGGAATGATGGTGCACTGCGCGGGGTGCGAGAGGCCCATTCTCGATCGGTTCCTCTTAAACGTCCTCGACCGCGCATGGCACGCCAAGTGTGTACAGTGCTGCGAGTGTAACTGCAACCTAACCGAAAAATGTTTCTCCAGGGATGGAAAGCTCTATTGCAAAATTGACTTTTTCAGGTAAGATCTGAAGCTGCTTGCATTTGGGTTGCCTCACCTCGTCAAACTTCTGGACTAATCCTCATTTGAAGAATGTGTCATGTAGGATTTACATACCCTTGTTTTCCTCTTATGTGGATGAGGCTCGATTTGTGGATTAACCTGCCTAAAATATGTAATGTACTGTTAAACCTTTGATCCTCCGTCGTTCATTAATAGCTTTTGATTGGTGAGCCATTCATTGCTTATTGTATTCACACGCTTTCGGAATGAGAATTCTTCTTGAAGTCCCTTCTTTTTTTTTCTTTTTTTTGCACATGATTGTGGGGAAAATGTCTGTTAGTGAAGTAATTGTTTATTATACTCGAAAACATGTTATTTTGCGCATTATTACTATAATGCATTTGAACACTGATAGGCAATTCACTGGATTACTAATACTAAACGTAGACGGCTGTGTTTTTTCTAATTCATCCAGAAATATAAACGAAAATTCCAGCGATAGGATTTCTTTTTAATATAGGAAATATATAATTTACATTTACTTGACCTCCAAATTGACAAATCAAATCGCCATATTATTTGTTTTGTTATTAATTCAGAAAGGTTTTGGAAAAAGAAACGTTTAAAAGTTAATTTCATTAGTCTCGTTGAAATATTATAAACAGCAGCCTAGTTAAGTCACTAAATAAACGAATTTCTTTAAATAAATTATTTAAAAAAAAAGTAAATAAAAAATTTGCACTAAATTCCAAAAAGATTAGAACACTAAACAACACAGTCTCAAAACACCTGTGTTGCGTACCTGTAATGATATTGTTGTAGTCTCAGAACAGGCCGCTCATTTATCTTTATTAGTCATTGTATCGCTCAGTGTGTTCTGTCAGGTTTTCTTCTAGTTTACATTTCTCTGAGCTGTTTAATGTCATCCAGTGTTTAAGCTTTCATATGTGCCATTGTTATCCCAAACGGCCTTGACCATCACGTTCTATGGGGCCCATCCAGCTCTGCGCTTCAGTGTGGAGCCATTAGTGGGGCGAAACAGTAATCACCCGTAATGCGTCCATTTGTTGTGTAAGTAGTGTTATGGCCTTTCACTGGGAGAGATGCATTTGAAAAGCGCGAGAGCGACTCGATACCATAACAAATGGGGGAAGATTTAGTACATTAGTGTTAAAATAAACCCGAGGGGAGAAACAGAAGGGAGTAGTGCGCTTGACGTGCCTTACAACCAAGACCGGCCTGTATACCTGGTCTTTCCCGTCTCATTGTCATTGAAATATGAATTGAACAAACTACACGAACTCTGTATTATTTCGGCCTCTAATTCGAGAAAAAAACAGTGAAGGAGCAGATTAACAAATCAGAAAAGGAACAACCACCTGTAATTGGCGGATTGTTTCAATTCACATGATTAATGGATAAATATAAGAAAATCGAAAATCAGGTTTTGTATTTGTAGATGAAAAACACTTTAGTTCAATTTTTATTTCAACGACAATTTTTCTTAATCCCACAATATCACTTCATGTAGACTAGAGCATGTCGACTTTACCTTGAGCATACTACCAAATTTCTTCAGAAATATGGAATGGTTTATGAAAATGCTAATGTCTGTTATAAATATTAAAGATTTTTTTTCATATTAATGATTTAAAATTATTTTGTTAAAGTATAGCCTACATAATAATTATTATTTTAAAAGAATATAATTTTCGAACCACTAAACCATGTCAGCTGACAGAGTGAAAATCATGTGTGCGTGATCCACCAATAATTTTAGTGACATACGACAACGTTTTGTAAGATATACAGAATTCACTATTTACTTACTGGACGTTATACAAAATTCACACAATACTACACACAAGCACTTAAAGAGATAGGCGTACTTGGAATGGAAAATAAATTGCTGAATGCTTTTCTGTATTCAGTATGGTCCTTTACAGTCCCCGGTGGAGTGTCTGTAAAATAAACAATTATTGGCACAGCATGTAGTAGCTACTGGAGAGTAATATCATCAATGTCCATGTCGTAATCTTTGTGTTGACCATTAGACTTAACATGCTGCGGTTATTCATATATATATATATATATATATATATATAATATATATATATATATATATATAATATATATTATATATTTATATATATATTATATATCTCTATTGTGTGTTTCTCTGCAGGCGTTTTGGTACAAAATGTGCGGGCTGCTTGCAGGGCATTTCGCCCAGCGACCTCGTGCGAAGAGCGCGCAGCAAGGTGTTCCATCTGAACTGTTTCACGTGCATGGTGTGCAACAAACAGCTGTCCACGGGCGAGGAGCTCTACGTCATCGACGAAAACAAATTTGTGTGTAAAGAGGACTACACGAGCGCGAGCGCTATCAAAGAGGTCAATTTAAATTCAGGTGAGAACGACGACTGGAGCTGTGCGTTTAAGAATTGTGTGTGTGTGTGTGTTAATGTGTGTGTGTGTGTGTGTGTGTGTGTGTGTGTGTGTGGTGTGGTTTGGGGGGGGGGGGGTTCCATCTCTCTGAGAGAATCTATCTCAGTTGTGTGAATTAAGGGTTAATGACATGGCGCTCATTTTTATCTTTTTCAAAATTACATTAAAAATCATATAAAATGACTTGATTAACATTATTTCTATTGTTATTTAGTTTTAAAAAGCAAGAAAGCAGTTCCTTTTAAAACATGAATAATGGTTATATATCAATGTCAGTATGGCATGACCAGCATGCAGGAAGCCATGTTGTTGTCATGTGATATGAACTCTTTAAAACAGAGAGAACACCCTCATAACTGTGTCAAGGTCATTGTATTCATTTTGACCTTTTTAATAAAATCCTTAAAACTGGAAATTCATAAAGAAGTAGAAGAAAAAATAACTATATTTGAAAATAACGATTAAGTGTCCAAGAACAATATTTAGACATTTTTACTTGATTAGTTATACCATATGACATTCAATAAATAAAATATTTTTTGTACAAAACTGTATACTATATATATATATATATATATATATATATATATATATATATATATCTTATATATATATATATATATATATATATTTTTTTTTTTTTTTTTTTTTTTTTTTTTTAAAGAACACGAATACAAACGATTATATTTCTAAAAACTTTGCACGTTTTAAACTAGATAGCCTATTAAGATTTCTTAAAATGAATCTATTCCTGTTATTAACCTTTCGTTTTTCATTCAAATAAAGCAATACACATTTTCATTTTTAAGACATTTTAATTTGTGTGTTTGTTTGTCGCCTACTCATTATATATTGTCTAACGTGCTCTATAGGTATCTTTCTAAGATGTAAATGCACAATAACAGAGCTTCAGTGTTGTATTCAAATGTAAAATCCATTGAAAGAAAACGACTAGCCCGATTCAGAGGTGTGTTGGTTCACTATTTACTCGTGTCCCCGTGACTGTGATGCTCGCGAGTGTTCAGAACCACGGACAGGCTGTTTATTTTCCAACACACAGATGACATCATTATCGCCTCCACTTGTGGGTCAGTGCTTGTCAAATTAATTTAACAGCGACTGAGTGCTTCGTCCAGTCGCTTTAAAAGGGACGTACAACACTCAGTTTCATTAATGCAGCAAATGGTCTTTTGAAATTTGTGGCGTGCTATTTTTACAGTAATCCTGATTTTGAATGACTTGTACAAATGCATATTTGTAAGAAAAAAAAAATCCAGCCAAGGCCACTATAAGAATAAATCTCACTTATTTTAGAATTTCAATACAAGAGTAAACAAGACCTTTTTGTAATATGATGTCATGATAGTCCATGTCCGTGAATATGATTCAGTAAATCCATTTTTCACTGCATGCTGAGGACTCTTTTTGGTTTAGTGTTGTCCACCTATGGAGAAGTGTCCATAACTCATTCTCCTCAGCCCATGCGTGCTTGTCAGATAAACGTCTGTAGTCATATATTCGCGCTTCTCAGACAATGACAAGCTGTTATCAAGCACAGCAGCCTGTCCCAAGAGACAACCAGACTTAATTCCTCCGATATTTTGCAGAAGTGATTCACGTTTAGACCTCTGTTTGCTTTCTCATGTTTCTTTGGCTTTCTTTCTTATTTATATTTTTATTAATAATTTATTTATTTATTTTTTGGTCTGTCCTTTTAAAGCCAGAAGGCCTCAATATTTGATGATCCTGCTTAAAACCCACATTTTCAGCGTGATTCATTTTCAAACTTTCTTACACACAAATTTTGTAATATATCAAATAAAATTAGTTTACAGCCAATTTAAATGTGTGTAAACGAATCCCTAGTAGTAGAGTTTTACTTGCTCAAAAAAAGTTATCCCATGTCTCACACCAAATTTAATTCAAAACACACATGTACACACACAAATTAAGGCCATTTGTTTATGCTAATCTGTGTGGGTCCAGAAAAGTACAAACCTGCACGTCTGGTCAGCCATGATATTTCTATTTTTTAATCATGTAGATTAAATGTTTAACTGATGTTCTATATCAAATTAAACAAATGAGCTTGCCGATTCAGATGATGTAGTTGTATTATTTAACATCCATTAATATAGTCACACATCACATTATAAGATGAGGTGTAAGGGGATAGTGACAGAATATTATAGTGAACAGTGAAGAAGGAAAAAAAATGTTATGCAATGAATCTATTACGTTCCTCATTTGTCCTTTATCGTACTTCAGTGTCATCGTGTACAGACCGGAGTTTATCGCCTGATCTTCCGGATCCGATCCAGGACGACACGAAGGAGACGGACAATTCCACATCCTCAGATAAGGACACTAACAACAACGAGAACGAGGAGCAAAACTCGTGCACGAAGCGGCGTGGCCCGCGCACCACCATCAAGGCCAAACAGCTCGAGACTCTGAAAGCAGCGTTCGTGGCGACGCCAAAGCCCACGCGACACATCCGCGAGCAGCTCGCGCAGGAGACAGGCCTCAACATGCGAGTCATACAGGCAAGAATAAACTTGGATTTATTCATTTGGGCAATTCCACGATAATCAATTCTGAAAAGTCATTTTATAGGCTATCAACATTTCTTTAAGATTTTAAACATTCTATACAAGCATTCACCTCGAGCTAAATTAAATATGCTTATATTATATGTAGGCCTATAGGATTATAATTTTTTAAATAGCAGTCACAGAGTAACAACCACTGCTGTCCTAGAGATCAAGGTCATGACACTAATGTGTTTATTAGAGAGGAATTTTAATGCTGATGTTTCATCCAAAGTTGTAAATAATCAGTTGCATTGCACAAAATCATTGTTTGACAAGGCCGACATTTGAAGTTCATGCTCCTACTGACAAACCTTACAAAATATATGGAAGCGAAACAAGGGGGCACTTTTAACTTCTTCTGGAAGTTCATCATGAAAGAATAGTAGTTATTCGTATAATAATATAACAGGTAATGAGAAAGTTATGTATAAATTATGTCAAAATGCAAATATATGTTGAAATTGTCACAGCTGTAAAGCAGTTAATTAAAGTCGTTAATGGATTTTATCAGGTAGTAGGCCCTGAACAAAAAAAAAGATAAATGTCAGTTACATGATAGGCTTGTCAGTTCCTGCTGAGAAAATATGAACGTGAAAGACGGTCTGTTCTGACAGCAATTACAGCCTACAGTTTCTACTAAATTTAAGAACTTTCTGTGTACAAATTCCTCAACTAATTTATGAGGTAGAACTTAATTGGAGAGGTGTTGGTTGACAAACACAACCATGCTGTAAAGTCCAGGTAAAGATCAACACCATAAGTGAGAAGGAGAGTTTTCCACCAGTTTTCAGTGAAGCATACCAAAGGTATTTAGTCCTGAAACATTTAGCCTAGTAATTTCAACATATTATGAAAATATTACAATTTAGGAGATTTGTGGAAAGGATGACTTGATTATAAATCTAAAGAAATTCAGCAAAATATTCAGCAAAAATACAATATGTTAATCTATCTTAATATGGATTTATCCTCAGGTCCATATAAAACTAAAAAAGCAAAATGAACAGCAAAAGGAATTCTTGATTCTTGATCTCTGATGACTACAGTTATCCTGGGTTATATCTGTGAACTCAAGCACGCAGCTCATAATGTGTCACTGTCATCATCAAGAATTCGCAACCCTCTCTGAATCCCAGCAAGGCTCAGTGCTTTGTTTCTGAGCCAAAATGGAGAAGGCCTTTGCCACACGTCCCCGTTCATTTGTTATGTGTTAAATGAGGATTGCGCTCTGCGCGGGGAGCCCTCCGGAGCCATGCCGGTTCAGCAGCATGTGTGTGTAATCCCTAAGCAACGCTCACTCAGGAGGAGGCAAAACATTTCCATAAAAATGTTCCAAACAGTTAGCCGATTGTTCTCAATAAGCAGGTGTTGCCTTTGCTGAGCATGGAGAGGAATGCTTAAGTGGTTTTAGGTAAAGAACATGTATTGTCTCTCTAATATAGTCTCTCTCACTTTCTGTTTTTCTCTTTTGTACATGGCAGGATTGTGCCTCCAGTGCAGACTAACTGTTGTAAGCATATATTATTTAGTGGCAATGCAGATTCAGGCATGAATGTGTTACATTGTACCATTATGCGTAACAATGTCACCTTATGTCAGACATTTTCACATCATCCTCTGCTCTTTGTTTCCGTGCAAGCAGTTTATATGACACCAGTGTGAAAAACGGCCCTTGTGGTGTTTGTTGAAGTATACGGTTGTGATTCTTTTGACTAGAAGGTTATATTTGAGTTCCACCAGCACAGTGGTATGTCAAATTGCCTTGGTCTTACTAAAAGATTGAAACTTTGTTTGACAGTGATGAGTCTGATATTGCATCTGTCACACACTGTTATATTAGGTCTATTTGTAATGAGCTGGCGGCTCATGATGAAACGATACTTGTCAGCATATATACCTGCTGATATCTTTAGAACAGTGTGTGTAATTTTAAAGAGGCTAACTTTGGTAAATATTTCATACTGCTCCATTCAAACTCTTGGTATTTGGTTAATTTGGTCACATTATTATCTATATAAATTAGGGATGCACAATATATATCGGCACTATATTAATGCGCATTTCGTCCGTAAAGCCGGTTCTGTAATCAGCGATAAATCTCTACACATGTGTGCTTTCACGTGGAGCAGCATTTACTACACAGAGCCATTGTTCACTGACAAGCTGCGCAAAACCACAATCCATATTTTGTGCATGTTTTGTGCAGTTTGTCAGTAAACAACGGCTCTGTGTAGTAAATTCTGCTCCACGTGAAGGCATGCACGTGTAGAAATTTACTGCTGATTACAGAAAATTAACTGACAATATTCAATGTTTCTTCAAGCAGATGTGCTGCTGCTAATACCGTTAATTCGGATGACCTTTGTATGTTTCTCCAACCAGATGTGCTGCTAATACCGGTAAAACAACAAGAGTGTTGATAGTAAATCACTAGGAGTAGCTGGTTTTCTTTTAGTTTTTGTATGTACTGTATGTTATATAAACATTAAACGCTTAAATTCCTTTTGCAATGGCTAGACAAATTTAACCCTTAAGGAAAAATCTGTTATTATTTATTCACTTTAATGTTGTTCCAAACCTGTATGATTAACTTTCCTCTGCAAAACACAAAAGAAGATATTTTGAAAAATATTTTTGGCTATTCACAGGGTCAAAGTTGTTTGGACCCCATTTATGTTCATTGTGTAGACAAAAACAGTTCTTCAAAATATATTTTGTGATTTGTCTTCTTTTGTGAAGAAAGTCCCTTTAACAAGCATTAGACAAGTCATAATGAAAGTAAATATCTTGTTTAGTTGTTGTACGTGGCATAATTACAATCTAAACCGTCAGGTCACCTGGACAGGTGTGGAAAATGACCCGTTTTCTAATTGGATAATCAGAAGAATGTGAAATGTACAAACATGTGAGGTAGCTCTCATCTCACGTACCTCTGTAGTGTAATTACATAGTATATAATTGTGGCTTTGCCCTGTAGGTGTGGTTTCAAAATCGGCGGTCTAAAGAACGCAGAATGAAGCAGCTCAGCGTTCTGGGTGCTCGACGACACGCTTTCTTCAGGGGACCACGTAGAATGAGGCCACTCGGAGGAAGACTAGAGGATCCTGACATAATGGGCCCTGGAGGATACAGCTACTATGGAGGTACATTAACACAAAGAATGTTCTTTCTGACAAAACACACATTTACACACAATAATACATGCTGTCTCTCACTCACATGCCCTGTATCTTTCAAGGCTTTTCTCTTACCTGAAAGCACAAAGACTCTTACAAGCAGTTTCTCTCCTGGTATTAAGATACAGGACTTCAGCATTGCCATCATTCGTCGGAGCTTTAACACTAGGCCAAAAACTATGATTATGTCATCAGAGCAGAAAATAAGAAATATAACACTTGCATCCAATAGAGTTCATTGGAGAACTCTGCAGAGAAATCTGATTAACCAGACCCTGAAAGTGATAAATTATGTCTGTTACCTTTTGCTCGACATTCCAGCTTGGTCTCTTTGATTGGATTTAGCACACTTCTGGTGTCTGACATGCTAACAGGTGTTTGGCAGAGATGCGAGCAGTGATTTCATTTCTGTAATGAGTGAACATAGCAATACAAATCAGAATACGGACACCAACCATTCTACAAATAATTGAAAAAGTGCATATTTAAAATCCTTCAAAAAAAAAAAAAAGCATACATTTCCAGCTTTTAGAACATGGAAACAGATAGACATCGTGATCTCTAGAGGTCTGGCATTGATGATTTGACTATCTATCACTCAGCGAGCAAGTGGTGTTTCTTTATAGTAAAATGTCTGTCGATGATTGATTAGCACATTAAAGTATCACAACTGCAGGAAAAAAATAATGGAATTGGGGAGGAATGTTAATGACTTTCTGTAGCACTAATTATATAGGCCAGTCGCAAAGGTATGACGGAGTGAGAGGATGGATATGAGAGTAAAAATGAAGAAACATGCCTCTGCACTCTCCTACGATTTCCACATTTATGTCCTTTTTCCTCACCTTTCATTTGAGTATTTCATTTATGAGCGCTTCTTATTCATCAACATTGTCTTTGTTGCACTCTTGTAATAACATTTTTTGGTCATAGCCAAACTATTCTGACACATTGTCTTGAAAAATGAGAAAAACATGAAATTGGGCATCAAATGAAAGTATTAGTCATTGTGAGTTAATTAAATGTCACGTACACTGATTTTTCGAAATGGTAAACAAAACAGATCATTGTAGTACATTTTACAAGAATATACTATTTCAGTTTTTCTACTTCAAAATTTCGCATTTAATTTAAGGTGTTACTTGCCATTTTGTTTAATTACTAACTATTTTTGAGTGAAAACTGTTTCTATATCAATTTTTTCTTCAGTGTACTCAACCCCAAAAGCACTTTTTCTTTTAAATATCAACAGCATTACTGATTGCTCTATTTTTCTCTTCAGAATACCAAGGCGACTATTACGGGCCAGTGGTCAACTACGATTTCTTCCCTCACGGACCCCCTTCCTCACAGGCGCAGTCTCCAGCCGAGTCCCCGTACCTCCTCAGCTCAGGTTCAGGAGCCCTGGAGGGTGGCCCAGTCTCTGCTCTCCACCCCTCAGACGACCAAAGGTTCACGGACATGATCTCTCACGCAGATACCCCCAGTCCTGAGCCAGGCATGACTGGACCTCTCCATCCTAATCCACAGGGGGAGGGTGGATTCACAGGGGGTCCGAGTCCACCCTTCCCCCTGGCCAACAACACCAGTTACAGCGGCCCCATGTCCCATCCTGGTCAAGAGATGGGGGAGAACACTGTTTGGTAGGACAGAGAGACAGGAAAGACTCTGAACTATGAACACAGAGGGAATTCCATCCTAACTGGTCTACCTTAGTGCTATAGGTTACTGAGGGAGGGTTTATTGGCTGGTCATGGACCAGAACGAACCAATATTTGGACCATAAACCTGAAAGGTGGAAAGACATCAAGTGCAAATGACCCTCTCTTGCAGCTTAGGTTCTACTGTCAAGGGATGTGTATTGTCACTGGTCATCATGACCAATCACACTGGTTTGATTCCGTTGATATGGTTTCCTGAGTTCAATACTATTATTGCGACAATAGCTCAGATGTTCATCCAAGGGGTTTTCTACTGCATTTGATGGTCAGAAGTGAGCTAGTACTTAAAGGTAAATTCATTTTCATGGTTTCGTTGGCTTTAGTTCCTTCCTTTTCCGAGATACTGAGGCTTAATGTTTTCTGTTCTGTCTTAAAACTGGTCCATTTGTAACATATTTGGTTCATTCATTAACTGCTGAATTGGTTCATTAAACATTTCAATGAACACACAGTATACCTGTGTTCTGATTAATCTATGCCTGTCAAAATACACTTTGGGTTAATCAAATATCTGATATGTAATTGGACTTACAGGTACACTGAATCAAAAATTATAACGTTTCAGAGGGAAAAAGTTATTTTTAGTTCAAGCATAACTGATAACCCTACAGTGGTCAAATTGACCCAAGAGTCACAATTTGCACTCCAGCAACTGAACTTCAATTTTTAATTTTAGTATACAAGACGTCATTAAGTTCTCTGTAAATCTCTGTTAAAGGCTTACCAGGGTAAAAATAACCCTCAAACGGCAAAGAAAAGTTCCATAAACATTAGGTTGACTATAAGAGGTAAATGATTTTGGATTGGAAAAAACCTGGGACAATTATGTTTAGCACTGAGTATGTCCTTCAGCTGGATATACATACACCCTTTAGGTTGTTTCAGTAAGCAGTTTTTCAGTAATGGGATTTTTATTTATTTATTTTTTTGACAATTTAACAATTCAAATTCAAGTTCCATGACATCACCATTAGTTTTTGTGACATCACACAAGAGGAAGTTGCCACTTCACAAGAGGACTAATTTTATAACAATTATGGATATCTTGTTTTATCTCTTTTTTTATTTATTTAGTTTTCACACTTTTAAACAAACATGGAGACATCTGCTTTACCCAAATCACCTCCCATCCCCCATCTTCTGCTTAGAGGCCTTTCCCCACACAGTGATATGTCATTGAGAAGCTTGCAGAAACGCCTGATGAGCCTGTGCTTTGTTCAACTTCATTTAACCTTCGCTTTAGTACCTTGCTTTGAAAAAAAAAAAAATGTTTTAATGGAAATGATTTTCAAAAGAACACTGAAGCCAAAAAAAAAAATCCCCTAAAACATCAGATCTCTCTCCTCAAAATGGGGGAAAAAAAAAAATGGAACAGGCAACATCTGTGACTTACCACTGCACCCTGAACAGCCTCCAGACTGAAAGCAGGCGCCATCTGATGGGCCTAGTGAAGAAAAACAATCATCTTGATAATGTCACCTGGACATAGGGGGTTATAATAATTTTGTAAGAATTTAATTAACTAGTTTTGACACTAGAAAATGTGGAAACTGGCACTACAATATATAGGTTTGAAGGATTCAAGGTACTCAAAAGGGAGTTGATTTTGGGTTACATTTAATGACATTTAAGACATCCCAGTGTTAGCTAACTGCTGTTTAACAATTTTTCATCAAATATTAAATTACAAATTTTGCAAAACCAAATAAGCACACAAGAGTAAGGGTTCACTGAAAGTTTTTTTTTTAATCTGTTAATAAATATAAAAAAAAAAGAAAAAAAACATAAAACATTTGAAAAAAAAAAAAAAAAAAAAAAAAAAAAAAAAAAAAAATTAATTTAATCTGCAAAGAATATAAATATTTTTTAAATAAACTTATCTCAGTAAAAGATCTAATGTTAAGTAATTCAGTACTACAAGGTCTTTCAGCACAGCCTTCAATCAAACAACAAGAACAAATCTTATAGTCCACCAAAAAAAAATAAAAAATTTCACCACAGTCACTAAAGAAAACAAACCACCAAATAAAGCAAACCATAGAAGTCACTAAACAAAAACTAAAAAACAATCTTGGTGTTGTCCAAACAAACTAATCACCAAAGTCACTAAACAAACTAAACCACCAAACAAAAATCACCAAAGAAATATCACAAAACAGAAAGACCAAATAAATCTTAAGAGACCACCAAACAAAAGAGCAGTTACCAAACAAAACAAATCACAAAAGGGTAGTCATTAACAAAAAATAAATAAATATCTTAGAGCCAAACTAACAAATCAGTCACTAAACAAACCAAAAACAACAACAAAAACTAAGATAATCTTAGAGCAAAGAAACATCACTAAACAAGACAAACTACCAAACAAATCAACAAACACACAAAAAAAAAAAAACACACACACAAAAAAACACAAAAAAAAAAAAAAAAAAAAAAAAAAACACACACACCATACACCCCACACACACACACACACACACAACACACACACACACAAGAGAACTTAGCTGTTGAGACATGTGCCATCATCAGGTGGGGAGGGGACAACCTGGAACATTGTCCCAGGCCCATGATGGGAGTCTCACCAGAGGTTGTTTATAGTCTACTCATTAGGTTTAGGGAAGGTCGGCCCACCCATAAAAATTGTCGACAGCCCTGGATGAGACTTACCTGGGTGAATATTTTTTATAAATCCACCACATAAATTCTTAGCGCCCTTTATGGTACTTTCAAACTGAAGATACAACATGTGATTTTTATTATAAATAAGTAATTCAGTCATTGCTATAAATCCTTTCAAAGGTATCTACAAAGTTTTCCTACTCTCTCTTACGTGTGACTTGACAGCCATCACATTCAAACAAACTGTGCATTTCACATGTATCTGCTTTCATGCCAAACATGTTTTCAAGGTTATGACTCTTATTACTCATACATTTAGAGACTTGTAGGTCCCCCCCTCCTTTCCCATTCCTTGTCTCAGTGGGCTCAGGTGGGCCTGCGGAGGACCACGCAGGCCCCAATTTTCCCCCTGACTGGTTTTAACATAAGGGGTAATGTTAGAGTAGCGGGCACTGGCTCTTCCACACCATCTCCTCCCCCAGAGGGAGACTCTGAGCCAGGCTAGATCCCGCATGCAGCCCCTCCTGCCGTGGAGAACGTGGTCTTCAGTGCCACCATACCATTACTGCCTGCCATATCCCTCTATTATTTACTTCTCCTCCTTCTCTCTGTTTGCTCCCTGGAGCCTGCCAGCACCATATCTCATTCGGCGAGGTAGAATATAGGTCTTTATCTCAGGGAGGTGAGGACGTGGATGGCAAGGAGCTTGGGGACTGAAAAATGTGTCTGTATACACATACACATACAGACAGGGGCCATGCTTTGACCAAGAGCTTCACAGGCACACTTGTATATCTCTGAAAAAATCTTTGCAGTTTTATTACCCAAATATATCCAATGTCTTGGTTCTATACTCTCTCACACACATACAAAACGCGAAGTCCATTATCACACAAGCCTTTTTGTAATGGATTTCCTTTTTTTGCTTCAGTGAGAGGGAAGAGGAGGTTGTGGAGGGTAGAGAAGCCTTCTGTTGTTGTTATAAAACTCACCTGCTCGTTCTCTCACACCTCTCTCCCTCCAGTGGTTCTCCGTCCCATGCTATCCCACAATGCCCCCCCTCCACCCCCACACAATCAGCCCCAAGCCACAGGAACCCCCTAGAAACTACCAACCCTCTCAGCATCCCTCCTCACTTCGGTTTGCTTACTCTATCGCTCTCTTCAGCCTATATTTTATCTTTCTCGTCACCTTTACTTTTGTCTTTAGAGATTACTTATTATATTCGCCACATTTTCTTCTTGATTTCTTCTAAGGTCAATGTTTAATCATAATCGGGAACAGTTTTATTATGAGCAAACTTGAATTATAGCAGAGGAAATGAACAATTAAAAAGTTGTTTTTGCTTTAAGCAAATGTTTCAATTAACTTTTGATTGTTGTTTTTTTCTTTTCAGATGAAAAAACTTACATTTAGCTTTGTTCTTGTGTATTTTTTAGTTCAGCTCAAAAATGCAAGTCCCAATTGCACATTATAAACCTGTTTAGTGGAACTATTTTGAGGGTTGTTATTTCATTGTTTTTCTATTCTGTGCATACTGTATATGCAAAAGTGCATATTAAAATGGTTTAAAAAAAGTGTGGCTGGTTTAAATTTCTGCTAAATATCTGCAAATATTTAAATACATCAGATACTGTAAAAATACTTTATCATTAAATTATTTTTTGTAGAATAACTTGAAAATTGATGCAAACAATACATACTATTGAAATGGCTAGTTAACTTATTTAATATTATTATAATTATTATTATTATTGTTATTTATATTTAATAAAAAAAAATTATATTGATGCAAATATTACATAAACACGCAATATTAAATGGTTTAAATGGTACTTACATTTGACCTATTTTAAACAGAAGCTAATTGACTGACGTGTGAAAATTAACTAAAAATTATTTCTAGTTTTCGAAACATTTGTAAATATTGTAAATACATAATATAATAGAAAATATAAAACAGTTGAATAAGTACCCATTTTAGAAAACAAAACTACTAGAAAATCTTTTTTTTCCCCTTCAACTGTTAAATTAACATGTTTCTTTTCTTTTTTAGCAGTTTTCTTTCTCCAGAGGTTTTTAAGTTTGAACCCATTCGCATTTTTCCCACAACAGCCCAAAATTCTCCTCTCAAGTGTAGCCAGACCATCCAGACTCCTCTGTAACCTCTCACACTCCACCCTGCTCAAACATCCTGCATGTCACCTCTCCTATCACCTCTCTGCAATCTGCCTCCCCTATCTCCTCTCCAGCACACTTCCGCATGCGCCCAGCCTCTCCTCGCTGTAGCCTGGGGCTGGGAAATCCTATTAGCCTTTACCATGGGAAGAGAGCAGGAGACACTCATTAATTACACACACAAAACCCCCTCCTGACAGTGCCCGAAGCTTAATCAGCCAGGACCGATAAAAACACACAGAAGCTAGCTGCACTCACACCACAAACAACACACAGACGTACATACAGGTACACACACAGTGCTTGCAGAGCAATACCTCGCACAATTGGTTTGCAAAAACCATGCACAGTTCAAAAGGTTTTATTTTTTTTCTTTCTGGTTTCCATCTATTTCCTTTAAAATCCATCAAAATATACCTCAACCAATCCTCTTTTTAGATTAGCAGTTACACACATACAGTCAATGACCCCCCCAAAAAAAAAATTCAAAAGATGTGGAAATTGCCTAAAATTTTGCTAAAATAGATAAAAGCTGGAAGAACCAGGGCAAGGGTAGTAAGGCAGAGGAAACCAGCTGGGGTGACTTTTGTTAGAAAACACAAAAGAGATGGCACATGCAAGCTGACCAACCTTGCTTAGCACCGAAATATCATTCGACCCAGCTGCACAAAATTACTCCCGCCTCATCCATACGTGTATGTTTACACAGCTCAGAGCACAGTGCATTAATAATTATGCATGCATTGTGGAAGAAACTGGTTGAAAAAAACTGACGAGGATATGGAATTTACAAGAAAGGTATGTATTTACTACAGGAAAATCACAGTTTGAGAAAAGTAGTCCAGAAAAAATATTGCTCAAACACCTAAAACAAGTAAAATAAAGTTTTAAAGCACTCAAGATTGTGATAAAAAAATGTCTACTTTTAATTGGATTTCCCTATCACCAAAAAAGCATGAACTTTGACTCCTTTAAGTTGAGATGAAATCAGGAAGAAGAATACACGTTTCTAGAGTTCTTTTCTTTTCCATATTTTCACCTGATATAAAAATGCTAGCAAGTGACCTCAGGTGTCAACAATGAGATAACGGACAAGACAAAATCAATAAAATCGGTTGAAAGAATGTGAAGAGACTCCCTTTTTTCAATGGCTTTTTTAACATCCAACAGTGTGCCCTCGTGTGGTCACCCACATAAACCATGGAGCGTTAAAATGTTAACTCAAAAACTGAAATGTGTGATCCTTTCTTTCACAGCTTTAACACAATATGAATTATTTAATAACACGTTTGGCTACGATTTTTTTTTGAAAAACGTAGACGAAACAAAAAATACACGAAATACTTACTACGAGTAACAGGTGTGTCAACACGATTCTTAATATTACATTACTTAAGCCACAATTATTAAGATTAAACACTCATATTTTATGCATTAGTTTTCCGCTTAATATATAATCTAGAGTTGGTATTTAAAATGAGACAATAAGACATTTAAACGCAAACGTCAGTTTTGGATGCTAATGTCACCACACCATATAATTAACCATACAGTTAGCCTTCATGTAAACTTTCTATAAACCTGCACTTTCTTCAGGTATAAACTTATATACTTGCATATTTATGTTTGAATACATCTTATAATGTACATGTGTATGCATGGGCATGCACAGCAATGCTTTAATTCAAAATAAATATGAGAACACATTTTATAAAAACCTGTCATAAAATCATCTGAGAAAAGTAGTTTTCAAATGTGAAAGGGCCTCCTTTTATTAATACCTTATTGTTGTGAGGTGAATTTTTTTTTTTTAAATCAAAACATTTGTGAGAAACACTCTGAACCGATATTGGTTAAACTCAATCCACAATCAGCACCCTCAATAGAAGATCTTAGTCTGGGAAATTTTGCAAGATTATGAGCTGCTTTTTATAAGCAGTTTAAGCTGCATTTCGCAATAAGTATAAATTATAAATGAAAATCAAAAGTAAAAGGAAGATTTAAATCACAGTTATAATTGTGAGCCCTGTAAATCAAGGCTGTACTGTGCTTTGACACACATATAATATGAAATACTGCCACGTTTTAATTGTTCTCTTTTAGTCATAAAAACAAAAAACCTGAACCAAACCCAAAAAACTAGATGGTTGTACACCCCCGCCACCTGCCTGTTATAAACACCCCAAGTCTAAACCCAAGTTATAAAAGACCATTTGAATTCTTCTAGTACAGATCGTGGTATATAAGTGTGTACTAAGTAGTACTTATCTTGTCTTTATGTACTATGTGTTTTGAATGTAGTGTACCTGGAGTGTAATGGAGAATGAATGTAATCAGTTTTTTCCACGTCTTTTTGCTTTTGTGGGTATGGACTGGATCACTTTGGTTTTCCTCCGCAACACTCTCCTGTCAATCACCGGAGGGTCCTCCTCTTCTCCCGAATTGTGTTCCGCAAGCTTCATTCTTCCTCTGTGCTCCCCTTCTCCTCTTCAGTGCTTGTGAAGTTTTCCTCTTCCTCTTCATCAAACTCCTAATCACCCACCTGTATAAATGACAGCTTTTGCTCAGTCTACTGGATGTGCGCTGGGGTGTTGGCGGGACGGGTTTGATCTTGCCCCTCCTCGAAGAATTCGAAATCCCCTGGAGGGAGAATGACGTGAATTTCATCCTGAGCTTTTCCCCTGTCATCATCACATAATCATCTTCAGTAGTGCACAGTGTCCTCCCTCTTCTTTCTGTTCATCTTTTTCATCCATCTCAGGTATTTCTCTCTTCCTCGTGGCTCCTCTTTTTCGGAAAAGAGTGCTCCATTGCAGGTTGGCTTTCCTCTGTCTCAAGTGTCTCATTGGAGGCAGTCATCATCTTGGTTGGTTCACATCTGGCTCCTCTGTCTCTATAATGACCTCTTCTTCACCTGCACTGCCAGTAGTAGAAGCAGATGTCTCCTCCTGTGGGAGCTTCTAGCTCAGGAGCAGATGGTTCCTCTACTGCATCACTGTCCTGCACAGAGGAAACCACACTCAACCAGGTTGGCCGGAACTGACTGGCGCCTCAGGAACAGCTGGTGGACGATCAGTGTCTTCGGTAATTTCTCAACTGCTGAAGCTACATCCTCAACTGCAGGGGCTACTTCCTCTACCTGTTCCTGTTGAACTTACTCTTCCTCCTCCTCAACTTGGGAGAAGACACTTCCTGTTTCTCCTCCTCAGTAACAAGTTCTTGGTCGATCTGCTCCACTACTTCAGAAACTTCAGGGGTGCCAATGATGTCATCCTTAACAAGACAAAGCAGATAATGAATCTGTTCTAGTCTATGTAGTGACACTGATGCTCTTAATAAATAAAAAAAAAACACTATGCAATTCATTTTTCCTAAAATGTTCCAAATATTCAGGAAGAGATTGGAAAATTTGGTGGTGAGTAGGGTTTTGAACTTGTATTGCTCATGTTAGTACCACAGCTTAACAAAATGTAACGCACACTGGACCGCTATGAAGACTGAAGAAATGGAAGAAAAAAATATAAAAATAATAAAAAATCAATTAAAAGGATAAAAAAAAAAAAATTAAATGACCCCAAATGGTAGTGTATACAGTATTGCTCAAATCATGCATTTTAACAGTACGACCTTTAACCTTTAAACCAAAACTAAACAGTTCACCTGTGCTTCTCCCTCTGCCTCTATTTCCTCAGCAGTGCCATTTTGGATGACAGGTTCAGCCAGCCTCTAGAAGGAGCTCTTGCGGTGGCATGTGCATCCTCTATGCTGTAACTGCTGACCTCCCATTTTCCTTCTTCTGACTGTCACTCAATTCTCCACTGACTTCTGCCACCTTCACAGAGAAACAAAGAATTGAAAACCTGAGGTTTGGGTTTGTACATTTGTATTGTGTGAACTGACAAAATTTGCAAATCTGGCACACACAGAACATTGTTTTATGTACCAGAAACATAATTTGCATTGGCAACTGATTGAGTGCAAGCCAATTCTTGTTTGGCCTCATATTAAACCAGTGATGAATTAGTGTACCAGATAAAGACAAGCAATAAAGGATGCTGCTGTGTTCCTCACCAGACTTTCTGTGTCTGCAGGGGCCTCATTGGTTATAGCCTCCTCCATCTGGACAGAGGTTCTGCTGCTCCTTCTTGTTCTCCTCCACTTTCTCCATCCGTGTGTTCTTAGTCTCTGGCACAACAGCATCAGGTTCTGTCTCTGCTTCTGGTTCAGCCACTCTGAAATCAATACAGGACAATACAGTAATTTAATCTTTTCAGACTGACATTACATTTTTTGTTTTCAACATTCCTAATAATAAGAAACTGAGCACTATATCAGCATATTAATGATTTCTGAAGGATCATGTGACACTAAGGACTAGAGTAATGGCTGCTTAAATATTACATTTTTATATTATATAAGTATATATATATAATTATATATATATATAATATCAATATTATATATATATATAATCCTATATATATATCTATATAGTATTATATATATTATATATATATCTATATATCTAACACCCACACCGACCACATACTATTATCGAACAATGATCTTAAAAAAAAAATTGAAAACATTGACAGACTCCAAACTTTGAATAGTAGTGTGCTCCATGAACTACCCATTAATTTATGTTTATTAATCTAGGTACTAACTGTTAATATTTTTTACAACTACTAATACATTCACATTTCAAATGGCATAATTAACATTAGTTGGTGTATCAATTATTAAAAACATTAATTTATAATAGATTAAAATATTAAGTTCTTTAAGTGTTTCTATGTGGTTTCTAGGTTGCTCTGGTCCCTACATACTGTTTGGGTCAATCCTTTGGATCTATAGGATTTTTACCACATTTAATACCTTTACCTTTGAGATAACTTTCTTATTCCTGTCAGATTTGAATATCAACAGTTTACTAGCAGGCCCATGGCAGCAGGGTCATTTTAAGACATTATGATATTTAAGCTTTTAATCTCAGAGGGGACACACAAGTAAATCCCCATTACTGTAATTTTAAGTAAAACCTCTACAAGCAATCAGTCAATGAGATGTTTGTATGTGAGGGGTGTGTTAGAGACCTGCTGATTTTTTCAGTTGGTTCTCCGCGGTGCTTTCTTCTGGTTCTTCCCGCAGCCTTTTCTTTTGTCTGCATTCAGCGCTTATGGCTTCGTGTGTGCGTGCGTGGAAATGGGCAAGTCTCTCATTTCTAGAGGGTGAGAGGATTGAAAAATGTGATTAGAGGATATGCAAAAAAAAAAGCTTTTCACACACCATGACTTGATTTGGCAAGAAAGGGTGTTTTTTAGAATAGACTAAATTAACAAAAAGTCAGCAATTGGAGTGCCTTTGTGCTAACCTACATTGAGATGTTTAGTTGTCTACCAACCAACAATCCCTCGCAATGTTAAACCACAAATGAAAAACATCCACCTTCACGTCTACCGCGTCAAGGGGTTAAACAGATTCTATTCATGCAATATATCAACCAATACCTCCACTATTCACAGAATCAAAAGCACAAATCAATTAAGAACAAGCATGTGCATGTTGAGTCTGATGACTATAGACAGAACTAAAGGAAGCCCTATATAATAGGTTCCATATCCACTTTCAGAAACTATTAAAATGTGTTCCTTAGTTATACTGAAAGCTAAACCACAACCACTTAATTGAGTAGATTGAAAGGACTCAAACAGACCATCTTAAATATCTTTTAATGTAAAAGAAAACCTATCATATTGCAAAAAAAACCCTGATTGCTTGGAAAGATTGATTGGAAAATTGCTTAGCGGTGATTTAGTCAGATATCAATTGTCTTTTATTAAGGAGATGAATTACAAAAAAGCATGCTTTTAAAGAGATACATTTAGAGAGGTACCGTGATGTCCAGGCAGCTCTCCTCGGTCATCTCCACCTCATTAACCGCAACCTCTCCGTTTTTGCTTTCCTCTGCTGCCCATGAGCTGTGATTGCCTGTATGGAGATGGACACAACCAATCTATAATCTAACCTATAACTCAAATAAATATGTGTGAAACGAGGTTGATCGTACCAAATGATCGTTTATATATTTTTTTTTCTCAGGAATGATGTTGTCACTATACAATGAAAATAATATGATGGTAAAAAAGCTGCCATTTTAAGGAACCAAACCAACAACCTGTTAAATTTTAATAATGGCAGGAAGAGCCAGTGCAAAAAGCTCACATTGTAGTGTCATGGAGCCAAGTTTGTTTGCCACTTTTGACACTTTCTGGTAGGGACCACCAACTCCTTCCACCTCCCACAACAGGTCCACATCGGCCGGGTATGTGCTCAGGTACTGTCTGCATACTGGAAACATCATTTTTTTTAAATTACTCTTTATATACATTTAGTACAAAACATATTAAAGAAATGTAGCTATTTATTATTCGCACTTACAATCTAAATTGCATCATAATATATAGTAAAAGTAAACAAGGTAAATAATGAAATATATACGTATGTGATATATATACATAAGTTTAAAATTACAATATTGGGGTCGGTACGATTTTTAAAAAAAGTGTTTCGAAAAAGAAATCTCATGCTCACCAGGCAAGGCTGCATTAATTTGATTGATTAAAAAAAAAAAAAAACCTGTAATATTGTGAAATATTATTAGAATTTAAAAACTTGCTTTAATAAATTTAGATTTATCTTATTCCTGTGATGGCAAAGTTGAATTATCAGCAGCCATGACTCCTGTCTTCTGTGTCACATGATCCATCAGAAATTATTCTAATAGTCACTGCTGATTTGGTGCCTCAAGAAACATTTATTGTTATTATCGATGCTGAAAACAGTTGTGCTTCTTAATATTCAATAATACAGCTTATAGTATTAGTAGTATAAAACTAGTAAAGGGTCATTTAAAATTTCAAAGATGTGAAGCAGATTTCTTACCCTTTTGCATTGCTGGTGTTAAAGGGTATTTCACGCCCAGTTCATCATCTTTAAAGGAGTCTACAAAGTCCTCCAACATCTGCAAGCCATGACCGTTACCACGGTGATCCTTCCGCACAAATATAGAGTCCATGGACAGGAAGCAGGTAGCACTGGCTCACAAAAGCTATTACAGCAAGCTACCTGTACGAGAGAGAACGAACACACACAGCAAGATGGAAAAAGACATCTTTTACGATATGAAATGTCTAAATTCTATAATTATGACATACCAAGTCGATTATGAGATTAAAAAAAAAGTGTCATAAAAAGTCAAATTGTTTTTTATTAGATTCAAAATTATGACTTAATTGTGACCATCATAATTATGACATAAGTCAAAACTAAGATACGTCATGATGAGATCTCTCGCAAAAATCTAAATTATGGCAAAGTCATAATAATATAAAAAATATATAACATACCAAGTCTTAATTTTGAGATTCAAAAGAAAAAATTATGAGACAAATAATAATTATGACAAAAGTACTTATTTAATGACTTTTTGTTGTAATTTGACTACTTCTCTAATGATAAAACATAACATGACATGTGGTTTCCATATGTCACAACTTTAGGTATGTCTATCAAATCCTTTTGCAGGATATTAATAATAATAAGTTTATATTTATTATTATTATTATTATTATTATTATTGCGGTTTTTGAATCTACAACCTTTCTGTACAAGCCAAGGATCTTTATTACTAGGCCATACCACAGAAACCTTCTGAGCTTTCCTTCTTTAAACTAGGCAAAGCCTAGTTATACATCCTCACTCATCCTTTAATGAAGACACTGTAGATTGTTCTATGAAGTAAACTTATTCACACAATGTTCAGAATGAGCAATGCATCTACAGCATTGCCAGACTCTCCAGGGAGAAGGACCAATCCTTTAGATCTGACAGAGTAGAAGACCCACCGCTCTCCCTTCTTCCAGAGGATTTTCGCAAAGACGTCTTCTACGTGGCACAAGAACGGCACCTCGTTAGAACCCCATTTTCCACCGTCCGATAAATGATGCGGTTCTAGCATTACATATAAGACAGTCCTCTCCCCCCACAGACCTTACCTGCGCAAATACAATAAATAAATTGCGGTTTATAAAATGTATCTGACATTTCACGGGGAGATCAAGTTAAGACATTTTGATAAAAATTACAAAATAAAGAAAGCAAGAAACAAAACAAAAATAAAATATGGGATGATATTGACAATAAGAACAGTAACATACATTTAGAAAATAAATAAGTTAAATTTTCATTTCATGCTCACTTTAAACAACAGGCGTACAAACATCATGCAACAGTCAAGATATAAAGATGATATTCCTGCAGAGGAAATCCAGGACTGCCTCACAGGATATTACAACACATGGAGTGTGTTATGCTACACATTACAGTGGAATGGAACAAGTGAACAAGTGCCAGCATAAAGAAAAAAAGGGTGCCTTGTGTATTTTTGAAGATCGTGAGCAAGAAAAAGAGTGCCTGTTACACACCACAAATATAGACATTAAAAATATTTCTGGACTGCATTCTGCATAAAAGCAAGCCTATGAGTGCAAAGAGTAGAGTCTGAGACAAAAACAGCTTTCACTGATCAGCCACAAACTACTGTCTGTTCGCAATATTTGTTTGGCCAAACCACTACATTTCACTGCTCAAAACCTCGCTCTTGTTTCTTCCCTCTCTCTCTCTCTCTTAATAATTAAACAATCACACACATACTAATAGTTATATATATATCTATATATATTCTATACGATATATATATATATATATCTATCTATATAATATTTATATAATATATATATATCTATATATATATAAAAAAAAACATTTGAAACTCCTTAACAAGGCCTCAAAAGAAAATGTCAGATTTCTGCTTTTTATTTACTTGGAAACGATTAAGAAGCGACATTCAAAATGTGTCTCTGATAATTTTCATTAAAATGTTTAATGCCCAAAAAGCTTTCCACAAAAAAAAAGAAAAGAAAGATACCTTCACAAGGCCTTCTCTTGCAGGATTTTCTGATGTTCTGAGAATATCTTCCACTGCGTACCACTGGCAGAATTATTTGCAGCCAAGAACAATGCATCGCACACGCACTTCAGCTAGAAAAAAAAATGAAAAGAGAAGGGAGGCGAAGAGGAATAAAGTAAATAACACGCTAAAGAAAATTCAAATCTAACTTTCCTTCATTAAGACCATCCATGATGTATTGTCATAAAATCCATTCATGATGTTATCATGATAGATCAAAGGGGGCAGGAAAGTGGGTACCTGTGAACTGGTCCTCAGGAGCAAACAGAGCCAGGACTTTGTGTTTTAGATTGGCTCCATATAGAGGAACAAACCCGGACATTGGCAGGGCTGATCTGGATCTAAAAGAGCCAGAACAGGATTCTTAAAGAAATATTACAGCCTACAATTTAATCACTGGTTGAGGCACAGGGAGGTGCACAGGGTCCATTTTTTAAGGGTTTAAACAGGAAAAAACGTTTTTTTTTTTTTTTTTTTTTTTTTTGTAAAAACCTAGATTTTTTAGTGTATATATGAATGTTCTTCAAACTAATTATAGTCATTTTAGGAGTTATATACATATGCCAAATTGTAAAATTGGGATACAATATAACTTTTGCACAGAAAAGCTTCTTTTTCAGGTATCATCTGATATTCTCCACATGATCGGAGCTCTTTGTGTGTGGTTTTTACCTTTCTCATGCTGGGCAGGGTAAAAGTTTTGGTGTTTTATCTGGGTTGCTGTAGAGCCGTTTGTTCATGTAGCTGTGGGCTGAACTTTCCAAGTCCTCATGTATGCCAGGGGATCACCAACACATCTACAGGGAAATCCATCCCTGCAGGGGTCAGAGGTCACAAAAATGGAAACTTCAGTTCTCTGTTGAATGAATTCAGTAGTTTGTTTGTTTTATAATCAATAACTATGTTCAAATTTTATCAGAAAATTAATTCATGACTATATTTCTTTCAAGCAGCTTTCTAACCTGCAAGCAATTTAAAACATACTGATGAGTGAGAAAAAGCAAAAAGCTAATTCCTTGTGAATGTTTGTTTTTGTTTTATAACAGCAATCTTGCTGTTGCTTCTTATGTCATCTCCTGTCCTGACCAAAATAGCTCTTTAATAGCATCAGCATCTAAACTTGCATGCTTCAAGTTCATATGAAAACTGGTCTTCTCACCACTGAGCTTCCAGATTGTTCAGCAGTTTTTGTTTGTTTGTTGGTTTTTTGGATCACTGTATAAAAACCCTACTGTCCAACATTTTTATATTTGGGTTCTTCAAATCCTTCTTTGGGTCAGTCAGCATCTTTGTACCATGGGGTTGTTACAGATACTTCAGAATATGGAGAGTTAAAATTAATGATTTTTGGCCATATAACCACAGAGGAGTCAGTAGAAAGCTAAATTCTATCCATTATATAGGAATATATAAGGAGGTTTATTATGAGACAGTGAAGTATTTATCAATAGAAGCCAGACAGGTTTGACCTGGGAACTGTATGTTGCAGGTGATATGTGTCTGTCAGGAATTCTGCACGTCAACATTGAGCTATGTTTAGTGTAAGCATAACAAAAAATTTAGACTTTCTTAAACTGAGATTAAGATTAAATCTTAATCTCATAAAATCAGTTTGGGTACAGAATAATTCAATAATCATAAGGGATGTTTACACTTTTTTTATGTGTGCATGACATAAGATCTCTATTATCACTAATATATCAAGAGTCAAGGTTTTTGCTTCCATTAAATCGTCAACACTTCAACTCTAAATGAGAAACACAGTTCTAACGGTAACTCAAGTCCCTGCACAAGCAAATTTCGGACCCCAAATAAAAATAAATAAATCAATAAAATAATAAAAACTTAACATGCAAAACAAGCGAATAAACCAATTCATAAATGATAACCTTCTCTGTTCACCGTGCAGACTACTATCCTGAACATCGTGTTGGACTGCCCACTGGTCCCTCCTCAGCTGCGCCTCGATGTTGCCTGGTCATAAAACTATTGGTCAAATTTGACCATCGATCAGCACCCAATAAAACAGTAGCACCCACACACACCAAACCACGACAACACACACCAACACCCACCACAACAACCACACACCACACAACACACACAACGACACACAAAACACACACCACAACATGCACCACCTGGCTCACATATACACACAAAAGCCACACGCTTCACTTCTTTAAAAAATCTAAAAAAGGCACTGATAGATGCGTTGTTATTTAGTAGGAGCAGATCACACTTTTATAATTCACACGTTTAAACTGATCCTTCAAACAAAAATTCTAAGTAGGCTTATATATTAGTGCAATGTGAATCTTGAAAATGGAATCTATTCTGATGGCTGCCATTGAAATTTATGACTGCTAATAACTGCTGTTTTTGCCTTGTTTAAATGTTCTAGATTCTACAGCTGTGACTTTCAAGGACAATCGGCATCACACCAAGGAAATCAATATTACCCAACCATCAACGTCCACGCGCATAATTTCAAGCGCACAACCCATTTTTTGTTTTTTTTTTGTTTTTTTGGTTTTTCAGGTTTTTTTTTGTGTGTGTTGTGCCCCCACCACTACCCCCCCCACCCCACCCCCATACCCACACCCACCCACCCCCCCCCCCCACCTCCCGCCAGAGCCATCCAAAACACCCCACAACACCTGCATTCGCCCAAGGAAATGCATTGACGCGTTACAGTGTGCCAGAGGGCCCACACTACAGGACCTGATGGCTCAGAGTAGCCTGCCCAACTTATCAAGAAGAATCAACTTATACTGGTGCAAAACAAGTAGCACAGAGAGGCAGAATACAAAAAATATTTATTTAATTCAATTCTAATTTACATTAAGTGGAGAAATTACCTCCACATCTAGTTAGAGACAGAAACTTTTTTTAGCCTATAAACCCTTGCTGCTGCATGTTTTTGTTTTTTATTATACATTGCCTTATCCAACTACTCATATATAAAAAAGAATCATACATTCTGTTTTTTTAAATGCTTTTAACTTATGATTTGCTTGCTGTAAAGTAAACTGCAACATTGTAGCATTGCGGTCAAAAAAAACATGAAGCTTTAATGATGTGCTAATAGCTGAAGGCAAAACACATCATTAGCATGTTGTGGCAGGCGGAGGGGGCATTTTTAAGCAGCTTGTTACAGGGATCAGGAAAAAGCCGGAAAAACCAAAAAAAAACGTCTGGTGTCTCCAACACCTCTCTGCTCTCAAAATGTTTACCTGCGCCAAAAAGCTCTTTGAAAATTGCAAAGGGGACCCAGAGGAGAGCTTGTTCAGGCTGGGCAACACCAAAACTTAATACTTATTTTTCTTTCTATCTCTAAAGGGGGAACATTTTTTGAAAAGGTATATCTAAGCAATTTGTAATAAAAATTCAGAGTACACCCACCATTTGCAAAAGATGAATGTGAAATATCCACAACAGGTAAAAAAAAAAAAGACGGTTGTGTTGTTTTATATATCAACACTAAAAAGCACAGCTCACGTCAGAGTCCTCTTTCTAAGCAATGAAGTTTGGCTGATGTCAGTATGTGACAAATCCATGCAACTACACTTGAAACCAGTTGTGAAATCTGTGTGTGTGAAACCTCTTTGTGCCCCCATGCATGGGAAATTCAGTCGATCAACAATGGCTATGTAATTTACTAGAACCAGAAAGCGAATTAATTTGTTTTGTTCGACCTGTTATGCTCACCATTTATGATCAATAACCAAAACAGTATTACTGTGAAATATCGGGAGAAAAAAGAAGTCCAAATTTTAAAAATAAAACAGTTTTCTACTTCATTTATATTTATAAATTCTACTTCTAGGGATGCACCGGGTTTGACCGGAGTTCCATAATCGGAAAACCGGCCGGGTTTTGCGTAAAAGTACGCGCTCGGGCAATCCCGCCTGATATGTTTGGTCTTATTTTTCTGTTTTTTCCCGAACGATGTTTCTGGAATCGCGCCCGCAGTGCCAGACATACCTTGTAATCATTCGATATCATTGTCAATTTGTGTGGAAGTTATTTCTAAATCTTTGCGCAGGACACGGGGCAGCACGTTCAGTGTATACTGGAATTTGCAGAGCTAGATTTCAGAGCCACAGATAGTCAGGAATCGAACAGGCTGTTGGTGATACTTGGCGCACAAATTAAGAGCCCCTTTTCCTGCATCGAAATACTTCAATTCCATTCAATTTCACCGCCCTAGACAAACAAGCGGGAGATGTGAAGAGGACGTTCAGGCTCAACTTCTCGCGTTGTTGTGATGATAAAAAACGAAAACTGTCTAAAACTGTAGTGTGTTTTCCTTTTTTTTTTGTACAATTAGAACGTGCATACACTTTTGAAAAGCCAGAAGGAAACGTCAGTTCGTTGTATATGGATGATTATTGTTTATTTTACCTTAAAATTACATCGACTTAATTTGATTTAAAAAATCACCGTGCTGTAGGCACCTTGAGAAAAACGTGTTGCATTCATCCAATAAATCAAAACAAGTTTTAGTTAGGGGTAATGAATCCATCTACTAATATTTTTTTAAATTAACTTGAGCAATATTTATTTATTTTTGCATTGTCGCAAGTAAAAATAGAGAAAAAATGGTGAAGCATTACCTGCTATTTTTTTTTTTTTTAATTGGATAAATGAAACAACCTTTGCAACAATCTTTTGTGTGTGATTCCCCGCCCAACATTATGTTGATTTAAACAATTTTGGAATAATGTATTTTATATAGCATACTTGTTTATTTAGTCTCACGGGTAAAGACCGTTTTTTTTTTATGTTAAAAATTGTAAAACCAAGATTTTTTTTAAAACTAGAATACTGCCATGCTGATTAAGAACCATCTTATTGAATGTGTGTTAAGTGTGGTTTTTGTATTGGACTGTAGAACTATGCACATTTTGGTGGCCTTTAAATGTCCCATGGTTACAGGTTAATGTTTTCATTTACGGCCAGTTTCATTATTAGGGTTTCAACCACAATCAACAAAACAAAAGCCTAAATGCTGATGTCTGGGTACCACTCTATGAGTTTGTATTGAATGTAGGCTAGACGTTACCCATCCCTGACCTGTGCCATTTACTGGCCGTTATTTCAGATGGTTACGGGTGTTGATCCCGGTTCTCCCCCCTAGCCCAACAGCCAGTTTTGCCGATTAAGACCAAATAAAAACATCTGTGGTTATGCCCATTTTCCTTCTCTCCGGTTGTTTTGGTTGCTTAAGATGGAAAAACAAATCGGAAATCGGTACGGAATCGGTGCCGACCCAGTTTGCACTTAAAAATCGGTAAAAAAGTGAATCGGCCATGACAATCATGATCGTGCCTCCTATCTAATTCAATACTTGTGCTGGCAAGCTGACTAACAGGGAATACCAAAGGAAGGCACGAGGCAACAGAATCCCCAGTTCTTTTCAGGTGTCGCATGATCCCAATTAATTGCTGTAGATTGCTGTGTTCTCTTCGTTCTCTCTGTTAAAATTACACACTGTATGTTTTTAAACTAAGCACAGATAGAGTCTCAAAACATTCCAAAATAAACCCAATGGTCTCACTCTAGCACACAAAAGCATCCCCCCACTCTGGATGTAAAGATCTAGCAATCCGAAACCCCCTATCAAAACGGTCCACAGCCACGTTTTACCGAGGGCCTCTGGATCTATGCCTTGGCCTCTGCTGTAGTATCACACATGCCTAGGCAGATAAAGCCAATTAACTTACTAAATCCAAGGCCAAAATCAAGCTGCGTGTTTTATTAGCGCCTTACAGCCACTGCAAACATGGAGGTGAAGTCAGAGGAAGTCTGAGTAGGGTTCAAGATAAAAAACCTTACAGTTTACTGATATATATCCTTTGTGACAACTAGCCCCCAGTCTAGTTTTATATACAAACAAGCAGCTATGACAGTTTCCGGAGGCCTAGTCTTCTGGGCCATGAACAGGCGAATAGCTGTGCGGTAACACGTCACAACAAGGGGACAAGAGACGCCTGTGTGAACATGTATGTGATTTCACCCGGGACAGCTATCCGTCATTAACAAATGAGCCGGTTCCGCCCTCGTTCTCTCATATTCACACATTGTTCAGATAGAAGGAGCAGTCAAAGCCAAAAATAAAAATTCTGGAGGCAGTGACATTAATGTTAACTCAGCACACTTTAGGTGGAATGCAATCAAAGACAATGAAAAACAGGATCCTAAATGCAAGTTTCCAACTTGTTGGTCGATTTTTATTAAGGAACTGACAATTATTGATGACACTCAAACTAAGTGGAAAGATAACATGCACAAGAGAAACGACATCACTGGCCGATCGAGAGACGCTTGTGGGTCATAAACTCGAGTGAGGGTGGTGTGAGATTGTTGACGTTTCTGGAGAGGGGAGGGCGAGTTGTATTTGTATTCTGGTGCTGGTTGAACTGGTTTGGTCAAAACGGAACTTGACCAGAAACCAAACTACACAATAACTTGGCAGACGAAAGTTGAAAAGACATTTGTTTTAACATCTGAGGGTTAAAATGCAAAAGAAAAATATATTTTAACAGATGTTTGTAGAGACTAATTTGTTTGAGTTCACATGTAGATAACACTATACAAACAATATACTGGTTAACAAAATCAAACTACATTAAACTGTGGTCTCTTTGGTGCTTTAGAAATAAAAAAATGTCAGCAGCAATCTGATATCAACATGTAATTCTCAGTACATGTTCTTAAGTTTCCAAACTATTATCTCTTTTAACAGTAACCACCCTCTCTCTCATCGTTCAAAAAGAACACGGTGGTACTCTTCTCTTTCCATGAAAAAGGGGTACGCTATATGACACTAAATACCACCTCTAGTCGTGGGAAGTCACGAATCGGTTCTTTCGAATAGTTTCATTTTAAAGAACCGATTACATCAAAGACGGATTCATCAAACCACTTAAGTAAATGATTCAACAATTTTCAATTAAAGTAAATAAAATTTCGTCAGACCAAATTTGGTTCGCTTAGTCAGTTCTCGTGTTGGATCGGTTCAACAATTCAAGTTGATTTGAAGTCCTCTCTGACAAGCTTCGTGAACAAAAACCCTGCTTTCAACCGAATCATCGAAAAGATCCATCTTAAGTGATTTGCTTACGAATTGGGACGTCGTTACGCTGCCAGTTTTAGCAAACTCCACTGACTATATGAACTTTATTCAAAATAAGTGACAATTTGGTGCATCGAAATGATTTAATTATTAAATCGAAGGATATTTGTTTCTGTGCTGTCCACATTCACACAAACTGCCCCCAAAGAAAAGGGAACACCACTGAGCGGGTGTCATTGTCAACGTTTCCACATATTCATGCTGCTCATATGATTCAACAAAAAAGTCGTCCAAATACAAGCATTAATAAACTCTACGGCTTCAAGACCATTTTATCACAGTAACATTAAACAAGAAGGGGGAGAAACAAGATTTAAGAAATTTAACCTATCAAAACACAAAAAACAAAACCAGTCTAAATAATAACGAATAAATGCTAAAATTCAGACTTGTAATCACATCAATTATTGAAAAAGCACGCAGATACAGAAATCAGAAAGTAAACACGAGTTTCGTTAAGTGGCGTTGAGTGTCCGCACGCTCATATCTTTACCCAATATTTGTGCGCCCTCACCTAAGCCGCATGCACATCCTTCCCAATTCGTTCTTTGATCTTAGGCAAAAATGTCCAGAAATGTAATTGTAACATTCAGCACAACGTCTCAGATACGGCCATTCCTGACAGATTATGAAATATATCATCTTAAATCGATGAAGTTATTAATATACCTTTAAGTCAAATGTATAACATTGCTACAATAAACAGCATCCCCTCAATAGCTGGGCCGTGCCATTCAGTTCAGTTCATTTCGGCACACGCGAGAACTTACCAACCCTGCCACGCGACTGGAGGAAAACTGTCGACTCACCCCTTAACCCTTGCTGACCGATGTGGTTTTTATGGTGTTTTTATATTTTCCTTTAAGCGGTTTGTTTTAACTATAGCCATTTAATCACGTCTCCTCCCGCTTGTTATTAATAGCGTCAGCTCTTGTGCGCGGTCAGCCCTGCGCGCCGCACCCGTGGAGCCTGCTTTGTTCAACGGAATGTGAGAGGTCTCAAATATCCCCAAAGACAAGGATTTGAGCAGAATGCTATATTTCTATTATTTTTTAGTGACTTTGAGAGGCAAACTATGCCAAATCTTTGTGACGAAAGGCATCTTTGAAGACCGTAGTTGCATTAGGTGAGGGAAAATTCTAATTTCACATGATGTCCGTGGTGTAGAATGTGACGTATATGGAGCAAGAGTAGAATACTTTGTCAGTGGAGGTGTAAAAATAGACTTAAGTACTTGCAGTGACTATCAGGCCTAAAGCCAATTTTTATATGTAATAGAAAATTGCTGGTTTATTACTAAATGTCAGATTGAGAAATTGACTATTCAATGAAAGTGGGTTAAACAGAGTATAAAGGCTTAAGAGCATGTATCAGAATACTGTGCTAAGAAATCACTAGACAGTAAAGAATTACAGGGATGATTGCTGAAAAACATGGTGTCAAAGCGGCACACACCCAAAAAAAGTGTTACAAAAGAATTTTAACAGATTTAATTCAACAACAGCTGTAGAACAGTTTTCTAATATAATTTGGGAGTAGGTTCATTAGATTTAAGGTTTAGGTCTCATGTAGGCCTATTTGATGTGTTGTAGTAAGATTTCCTGTTAAGCTTAATGAATGAAAAGAAACATGATGAAGACTAAATAGTGGAAAACTTGAATATGCTTAACCATCATTAAAAATAAACGAAATACTGAATAAGAAAACAGAAGTTAATAGGTTAAACTATAAAAACAAAAATTACTAAAATTCCAAAATAAAACACGCAAATCTAATACTATAAATGCTGTATAATACTAATATAAAATAAATGTAAAACTACAGGATGTTCTGCAAAAAAGCGCATGTAGCTCCACTTAATTTATTTTTGTTTCTTTTGTAATGTTGACCAGTCCTCAACAGTCTACTGTTTTATTCATCACCTAAGCAAGTTACATCCATTAGTTTCAGGTTTTTTTAAGATCCTTATATTTGCAAGACCATTATTTATACATCATACTGTCAAAAGTTTACAGCTGCTGCATGAAGCGAAAACAATGCACATTAATGTCAAATGGTATCAGAGGACTAGACCTTTTACCACAACTGACTTACACATCCTTTTTCAATTGGGTTAAACTTTAGTATTGCTTGAAACCTTTTAAAAGCCATGATATTTTCATGTATTTTTTGTTTATTTAGCTAGACAAGTCTGACGTTTTGATAGTAACCCAGAGAGCTCAGATGTGCTAATTGACCCATTTTGTTGTGTTAACAGTAGCTCAAAAAACAAATAAGAATCATAATTTCCAAAGTAGAGGTCGTATATACACCATAAGTAATTTTAAAATTCTAAATGACACGATCTATATCTCATTAGTTTTTGGAGATCTGCTTAATGAACACTACAGTAATTTTATGATAGTCTTTGTAATTTATTATTTTCAATTTGTATACTGTGGCACTGGTAATATGGTAAACAATGCAATAATACATTAATTAAACAACTCATGCTCCGGTCTTTTTGTATACAGCAGGGGTCGACAGAGGATAACTTGCAACATCAAACCAACGCCTATTTGATCTCCAGAATGAGACCTTATTTATCCTTCACTCACCACCACTCTCTCTTACTCCTTCGTCTCTTTACGTTCTCTACTGCCGTTTATCCTTTGTGAAGCTATGCATATCCGAAACTTTCTAGACGAACAGATCCACTGTAGTTAAGCAACCATGGCCAGAGTTTAGCACCAGCTGAGCTCAGCGCACCATTAAACCACACTTCTGCACATGGAGGGTTGGGATAAAATCTCTTCCTAATGACCAACCTCTTCCCCAGGTGGCTTTTAGTTTTATCAGTTCTGAGATCTCAGCATCAGAGCTGGCACATCCCCCCTGGTACTACTCCGGCAAGCAACACGAATCAGAGGTGCCCAGAAAGAAATGTTCAATCAGGGTGATGTAATCCTCCAGATGCAAGCCAAGAACAACCCTGTGCTGTTAAACAAAAACCACCCAATTCCCTGAGAGTGTAAAGTATGGCGCTGCCCCACAAACAGTGGCTAGTGTGTGAGGGGGGGAATGGAGGTGAGGTGGAGGAGTTTGCATTGCAGAAAGTGTTCACCCGGTGAGGTATATTGCCAAAATAAAGTCAGATCATTTAATGGCTGGCAAGGTATATTGTTATGCGCGTGGCATTACAATGGCCCTTAGCAACCCGTCTTCCACAAGAGCCCGCTATCCCTGTGTGAAGCATAGCAAAGAAAAAGCAAAGGGGAAATTCACCCTCAAGGAGTCGAACCTTGATCGCACCATAACCTTGTAACTCAAATTGTCAAAGTCCATAGGGTGTCATTAACCACATCCTCATCGGTTGCCGTCTTAGCTTTTTGCTGCGAATGTCTAAAATTTTCCCAGTTTCAACTGGTTCCCCTTTCCTATATTACGATTCATTAAGTTTCACAATGTACTGTCAGCTGCATCCTCTCCAACACTCTGGTTTAATGTCTTCCTCATCATTTACTCCTTAACAGTGTAGCACCACAACATGAGGATTGTCATTGTCTAAAAATTTAAGCAGGGTGTTTTTCTGTTTGAGGTGCAGCCACAAGTTTTTCATTCTGCTGGGAGAAATAAAGGCTTTCGTTACACATTATGAACATTTCATCAACAAATTTCAACCTATGGTATAGCACAACTTAAGAGAGTTATGTTACATTCATAAAACAGTTCAATGAAAAAAGTTAACTTACATCTTACACACATGTATTCCCAACAGGGCGGGTGTTAACCCCAGTAATAAAATAAACAGCAAAACTTCACTCTTGATCTTTTTTAACGTTTTTATTCCATTTTGAAGTTAAGTATCATAATTAAAATGGTTATTCCTTTATGATATCATTGTCAAACTTCTATTGTCTCCTGATTACATCATATTTAAACTTATACATTATAGTTAATTATCTGAAAAAGAGAGAGAGAGAGAGAGAGAGAGAGAGAAAAAAAAATCTTACCCTACAAGGCTAAACCCCACAATTCAATGAAAATTCTAGACTCAGAAAATTCTAGACTCAACAGGGTAGGGTAATAAATGCTTGTTGTGTAGATGTGAGAGCAGATGTTTGTGTGTTGGTCTGTGCATTTTTGCACAAATAAAGCACTTGTGTTGCTTCATAGAAGTGAGGTTAAACCACTGGAGTCACATGGATTTCATTTGTTTTTTGTTCCCTTTTTACTTGGAAATAAATCCATTCAAAAGTCTGAATCTAACCAAAATAGTTTCTTCTTTGAATCACAAAAGTCCAAGAGGAAGGACTTCTTCCACAACAAACTTGCTGTATTTATAAAACACGGATAGATTTGAATTGGTCTGGTTTTGTGCTTTATAGAGGGGAACCGGCATTCCAGTATGCTGGGAGGAAGTTGAATCTGCACACCCTTTCCTGATTAGTGAAACAATTATTCGCTTAACTTTACTGTTTGCAACTGGACACAACTGATCCACATCCAACAAATGTATTGCCAAAAGGGGGGGCGTTAATCTCAGTAATAAAATAAACAGCAAAACTTCACACTTGATCTTTTTTAACATGTTTTTATTCCATTTTAAAGTGAAGTATCATAATTAAAATGGTTATTCCTTTATGATGTTTCAAACAAAATGAGGTGTTAAACCAATTGTTTTCATAATTTGGTGGGTAGATGTTTTATTGCCCGTTAATTTTAGACTCAACAGGGTAGGGTAATAAATGCTTGTTGTGTTAATGTGAGAGCAGATGTTGGTGTGTTGGTCTGTGCATTTTTGCACAAATAAAGCACTCGTGTTGCTTCATAGGAGTGAGGTTAAACCACTGGAGTCACATGGATTTCATTTGTTTTTTGTTCCCTTTTGTACTTGGAAATAAATCGATTCAAAAGTCTGAATCTAACCGAAATAGTTTCTTGTTTGAATCACAAATGTCCAAGAGGAAGGACTTCTTTATTTTAATCTGTAGTTATTTTGCAAAAGTAATATTGTGAACAATGCAACAGTGCATTGATTAACCAAAATTGCTCTATTCTTTTGCACACAGCAGGGGGAGACAAAGAGTAACTTGTAACTGCGCAGTATTTACGGTGCTCTTTAGTATTAATTCTTGTACTGTATTTGGCACACAAATAGTTTTTGAATACATACATACTACTCAAAGCCTTTGTAAACTTGCACACATACAAATGGTTTATTAGTGAACCACACGGCCCTACTCCAGTGCTAGTACTGTTACATACAAAAAATAAAAGATGGCTGCTCTCTCATATTTCATATGATTAAATGGTAATATCAGCTTGTGAATTCAAACAGAACATTCATTTTTACAAGAAGGGGTTAATGTTCTTTTGTGCCATTTTCTTTTCATATCATTTATTGTGCCATATCCTTATTGTTAACAGTCCAAAACAATGCTGCTTACATTCCTGCTCAGTTTGCTATTACAATACAACTTTTTAAATAGCAACCTATCTAAAATGGATGTTCCTACAGTCTAAGAGAATTAAAAGACTTGCTCACAGTACCATAGAATTTAGGACATCAAATGTGATACAGGCATAACAAACAGCCCAGTGTGTGAGCATAAAAGATTTCAGGTGTGTACCAGATAGATCAGCATGAACACACAGTATTTTCTTTTCCTTTTGGTGTTCAAAGAATAGGGAGCATTTGTGAAGCATAAACACAATTACTTTTCTCATAAAATCATTTATGATTCACTCATTATGTTGGTGTGTATGATATTATTTTGACTAAGCGTTCATATGACAAGAACAAATGGGAATATGTGTACTGATTAATAATAGCTAAATAATGCATAATTTAGAATCGCAGCTTTCACAATACCACTAATAATTTCTGCTAATTGAAATCAGTGGTGCTGTCTCAAAAGCTGATTTGGATAATATGGCTCCTACTTACCGGCTGATTTGAATATTTCACTAGTGATAAATATTTAAATAATACAATTTTATATTTCAGGTATAAATCAAAGCCATGAACACTCTTTACTTCATGTAACATCTTTATTATAGCATTGATGGTTCCAGGAGGGAAGAACCTTTGGCGTCTAATGGAAACTTCATGGTTACACAAAAAGGTTATTTACTATAATAGTTAAAAAAAAGTTTAAAGCAAAAAATAGTGGAGAGTAGTGTAGAAAGGGAAGTGAAAATACAGAGTATATTTTTTTGCTAATTTTGTTATCCACACACACACACACACACACACACACACACACACACACACACACACACTCACACCACCTATTACACCGCAACTTAAAAGTCTTGTTTTTGCTTTTACCAGACTTTGTGGAGTGTTATTCCGTGTTTGCTTTGCCTTGCGCTTGTCTCGTTTGCTGACTGTCCTGACCATTGCCTGTTTTTTTTTGGATTACCTTTTGTCTTGCCTGGATAGCTTCTGTTGGTTTGCTGGTGTTTTGACTGCTTACTCTGTTTTTGACTTTTTGCTCTGTGTAAATGGGAGTCTTTAATTTGGATCCTCTTTCCTGTTGCTTGGCGTTCATCTGACAGTAACACATAGGTACTTACATTTAAATTTATTAATTTAGCATTCCACTTATTCATTTAGATTTGGTTAAGACATTTTAGATGTTTATCAAGAAGTGACTTACAAATGAAAAAGGAACATCACAAGCAATGTGTCATATAAGTCCAAAGCGATATATAGTTTTTACAATGCCAAATTTAAAAATACCATAAACTGGTTAATTACATAAACTAAGATTAGGAACAACATACAGACATTTTTTTGGGGTAGTGGCCCCAAAGTAAAAATGTAGAAAGAATTGGAAACTCAAGCATCTGCACTATAAATGATCAAATGGCTTTAAATAATTAAATAAAATAAAAATAAATAAATAACGCAAACACAATCCCACAAAATCAAAGAAATATTAGATATAGTTACATAAAAATATATATCATTGCCGTATATAATAAATGATAGGTAGCCCTGCATATTTTGTTAAAAGGCAGTTGTGTAGGTAGATCTGGCTATTCATTGAAATGTCAGTGGCACTCCTTTGAGGGTGATGTCTGCTTATACTTGTCTGATGAGATAGTGGAATCATCCTTATGTTGAAGTCTACTTATGGAATGGGCCCATACCCACTTCTTTATTCTTTTTCTGAATCCAGTTGAAGTCATGTGCATCATGGCATAAAACATGATAAACTGTGACCACAACTTTCTAAGATGTTTCAGTGTGGTTAATCTGACTTGCTGATGTATTACTGAGAGAAATTGTAGAGTGTGTTGATTGGCTTTGATTTGGTTTAGAGCCAAGAAAAGAAATGTTTAACAGACACTTCTTTTGTAAGGATGTCTCTTAGTTTACTATAAGTATGTACTTTTATATCAAATAATTTTATTAGTAATTAATGGTACTTGTAAAGTGTAACCTTTTTTCTTCTTTCTTTTCACCACAGACACAAATGCCTCAAAATATTGAGGCGAGGTGTGCTAATGACTTTTCCTAATCGATCCAGCATTTATTTTTTTTGCCTGGCAGACAAAAGATCGATTTTAACCGTCAACCACTAAAAGCACAATAAATGTAGTCCAACATTATTCCAGGCACTGTTGCCACCTATATTCGATGGAAATTAGCTAGAGCCAGCTTGAAAAGTCACTAAATGTTGATCGATGATGTCATACATGACTTGGAAAAAAGTCACTAAAGAAGTCTGGGAAATTATATAAAATTGCAATAAAATTATGGCTTAAAAAAAATGAGAAACAGGAGGCGTGTAATAAATTTTTTATGTAAAGTGACTGATTTTTGATCAAACTTAAGCATTTTGTTCGATGAAGGAGTCTGATATAGATGTAACATAGATGTGACTATTAGATGAGTCAAAATTATAGCTGCCACCACCTGGCAGCCATTACACACTTGTCATTTTGGAATTTGCGTTGAAATCAGCCTCTTATTTTTACTCGCTTGCTTCAGACTTCATCAGAACAATGTACAACACACAGCGTTGTAAACTGTGAAGGTATTCTTGATATCTTAGTGTTGCTATGGCAATGGTGTCAAATGTTAAGATTCTTTTCAGCTGGTTTTGAGAACTTAACAGTCTTATGAATTTCTTGTGAAACGCACCACACAATCAGACAGTTATCGACAGCCAGAACTGGGCGTGAAGAAGGGGCTCTATAGCGCCACCCCGTTTGACAAAAGTTAGGGGCTTACTTTTAGCTACAGTCATATAAATTCAGAAATCGAAACGTGGGCCATTCTTAAACCTCAAAACACACATCGACTACGAGTGTGTGTGGAATGGTTTAAACAAAGTGGGTTGCGCAACCCCTAACTAAAATGGGTTGCACATTTGTAGGAATCACAGGCAGCATGTAAAAAAATAACAATCCTCCACTGCAAATAATACAAGGCCAACCAACCAACATAAGTGTCCAGTGAGGCATAGCAATACCAACCAGATTTACCAATATTTTAAAGTGGAGAAATGGCATTGCATACCTTTTGTTGATGTTAGTGTTTGCAAATCTCTCGTTCATGGCAAAATCAAATTGGCCATACATGGACAGGTGACGCACATGGTAAAGGAAAATATACACACGACACACTTTTTAGATGTTGTTGTCATAAATCTGAAATCACTCTCCTCAGACTAACCCTGCAGGCTATAAAGATAATCTTTGTAATCAACGCATACATAACAGAACAAACTGACGTGGTATCTTGCCCTCTTCAATGTTCGAGTTGTCCCTTCTAGAATTCAGGGGTGCCTAACAGTTTGAACAATGCCTTCACACCCAACAGAGCAAACTTCAACCTGATGGACAAACTTTATTTTGGATGTATGCATATTTACCATAAAGCATCAAATGAAAAACTGTAAACCCCAAACAAGATTAGAAATGTTAAAAGTACAATGTGTGTTTGATTTAGTGACATTCATGACTTTAGGCAGTAATACAGTTATACGCATTATATGACAGAAAAATACGGCACCCGAATAATACTAACAAAAAATAAACTCAGAAACCCTCTTTCCTGCTATATGTTATTTTTCTATATTTTTATAAACTTCAGTAAATGTGTTGATACATTAATGGAATAAAGTGCATATCTTTTCTCTGAAACCAGTCTGCACAGCTAAACAGTTAACACTCAAAAACAGCAATGCATTTAACGACAATAAACATTGCCAGCATGATATATGACCAAACTTTAATGTCACCTGTGAAACTATTACCATCAAATTAAAATATACCAGACAACCACCAGAATCTATATTACTAAATACAATAATATATATATATATATATATATATGATATCTATATAATATATATATATAGCTATATAATATCTCTATATATATAGTATATTAAATATAAGGCAGCAGTTAAATTATAGTTTTAATAGCACAACGTTTTGACATGGTTAATAGAGCTTATTATTTTAGGTGTCTGGGATTGCATAGGTATCAGCCTCAGTCAGTGTATGTGCCAGAATCACAGGATGTTAGCTGCATTCAAATATCCTTTAAAACCAACTGCAAGAGTGACGAAATTGCATAAATGCACAATGGTATCTAGTTTCGTTTATTTTGGGTTGTGGTTTCCTCAATTGTGCATTATTCCTTCTGTGAATTGACCAAAGACATACCCAGTAGAACAACATGCAAATTTTCATTCTCAGTGATATTAATTGCCTTGCGGAGTCATTGCTTCTGAGGCAACATATAAGTGGTAATCCCTTTGAGAAGGACCTGGTAGAAGATCAGTGATTTTAAAACACTTGAATAATATACTGTATACTTTCTGCCTGCCATTGCTGTAATTATTACTTAAAGGAATTGTTCACTCCCAAAAATTGATCATGTGCTTGAGATTTTACTGGTGGTGTTCCAGATAAAAATTTCCTTACTTTCCAGTTAAAATATAAAAGTCACCTATCCCTAATATTGCTTTCTCCTGTGAAGAAAAAGTGATCAATCACCATTTGCAAGTGAAAACACTCTAAAACAGTTCTAAAACAAATATGACAGATTGTGGGATGTGGGAAGACAACAAAGCATGGACCTTTTTCACTAGAGAGGAGGCATTATTTGGATAACCAAACTTCTTATTTTAACCAGAGAAAAATAACCTTGATGTATTTATGTCTATATAAACACATAGCTTTTTTCACGTCATAAGACGTTAATCTAAGTGATTGTTAATTATTTTTGGATTATTGTGATGTGTGTCGCAAGTTGTTTGGACTGACGGCACCCATTCACTGAAGTGTAATCCACTGTTTCAGGAAGTGCGGTAATCTGTTTGGATGAGAAACAAACTCGTTTACATCTTGGATAGCCTGAGAGTGAGTTACATTTTCAGATCCAATTTGATTTTTTTCTTTGTGTTGACTAGTCCTGCATAACTTTTGCTCAGAGAGACCAAAATAGATGTTTTGTCAGCAATAAACAAATGTTTGCTGTTCTATTTTTGGCTACACTATTCTTATGAACTGGGAAATTAATTTGTGCTCCTTCACTTTCCTCAAATAAAATTCACATCTTGCCTCACATTATGTTAATACTCATCATGGTCTCATAAACAATTAGAACAATTGTTCAATTTAAAAGATGTAGAGGACTGGCTTGTCAAACCCTAAACTATAGGTTGCCAAAGGATTGCACTTTATAGCCGTCTGCATCAAAATACATATGCATACATTTAAAACAAGTGCATTTTACAAACTAAACATTTTTTTTACCAGAAATCCCAATTACTATAAAAAAAGAGAAAAACACCAATCCAAAATTTCATCAGTTAAAAAATAAAAAGTCCTTTTCACTGCAATTTTGGCCTCAGTTGTTTTTCTGAAAGTATCTCCTCTAAACATTCCATAAGAACAGGATCCACTTTTGGATCCACTTTATTAGCAAACCAATGGCCATAGTTCAGCAGCCATCTGAGCTCAGCAGCACCATAAATACATACAGCTCGTATACTGACTCCAGTGCATGGTGGATAAAGAGTCCTTTCTAGATATGACCACTTCACCAGGCGGGTTTTACTTATCAGTTCTGAGATCTCAGGATCAGATCTTGGCACTTCCCCTGGTACTCCAGGCACACGAATTAGAGTTGCCCAGAAATGTTCATCAGGTGAGTATGTATCCTCACACCAAGCCAAGAAATCCCTGGCTAGCAAACTCTGGTGAACAAAAGCCACAAATTCTCTTGAAAGTGTGAAGTACGCGCTGCCCACAAACATTTCTATGTTGTGAGGAGGTGGAGATTTTATCTCAGAAGTGCTTACAGGAGACTCATAATACTGTGAATTATTATCTTTTAGTAAATAACTCAAAACACTCCAGCGACCTGTCTTTCCTCCAGGCCACTTGCTCTCCACCATGTTCCCGCCTTTCAGCTTTTTTAGATCCGACACCAGCTCAGCATTTGTCCGCAGTGGAAAGTCCTGACCACACAGGTTGATGACATACTTCCATTTGACCTCAGAATCTAGGAGGTCAGACAGGCAATTAAGATCCGCTTTGAGTCGTGAGAATCCTGCGTACTGCACCCTCTCCAGGTTTGAGGCAATGAAGACGTTGGGGATGCAGCGGGCCAGACCTTTCATTGCCGAAATAAAGTCATCTGAGGACTTCAGATCATAATGCTTGCAGTATATGTTATGCGGCATATAAATGGCCCTTAGCAACCTCTCCACAAGAGCCGCATCCTGGTGAACGACCAAAGAAAAAGCAAGAGGAAATTCACGCTCAAAGTCAGAGCCTTGAGTCGCATTATAGCCCCTTGACTTAACAAAGCAATCACAGTCAGAGGTGGCATTAACAACAGCCTCATCGGTTGGCCCTACGTAGCTTTTTTGCTTGCGAATGATTCTTTTGCCCAGTTCCACTGGTTCCATTTCATATATTTCTGTGCAATTAATGCGATATTGTACCGTCAGCCGCGGCCTGTCAGAATGTCCTGTTTCCTGTCCTCCTTCATTTACTATTGAAAAATGTGATCTGAAGCAACATAGAAGAAGTGCCAGGGTTAAAACAATAAATATCAAATTTCTCAGTTTAAGGCGGAACCAAATATTCTCATTCTGTAGTGAGAAATGAAAGTTCATATTAGTAATGGTAATGTATGACTGTAATGTGTACTGTAATGGATCAATGAATGAATTTGATGGTGAGTACTCCATACAGGAAGGGCAACCATACCTTGCAATGCTTTGAGCCTTAAGATGAAACTTTTTCAGTAGCATTGGCACTATCCTCTGAAGGACACGAGCAGGAGTTTGGTTAGCATCTGTCATAAAAAAAAGTAGACAACATGTTAAAACTTTGGACTAAACTGAAGCTTCAGCAAATATTCAGACATGACTGAAGAATTTCGAATGACTGAAGAATATTATGATATCCAAATTATATGGCATTTACATATACGTTGTTCTAAACTGGCTTTTAGTCTGTGCAAAAACATAGTAACTGTAGGCTATTTATTATTCTTAGAATTTGCATTTTTTTTGTGTGTGTCATCAGATTCCACACCAATATTGAAAACACTGGTTAGGCATAGCCTATATTGTTTTCATCAAAAGGAAGTGAAATTTTTTTTTTTTTTTTTTTTTTCTGCATTAAGAACAAAAAACAAGCGATTAAACAAATCGCAATTTGTTACTGTGAACTATAAGCGTAGATAACACATGTACATCTGCAAGATGTCTGTTAAAGATCGCTTCATCTTGAAAGCATCTGCTGTGTACAAACATCAGAAACAAACGCCTGTAAGATATCAGTTACATTCTAAATCATAAACATCATAAAGACATTTTCTAAATGTCTATTTGACATCTAATAGGAAACGTCCTTTAGATGTATTGCAGATGAGCAAACATAAAAAATTGGTCTTGCAGATTTAAAATACAGATGTCAAATATACGTCTCTGTGATGTACATGTGCTATCAGCAAGAGCCCTAATTTATTATAACGAGTATTTCATGATTTAATGGTAAGGTAAGTCGTTTTTAATGTAGACCTACCACAAATTCTTTCATCATTGTAGACAGAGCCTGTGAGAATCCATGCATTTTTGTTCAAGTCCGGTTTTGTCATTTGAAAGTAGTATAAATCCAGGGTGGGTTAGCTTGATCACGTTGCATAGTCCAGAAATGAAACTTGTCATAGTTCTTCAAACTCCGTATGACTTTCTTTCTTCTGTAATATGAAACTAAAAGTAGATGACAGTCATTATTCAATCCATCGTATATAGCCTAGACAGGGTGAATGTCATTCATTAAAATTCTGCCTTATGTGTTGAAAAAAGAAACTCGTACGGGCTTTGAAACGACACGAGGGTTGTGAACAAGCTCCTTTCTGGGTTAATTCTCACTAAACAAGTGACTCGGTTATGTCTCATGTCTAACTTTAGCAGTTTCATGTGGTTTTAATCACCTCGTTGACGTAAAAATCGATCTGTTCTCCCATGACAACCCCAAACCCCTTGAGGTAAAATAAAAGTGCTTCATAAGAAAGAAACCGCTAACTCTTTGCAAGTATATACATGCACTCTAATTTGGAGTCTTGAGTAACATTTAAAAAATGCAATCGAAAGTCAATTTTGATATCATTTTTAAATGATTAAACTAGCTACTTCTGCTTGACTTTAGTGTAAATGGCTATTTTTTTGCACATTAGTGTAGTATGTCATATAAATGTCTTTACAAAAATTCAAACGTCATTATTGGCGTATTTCCCAGTTTCAAGAGTGTGAACAAAATGGATATATAGCCTGACTTAACTTCACCACTTAGTGAAACTTACCAAGTTATGCCGTTTACATCGACGTCAACCGCGCGAACAGAGGAAGTGAACTCTGGTGATTTTACAACTGTTAAAATGCTAATTCCGCTTCGAAAGATGACAAACTTAACAAAGGAGTGACATAAATCCAAAAAAAGACAGTGCAGCCCAGGGAAAAGTATCCAAGTGGACTAAATCTACTCGGTGTGCTGTCTTCTACTCGGTGGTGCGCTTACTATTTTAAAACACAGCTCTAAATGCAGAAACAAATTCTCCAACGATGACATAGCCTACACTTAGTTCAGAATAGCTCTGCGATATGAAAATATTATTTCTGTAAGGCAACAGCAATTATTTGTTTCCCCCAAAGGTAAGCATTTAGAAGTTTTTTTTTTTATCTGTACGCAATATTCAGCAACCTGGAAAATGTGTGGCCAAGAAAATATCTGGCCTTAAAACTCACCTCTTTCGCAAAAGCTATAGCAAGAATGCAAACTATCAAATGACAACTATTCAACATCTGTTTTGGCTCATGATGGCGTTATAGCATGTAGAACAATAAGTGAAAGAAGAGTTTGAGCAGTTAGTTCATGCCATATGGCATTGTTTCAGGTCCCTCCTACTTACTTTACTTGATTAGCCACATATGGTGGGTGTCTGACGTAAATTGTGGGGGAATACAGGCAACACAAGAATCTTATCTGTATTATTTTGATTGTTCTTGATGTATTCTTTTTTACATCAGATAGCTATGGGAAAATGTTTTTTGGATTTGTTAAACCTGGAGGATGTATTAAACCATAACAATATGTGTTGTGGTTCAAGAGGTGAAACTGATATGAGTAAACACATTAAGAAAAAAAATACTATGAAGGAAGATATTTAAAGGAATAATTAAACCAAAAATAAAAAAAATATTGAAAATTGACCTACCCTCAGGCCATCCAAGACTTGGATAGTTTGCTTCTTCATCAGAACAGATTTGGATAAATTTAGCATTCCAGAAAGTAATATTTTTATTTATTTATTTTTGGCTGAGCTATTTCTGTAATTATGCAATAGTGAAACCCCAAACACCCAACACACAAGAAAACAGTCATCTGTGTTATTGCAGTAAATATTCTAGTTACCAGTAGTGAACAAAATGCTCTTTCATTTTTCAAGGTCTGTGCTTGCAGCCAGCAGAAATGAAAGTTGGGTGCTTGCCATATTTAAAGTGAACTCCTTCCTGCTTATTTCCTTTATTCATTCTGTCACATAAGAGTTACATTTGTATTACAAAAATAATGATTGTGATTGTTCAGTTATTTGATGAATCAGAAAATGTACACATTTTGAATTTTGTGCACGTCTTTCTGCTGCATGATCTTTTTTCCTTTGGAATGTCATCAGTTGCTAGAATCATTGACTGGAGAACTGCCTAAACAGACAAAAACATTTATGTATACTTAATATGAAAACTACACATGTGAATGCAATGCTTTTATCCAAGTCATGTTCATTGCTGTTTTCTGGATTAGAAGAGAACATACATTATATTCCATGTAAATGGGGGTCTTGTAGGCTGTCACAAATTACTGTGTGTGTGTGTGTGTGCTTAAGAGAGAGGGCAAGAGAGAGAGAGGACATGATGGTGTCATAACGGTTTCAGTGTGCTCTCACGCTTAGAATAACCTAATTGACTGAGCTGAGGTTTCAGCCATTTGCTTCTCTGAGAGGTACTTGTCTAGATCAGTGGATATTTTTCTTGCAAACCTCTACATAACTTCATTGACTATCTCCTGTAATATCAAAAACCTCAGTACCAGGGTCAGTTGAGAATTAATGGGTTATAGTGATAATTTCTATTGATCATTTCTTTTTACTGGTGATGGCAAGATGGTATTTGAGTGGGATCAGTATGTTCATAATGTACCAAAAGAGCCATAGTGAACATAAAATCCAACTGGACTTGAAAATTAAATTAACAGCGAATGCTTTATTAACCTACAAAAATTGCTTCAGTGTTAAAAACGTACAGGTGCTGCATTGAATTTAAATTAGTTTTTACAATACTTGATCATTCCTGCTGCTAATGAATTTTGATGTATGGCCATTTGCGCCATCTGGTGGCTAAACAAAAATACTGCCGAGTAAAACGAAATGTCTAAGTTTTAATTAGTATAAAATAAAAACAAAATTAATTTTAATATTGAAAAAAAATATTTTATTATACTATAGTAAATTACAGTATATACTATATATATTTTATATATATATATATATATATATATTATATATATATATATATATATATAATTGTATTACTATCTATCTATCTATCTATCGATCTATCTATCTATCTATCTTCTTTCTATCTATCATACATCAAACAATGAAATAAAAAAATATAAAAAAATTTGAACTAAAAATCATTAGTTGTACCTCATGTCTACTTTTATTCACACGGTTGACAACAGTTATTTTTGATGCATAAACTGACATTGTAGTTTAGAAACAGTTTCACCTTTTGTCTTCTGTGTACCTAGAGCTAATTAAAGAAGACACTGAACAATTAAAACAAAATACCAAAATAAAGCCTTTATTGTAGGAACTGCTGCAAATGGTTACATAGTGCTGGCAGTATAGATTTACTCACAATGGGTATGAGAATAGAACAAAAATACGGAACATATACAAAAAATAAATAAAATATCACTGAATAATTTGGATGCAAATGCAGGCCTAATGTGTTTGCTGGAAATGATGGTTCTTTGGACATGGGCTGATGCATCATCTCGGTGTCACTTCCTCTTTTGGAAATCCCGTATGAGGGCGTCCAGCTGTTAAAGCCATTAAGTTAGTCAAGTTTTCGAGAAATACTCACAATATCATGACTATTTACCTACGAGGCTATTAGCCAAAACAACAAAACAACACCTGTACCCACCACTATTGTCTTCAGAATGTTTCTTCCCTGGGGTCTCAGGAAGATGCATTTCCCTGCGTCACAGAGTTTAATTTCTTCTGAAACCTGATTTTAGAATAAAATAGAAAGCAACATGATGGCTTAGCACATCAAAATAGGCCTTTCCATAAACAAAGGCTAATAAACATGGAAAGATAGTAGCCTACGGTGCTACCACACAAACACAAAACCTCGTCAAAGTTAAGACAAATGATGCTAAAATAATGCAATACACATTATTCAAACAGCACAATCAAAAATAAAGTGGCAGTAAATACATTTATAATGTGTTACAAAAAAATTATATTTCAAATAAATGCTGTTGTTTAAGCGTTTAAAAAAAACGTTTTCAACATTGTTCTGATTAAGAAATGATTTTTAATTTTAAAGTAAATTACATGTATTTTCATTTTAAGTCTGACAAAATTTCTTAAAATCTAATAACCAAACCAACTTACCAACCACATGGTTACAGTTAACCATTTTTTATTTTTTATTTTTTTTAATTATGAAAATTTTTACATTGCGTGCCACATTGCAAAAAGACAGTCCTTTTCTGGCAGTATTGTTCTTTCTGACAGACTTATATTTCTTTAGAAATATTCACAGACCTCTGAAGGATCATAAACATCTATCTCTCTCTTTCCTCCAGGATACCAGCCATGAGACCAGTGCTGAGCGCTGGCAAACTGGGCACTTAGAAACATCAACATCCCCATCACCACAAACAGCCTGCAGATGTGCACCATAACTGAGGGAAGAGAACAGATTGATGAGACAAACGGAGAGTAAGTGAGGGGCCAGTAACAACACTGACACGTTTAACAGTCAGGTCTAGGTTTACCAGCCTAACAATTTCAGGAAAAATGTTTGACTGAAAAGTATGTTGGCAATGATGTTTAAGAGACAATAAAGCACAATGGAGACCGTAATGTAAAAAGAATTCTCTCCTAATTACTGTCAATACATCAATAACAACAAAATCAAAATTTCAAAGACAACCTAAAAGCAAAACTAAACATTATTACCACCTTGTATCTATTGGCACGTCTTTTCCTGAAGGATTTTCTGTAGTAGTTCCTCTACTGTGAAGTCCTGGTCTTGGTAATCCTGATATGGTCTCGTTTCCCTCAAGTGAACGGTTCAGTGAGCTTCTGAGCTCATTCTCCGGAATCTTCCTCCTCCTCTTCCTCACAATTTATATTTCACACCAGATCTCCCCTCCCTGTCTAAACACACACACACACACACTGACCTCCTCAGTCCTCAAACACTTTGCCTGGTCATTTCAGTTCCATTGGGAGGAGAGCATGTGGAAGATGAGCTCAATTCCAATTATCATCTCCAAACACTGTTGACCCCCATGGGACAGTGTCCTTTCTCCAACAAAACACTCATGTAAATGTACACATCATGAGTAACACCCAGACACATTTGGCAACAATATGTCACACGTGCGTAAATTTGACGCTATTCAGATTTTTAGCTTCAAAACAATGGCCAAGCATGTGCCAAAGTGCTAATTAAGGAAATGAGAAGAAAATAGCACTAAATAAGTGATTCTATTTATTTATTTAATCACTATATAATTGTATATCTAGAATTTAACTTAGACAGCAGCTTTATTTAAAAGGAACAGATTAAAATATTTAAAAATTATATATATATATATATATATAGATATATATATATATATATATATATATATATATACATAATTATATTATGTATTATTATGTATGTAGTATTATTATATATATATATAATAATTCATTATTAATTTAAATTTAAAATAAAAACCAGGCAAAGAGAGAAAAGAGAATATACACTAACTCTGATGTTGAAAAGTTAGACTTTTGGTTTTAAAAAATGTTTTTAAAAGTCTTTTATGCTCATCAAGGCTGCATTTAGTTAATTAAAAATACAGTAAAAATTGTAATATTGTGAAATATTATTACAATTCAAAACTCACAAAAATGTATTTTCTACTTATTTTAATATATTTTAAAATGTAACTTATTTGTGTGATGGCAAAGCTGAATTTTCACTAGCCATAACTTCAGTCTTTAGTGTCTCATGATCGTTCATAAATCATTCTAAATGCTGATTTCCTGCTTAAGATTTTTAATTTTTTTAATTACTACTCAATGTTGAAAAATTGTGCTGCTGAATATTTTTGTGGAAATCATGATATTTCAGGATGTTTTATGAACAAAGTTCAAAAGAGCAGAATTTATTTGAAATATTAATGAACAGTTAAGTGTAGGCTTTTTGAAATTCTACATTTTTCTACATTTATTGTGCCACCAGCCATCTAAACTGGAACATTGTCGATATTTATCATACATTTTTCCCCAAACATGGCAACTCCAGTGACCCCAATATCACACATTCTTGATGAGCATGTCCTATTACGAAAGCAAATGTCTAACTCATTTCCTCTAAGCTGTAAAAAGTGGCCAGAGTAACCTCACATCCATCAGTTGTGACCCCCTGACCCACATGAAAGGCAAAGTGGCCCAGAGAGAAAAACCACTGTGCAAAACACTCCAGCCTGACTGTGGTCTTAATTACACAGAAGTCTTCCCTCGGGGTGATCAGAGCAAAGAATGTGACTGACGGTGAACGACTGACTCATCACAGAGTTTCAAGTTCTGATTGAGTTCCTGTCAAATGGTATTTAAACACGCACAGGGGTCTCTAGTGATAATCCTTTCACATCTCAGGTCTGACACCGGGTCTAAAGGGCCAGGAAGGATGGGAGACGAGGGGACGTGACTCTCTCCCTGAATTTCCCCTCAGGGGTCAAGCCTTACCAAGACCAAAGCTGCAAAAACACAGTCAAAACAGTAATATTGTCAAATATTATAACAATTTAAAATAAACTGTTATTTTGGCATTTAAAATGTAAATCATCACTACTATGGCAGCTGAATTTTCAGCATCATTACTCCAATCTTCAGTATCACATGATCCTTCAGAAATCATTCTAATATGCCGATTTGGTGCTCAAGAACTTTTATGATGTTTAAAATGGTTGTGCTGCTTAATATTTTTATTTTGTTTCAGGACTGTTTGATGAATTTGTATATTTGTTTTACTGTCACTTTAGATCAAATTAATACATCCTCACCAAATAAAAGTAAAAAAAATACCTTGAACTTGGTAGAGCACATCTTACATATAAATACATATACATATAATATTTCTAATGTTTTAGAGATACACAAAGTCAAATGACTGCAGATAAAATTTCAAGCACTTTTATTAGGTTTGAACAGTATCTTGTTTAGAAAGGCCATTTGGCATTATATAATTATATATAATTTGCATCATATATATAATTATATATACATATATATTCAAATTTGAGTATCTTAAAACACTAGAAAACAAAAACAAAAAACAGATGTAAATGAAAAAAATTAAGATTTTAAGACAATAATACCGAATTAAAAACAGGGGGGAAAAATCTAATACATTTCAAAATGGTCCCAGTACAGTTTAATATACAAGTATCTTAAAAATAAAAATAAAAAAAGGCGAGAGAAGAGAAAGATAAAAATAAAACAAAAAAGCAAGGCAACAGATAGGAATGAATTATAAATAACCTTACATTATGTACAGAAGGGTGCATAAACAGAAATGAAAAACCAGAAAGGGGAACGTTTTTAGGATTTATGGAATGTAAAACAGGCTGTAGTTTGAAATTTAGAAACAATCCAATCGAAGAGATAGGTTTCAGACAAAATCCTCAATTTTCATGGGATTTTTGGAGAGCAAAATCCTTTACTTTTCAGTCTTGTTCTTTGTTTTGCTTATCCAAGCAGGCCATTTCAATGTCACATTCGACAGAAGAATGAAGTGAGCCACCAGACACGTGGCTTCACTTCTTGACCAGAAGAACTAGATTGCTCTCCATACATTAAGAGCATAGATTTTGAGGGACTTGACCTAAAGTCTGGTGCTTCCTCCAGGATGGTTTTATATGGTATGCAAGCAAAGAAGAAGAACCTTAAAACCTTGAACAAAACAACAAAAACAGCAACCAACCAGTAAGCTATTTGGGTTCCATTCCAGATTATCATACGCCATACAGGCCACAATGTCCCAGTGGATCGGGAGAACATGGGCTACAAACGAGCAGGCGGCAATATGCTTGAAGCTACATGAAGAGGCACTTTCCCACCTCTGAAGAAGGATCCTGCCTCTGAGAGGCTGCTATTGGCACAGTGTCTCAAGTGGAAAGGGTTAGCAAATCACAACAGTCGATTCACACAATATTCAAGCAAATCTGTCAGCATTTCATGGAATATTTTAAGATGAAGCCCACGGGAAGCTGTAATAGAAATCCATAATTCATAATTCGGAACAACATGGATCTGTATAAAAAACAGTTTCCATCGAGAACCCTGTTAATATGGAATGACAGATGGGTGACTGTCAATACATTAACCTACATAAAACATTCCCTGCAAAATAACTTGATTTAGATGTTTTCACTAGTAAAAATGACAATACACGTCCTCATTCATACCATCGACCTGTTCTTGCTGCTTGGAGAAGTTGAAAGTACTCAACGCTAAGGGATGAAAGTGTCATTTATCAATCTAACTGGCTCAGTGGAGCTTTAAAGGGCTCGTTGACTTCGGCACAACGGCTGAAGTCCTTTACATGGGCAGGAACAGATGATCAGGCCATCACGTGTCATTTCTACTAGAACTTTCTGGATCAACTTTGCACCAGTACCTTGCAAGTAGACGGGCCGGTGGGATCATTAACCTTCAAATGAAGGAAAAGTAACTGCCTGTACATTGAAACCTTATTGTCAAGCACAGTTGTTAAGGCCAATTATCAGACATCCGGGCATGTAAACATCACTTCCTTGGTTACAATCGAAAATACAGAAGGTGCTTTTAGAGCGATTTTGAAAAGAAAAGATGTTTGTGAAAAAAAGCATGGAATGAAACTTGAAGCAAACCCTCGTGAGATTCAAAAAGGGAACAAAACATCAAAAGAAAAACTGAATTTCTCTCAGGGTTTCCTCTTTTTGTTTTTGTCTTTTTAATCTCATCTTCCTCTACCATTGTCTAGTTTTGATCAAGGCAGAACAAGCTGGGTCTGGCACACTGTCTAACAAAACTGACTTCACATTTTCAAATCTAAGGGATGCCTAGTCACCCCCCCCCCCCCCCCCCCCCCTGTAAAAAAAAAAAAAAAAAAAAAAAAAAAAAAAGGACTCAATGAGAGTGTCAAAACACTTAAAATTATATCTGTCACTCCAGCAAACAATCGAAAAGCACAGTGAAGGGTTTTCCGCGAATACACGTGTTTACAGTCGCTGAAGCACCACGATTGGTTGATTTTGCCGGGTTGTGTGCTATGTAGCTACAGGCAAGTGGGATTAAGCTGCCATTCAAATAGGTTTCAGTCACGCAACTGCAGAGAAAGAAGGAAGTTCTTGTTGAAACACCCAGTGAAAAGCACCCTCATCTTGCTACCTCTCTTTCACGGCTGTGTCTCTATAGCGCTATTCATATATGCATTTATATACCAGTAAACTATATTAAGGTCACACTAAAAAACGGCTTCTAAAACCAAACAAACAAAAAAACAAAAAATACAAGAGCATATTTACACTGAGAGAAAAAACGGGTAAGGGCCTTATTAACAAGAGCAATATTACAAAATATTCAAGAAGGCATCTCTAATGGTGTTTTCTTTGTTTGTTTTCTTTCCATCTTCTGTGTTTTCATGTTCTCGTGCTTGCCGGCCAAAGGGTTTTTCATTCCCTTTTGCTTTGCGCTGGCAGTCGGTCTCATTTAGCGGTGTTTTTGTGAAAGTGTGGACGTGAGTGCATGACTGGGAAAGTCTGTCTGATTTTCTGCAGGTGGGCGTGGCTTTACTTGAAGTTGGCGTAGTCAGAGAAGGCATCAATGTATTCCTGGACCACTTTGTAGCAGAACTCATACTGCTCCTGTGGGGAAAAGCAAGATGTAATGAGCTGAGACGGACTTGAGATATTTGGATTAAAGTATTTGAAGCAAAAACAAGACATGATGATGATTATTTCCCCAAAAAGAGATACTTAAATGTAAAAAAAACTGTCTAAAAAGTGAAAATAACATACCAACCCACTCCTATTCTTCCTGTCCTAATGAAGTTTTACTAGGACTGCACAATTAATCAAAATAAAAGCAGAATCATTAGATGGCTTAACACGATTAGCAAATCGCAAAGGCTACAGTTGAATTAAATAAATTTATGCACTGTGTGTTTCAGAGTGAAAAGACCAGCTTTAAGGGTTTTATGTGTTTTTTTTGCCAAAATAAAAGTTTGATAAAAGAAGACAGCCATAAATATTAGTATTGTAATTGTACAAATGTACTATAAAATTATATTATCATCAACATCATAAATATATGACTTTTTATTTTACAGTGAATATTACAACTGTAATAGTAAATTACAAGAGTGATATTTCTTATTTAGTATAATTAGTAGTAGTAGTAATACTAATCAAAATAATAATGATTTATATTATAGTCTTTACTCATATTGATATATAACAACAACATTTTGGCCAAATTGTGCAGCCCTATATAAACAAGCACAGCAAACCTGAAACTTTTTTTTTTTTCCACTCACATTTTCAATCTCAATTGCAATTTTTAATCACAGTTTCCCTTAGTCTAGTTTTAAGTCTCTGGCAAAAAACAACAGTTGTTCAAAAACAATTAAACTGCACTTTTGTTAAATTCAGTAGGTCAACATTGCATGGTGAATGATGTGTTTGCTCACCAGTGTCTGCACCATGTGCGGTCTCTGTAGTCTTAGACTCTTCACCGTCTGAAAAACGTCCAGAATGCCCTCCGCCTTCACCCGCTCCAGGACGGTGCTCAGAGCACAGAATGTCCCCGTGCGCCCTGCTCCGGCACTGTTAACACACAAACATCAATTACCCACAGCTCTATGGATTGTAATGAGTCTGTTTCTACCTTCCTTAATTGGCTGACCCTGAAATCCCGCTGGACACAGCAACTCTATCCGTTTCATCATTACCGAGTGCTTTGGAGATGTAATTATGGACAGGTTTTGGTTAAGTCAAACCGAGCACCCATGGATGCCTTCCAGAATTACAAAACCACTAAACCTTACTTAAGCTGCCAAACCAGTGAGACCTATTAAAGTTGGCATTCCTGTCTAACCAAAATGTCCTGTATCCAGACTAGAAGATTTATGGTAAGGTTGAATAACTCTGAGTTATTCTAAATAATCTGAGTAGTATACTGGTGTAACAACCATAAAAGAATTAAATAAATTGTTATTTCCCGATTTGTTTTATGGGATCCCTTTAGAGCACAAGAGACAAGCCAAAGCCTTTTCAAGTTAAATACACACTACTTTTCAAAAGGGTCAGTAAGATTTAAGAAATTATCATAATAAATCAATACTTTTCACTATTCAACAAGGGCACATTGAATTGATCGAAGTGACAGTAAAGACATTGGTGTTTCCATTTCGAATAAATACCATTCTACTGAACTTTAAATATTTAATAATATTACTGTTTTTATTGTATTCATGATCAAATGAATGCAGCCTTGGTAAGCATAAGAGACGTCTTTCAAAAACATTTAAAAATTGTACCAACCACAAAATTTCGAATTGCAATTTATTTAATTTTGGATTGCAATTTGGCAGTCCAACATTAACCCACACAAAGCAGCAAATGAGAGTAAAAATAGGTTTTGCATTTGGAATGTAGATTATGCCTCACAAAAAGCCACCAAATTGAACATGAAGAAATAAAAGAATAAAAAAATAATAATCTTTTGTCATAAGAACAAAATATATTACAATATGAATATATATTAATATACAAATATATTAATAAAAATGAAGTTTCAAGTTTCATGCTCCTGATTGGCTAGAGGAGTAGGTGTGGCTTACCTGCAGTGCACAGTGATTGGGTGGTTTCCAGACTGCTGCTGCTGTTTCTGAACTGCAGCGATGATGTTGATCATACCCTTCACGTCAGATGGGATGCCCACCTCTGGCCAGCCGTGGAAATGAAACTGCTGCTCACAGCACGAGACTTATTTTCCTGCAGAGAGAAAAGTAAAATGAGAATGGGAATTACACAATGGCAAACATTAAAATACAGTGATAAAAGACACATAAAGCTCTTTCAGGAGATCCTCTGAAGTGGACTCACTCTGTTATTGGTGACGAGGAGGTCCCTAACAGTGTAGCTTTCACTTTCCTCCTCCCTCTTCAACTCAATAGACATGTCCCCACAAACCATCACACCATCACTAGACCAATACTGAGCACACTTCTCCTGCAGATAGTGGGGAAGAGACAGATTTTTATTAATTTTTTTGGTCACAACAGGTGGGGTGAAATGTTTTTTTTGTCCTAACAATGTTTCTGTCCCAGATCTTTAACTGTCACTCCCCCCACCTGAGACTCGAACCCGCATTAGGCCACGACTGCCCCTCGGCAAGGGGTAAACAACAAATAGACAACTCTAAAAATAGAGTTAGCAAGATCACAGACGCTACAAACAAAAAGACAGAAAGCATGTGAACTTACCTGTCCTCTCTCTTCCAGCTCGGTCAGCATAACAATTAGAGCAGCTTCTCCACTCCCAGATCATTCTCCAGAAGTCCTCAATAGTGTGCTGCAGCGGCCCCTGGCATGCCATGTACGAGTCCTTTTGCCTATAACCCTGCACACGCACACACACACACAACCACACACCAAGAATGTCTAGTTTATACATTTTGTATAAACATTTGTATAAAAACTGGGCAGCTGTAATCGTGGCTATACACTACCATTCAAAAGTTTTAGGGTCAGTAAGATTATAATGTTTTTTTAAAAAAAAGTCTTATTCTCAGCAAGGCTGCATTTATTTGAACATTATGGTTTATGTAGGTTTTACCAAATTAACACAATATATAATCTGAATAGATCATTCCTGTATACACTGCCCTATAACATGCCCCAAACTTCCAACCCATAGTGCCACAAATAAGCCATAAATAAAATTAGTTAGATGATATCTAAGCATTCAGTCAAACAAAATGCAATTTTTTCCAAAGGTACAGAAGATGCCACTTCTTTCTCCACATAGAAGTAGGTGGTGGTTTAGAATCCTTCCATCTCTAAGTAATACATCTTTTGTAAAATTATAAATGTCTTTGATGTCACTTTTGATCAATTTAATGCATCTTTGCTAAATAAAAGTAATAATTTCTCTTTCCCAAAAAAATACTGACCCCATACTTTTGAACAGCAATGCATATGAAGACTATATTAACGTTTTATTAAACGCAATCATAAACCACACTACTGCATATTTTAGATTTCTAGCACTCTTTGGGCACTCCTAAGTGGATTTATTTGTGCCGGTGGGCACGTACAGTAAGAAGGCACAAAAATTACAACAAAACATGCTTTTGATCGTCAGTATATTTATCTTCCAGATAGCAAAGTGACTTTGGTTTCCATTATAGCAGCACTGGAGAAGTTTTCCTCTGTTTGATTAACTTTTGATTATGTTCTTCAGCCACACAAAAAGAAGAGGAAGTGAAACAAAAACAAAAGCTACCCCACTCTCACTGATCTGTGATGGAGGGGATGAAAACATGAGGTCCCAAAACCAATGAGCTGACTCACTGCCTACTGCTTACTTAGGCAGCTGCCTTCTAAGGCAACATGCTAATCGTCATGCAACAATCTAAATGATTGATCTGAACTTTAGACACTCAGCATCAACTGATTTTAAAATAGTTTGTAATACTGACACTTTTAAGTATAGAATTAATAAATATATTTATAATCATCATTTCATTTTCTTTTCTTTTTTTTCCAGTGAGCTTGTGACTACTTTTTGGAACAGAGCAATGGTCACCGTTCCAGGCTCCTAATCTCAGCATGGACATCCGTATAACTTCATGACAGAAAAATGTGTTTAAACCACTCCCAAAAGAACAGAAAAGCACGTTGTGTGGTCTCTCGACAGAGCGTGGAATACTGTTGCATAACCTCCAGGCTTCACTGAGCGATATCACGGTTAGTTGGGAGTAAATGTTGGCCTGAGGTCAGACGGGTTGTACTCACATCTATAAAAGAGGCGTTGATGTAGTCTGTGTTCTCCTCCCCTCGTACACAGGGATGATCACTCTGTTTAAACTCATCTGGAAGAAACAGGGAAGATTCAGAAAAAAACACAGGAATGCACTTGCTGATATAAAAGTCACTTTAGATAAAAGCAGCTGCCAAATAACTTGTAAAAGGATAAAGTTATAAAGATAAAGTGTAATATAATTATATGCTAGAAAAAGTATAAATCATTCAAAAGTTTGGGGTCAGTTACAGTAAGATTTTTAAAATGCTTTTAAAAAAAGGATTCTATGCTCATCAGTAAAACGTAATATTGTGATTTATATATATATATATATATATATACATAATATATATATATATATATATATATATTTTTTTACAATTTTTCTATTTGAATATTTTAAAATGTATTATTTCTGTGATAGCAAAGATGATAATTCAGCATTATTTCTACAGTTTTCATTGTCTCATGATCTTTCAAAAACTCATTCTAATATGCTGATTTGATGCTCAAAACATTTATTATTAATAGCAATGTTGATAATAACAGTTTTGCTGCTTAATATTTTTGTGGAAACATTTCTTTTTTTATTAGGATTTTTTTGATTACTAAAAATAAAAAGAACAGCATCTATATTGAAACAGGAATATGTTTTATAAATCCTGTAGTTTATGTTTTGGATTATTCAAAATATATTCTCACAATTCACAATCTGATTATTAACCATTGATACACAACTCACATGGAATGATTTGCAAAACACGATTTTCTTCATGTTGGCAGGCAATTCCCTGTTCTCATTTTGTCATTTTGGTTTTTAATGGAGGTAAGTTTCTAAAAGAGAGAAAAAGATAATAATTAAAATAGACACCACAAGAAAAAACAACATGGCCCCCAGAACAAATATAATTTCCAAAAATCCAAAAAGCAAGAAAAAAAAATAAAACTAAATAAAAAAATCTGTTTGTGCTACCTTAAACTCTGCCTCCAGGCCTCCACAGCCAGCTCCGGGTAAAGGAGCATACAGCTTATTCAGGTGAGACTCCAGAGACGTCACTTCTAACTCTGTGTCCCCGTACAGGTAGTGCTCTAGCAAAGCTTGGAATATAAACACATACTGCATCTGTAGGAAGAGAGGGAGGGTGGGAGAGATGAGTATTTTGAGACAAAACAAACACCTAATACAGCTGTATTATGACTTTAATGAGAGGTTTTGTTTAAACTCACATCAGTCTGGACCATCTGACAGCGCTGGGCTCTGATCCGTGTGACAAATCCGAAGACGTCGACCTTTCTCTCCTCGCCCCATCATGTCCAGGCATAGCATCAATCACAATGAAGGTCCCAGTCCTGCCGACACCCGCACTGAGATGAACAGATGAAAATCAGGTTTACTAGAAATCACAAACCTTTACATTTTTTATGTTTTTAAATGTTTTAGCAGTCTCTTATGCTCACCAAGGCTGCATTTATTAGATCAAAAATACAGTAAAACAGTAAAATTCAAAATTACTGTTTCTATTTTAGTATATTTTGAAAATGAAATTTATTTCAGTGATGCAAAAGCTGAATTTTCAGCAGCGTTTACTCTATTATTCAGTGTCAAGTAATCCTTTTAATATGAAGTTAACATTTTTGTAGAAATCTTGATTTTTTTTCCCCCTAGGACTATCTGATGAATAGAAAGTTTAAAAGAACAGCATTTATTTGAAACTAAAATTTTGTAACATTATAAATGTCTTTTGATTAATTTAATGCCACCTTGCTGAATAAAAAGTAAAAACCCCTGAACTTTGAATGGTAGTATAGACCGTGCACACACACAGAAGATGATAAAGCTCTTTACCCTGCAGTGAACCCACTATGGGTCCAGCATACTGTGGATTGCAGTTCTTGACCTTCTTAAGGAACTTTAGCATACCAATGGGAGTGAAAGGAACCCCGAAATCAGGCCAGCTGGTGAAGTGAAACTGTGTGACCAGCCTCTGAGGCTTCTTACCAGACACATCACCCACCTAAACACACAAACACACACAACAGAGTTTGTCATTATTCACGAAACAAAATGTCAACAATACTTCTTGTAATAACAGCCTTCTCTGATTTTAGTTTTTTTTTTAAAAACTGGAACTAATTAAAGAAAAACCCAAAACCCCCCATTATCAATAATTAAGACTATTGGTATATTTTAACACAAGAGGGCGCTAGCACTTCTTTTATTTTGGCCAAATGAGTACATTTACAGTATAAATCCAGTTCCAATATAATTCAAAATGCCAAAAAACAAGCATATAATCAACCTGTCAAATATATTGGTCAACCACTAATGATTGTAGAGAGACTTCTGCGCTTCTCACCTGCTGAATGCAGAACTTGCGGATGGTATAGTCAACCAGAACCATCATGTCCTCCACTGACACGCGAATATTTCCGTAGGTCCAGCATCCCTGGTCGGGCCAGTACTGAGCACACTTACACTGCGGATATGAAGCATTATCATAATCATCATCACCTCAGTGATCATACCATTTTTATTAATAGCCATCTTCCTCAAAGTTACACTCCGTTATGTGAGAGACCGTGATAAGAGGCGAGGCTGTAAAATCAAAGATCAGCTTACTTGTCCTTTGAAACTAGCCTACCATTTAATAGATTTCTTGCAGCATTTACCTCTTTCCTCTCTTTCAGATTGGTTACCAGGACGATGGGGGCAGTGTGTTCTGTTCCCAATCCACCTCCGATCATCCTCCAGAAGTCATTGACCGTTTCCTCTTTTGGTCCTGCAATGAAAAATCTTGAGTTTAGCTTTTTGTTTTTTGGTTAATAAATGCGAAAGTATTTATATATTTATGAAAGTCATTAATTAAAGCCATTTTTACCTTGTGCAGCAATAAATTTGTTTTTCTCCTGGTATCCCTGAAGAAAAAGATTTTTAAGAAACTGTGAAAAAGTGGCAAGGTCCTGTTCATTTGAGTTTTAACTATTCTTATAAGGGATTCTTATTAAGATTTTAAGCATACATGTTCATATTTTTTAAATTTAGATGACCTTTCATCTAACACTCAACTTAAAATTAATCTTTAAAAAAAAACAAAAAACACAAAAAAAAAAACTCAAAATTTCAGTTTTTTATGCTGTATTAGTTGTTATTATTAACTAAACTAAAACTAAAATGATCTAAATAATCTTTAGTAATTTTAAATTAAGCTGCAATAAAATAAAATTACATATTATTATAAAATAAAATAAAACTGAAAAACTGAAACTGAAATAGTTTAAGCGGAAGCAGCAAAATTACTAAAACTCATTAAAAAATAAAATAAAACTGAAAAACTGAATGGATAAAAACAAAATTACATTTTAAAATATTATTAAATACTTTAATAGTTTATTTAGTAATACAAAAAGAAACAATTCAAAAATGTACTTTCAGCATTTAAAAAAATGGGATTTATTTTTAATTAATTGAAACAAAATTGTATCAAATTTTAAAATAAAAATTATCAGCCAGAATTTTAGTAACAGGGGTCTTACATTTATGTAGGAAGCGTTGATGTAGTCTGAGTCAGGAACACCCTCCAGAGAAGTCAGATGCACCCTACAATGATCATCTGAGAAAAGGTGTGAAAAATAAAACAAAAAGGGTATTTTTGTAAAGGGAAATTTGACAGAGTAAACAATGAAAAAGATGATAAGGCTCACAACATTATTGTTACATTTATTACAGCCATTTTCACATAATGAACTCCTTTGTACGCCTTGTAGCTCTGGTAAAAGCATGCTCTGGTTTTGGAGAAAAGTTGTGGGAAAGCCTTACAGGGCAGGATGTTGACATATCTGTTCTTCTCCTTATTCTCCTCCTTCGAGGCAGCATCACATGAGGACTGAATAGGACACACAGGCAACGCCTGCAGAGTAAAGAAACAGTCAATCCTACAAGTTCATGAGCCGAGAGCATGACGAGGAGATACACACCAACACCACAAATGTATCTGCCTAAATATGCTCCCTTTGGGAAATGTTTATGTAGTTTAGATGGCATATTTTTTTTGGTCATTCTAAAGATGGTGAAATTTTGAGTCAGGACTCTGATCTGTCCATTCATGATTTAGAGCACTATGTTTATGTGTTTGTTTGTGGACCTACGTTGAATTCTTCCCGGAAGAGTTTATTGTCATCGGCCATTCGACGGTTCATTTCCTCCTCCAGCTTGTCAACAGGAAATATACATGTTAAAGGAGAGCGAGCCAAAAGCGGCACACTCGAAAGCTCTATTAAATAGTGTAAGGAAAGGAAGTGTAAGGAACAGGGAAGAAACAGAGTGAATAAAAAGAAAAATGAACAAATAAAAATAAAAAAATATATACGCTAAAGACAAACTTTCACACAGCTTTTTTTTTGTAAATTAAATATTTTCAGAATGACTTGTAATTTGTTCTTTATCCATGTTGTGTTCAGGATGGCCAGTAGGGGGCAACACAGTTCCAATCAAAGTAAAAAGCTAAAAAGCTCTCATGTTTTTTACAGAGCATGAAATCAACATTAAAAGCTGACACTAGTATTGCATTCAACAATGTCTTTTTCAATTTGAACTTCAATATATTCGCTACTTTTAAAGACAAAAATTCCCAAGAACGGTTACAGAAAGACATACACTATCTCTTAATTCCTACCTGTGTCGTCAGCTCTGCCATTGGTCAGGCGGAAGGAATTGGAGTGGCTCCCTGCCTGCTTGTACTTCTTAAACCTGCCACAATGGAGCGGAACAAAAAGCCAATCATTACCATGGTAACTGGACGATTCAGCCTCGTGGCTCCCTGCTGCAGTTGTAGGGTTTCCTGATGAATGGAGCTTTCTGAACTCTCATCTGTTCTATTACGACTGTGCATGTGTATGCTGGTTCTTCTATGCTTTGCTTGTAACTTATAACTTTGTCTTTATGTAGTTTTATAAGCTGGAATCTATGCAGTGAGCACTTTTTGTACCGAACGAACAGCTGAAAGTTTCTGAAAACTGGGACTCACCTGAGCATATACAGGACAATGATGATGAAGACAATGACCAGCAGAGAGGACAGGGCAACCATCACCGCCATGATCGCAGTGTCATCTGAGTTTGAGGACAAAATGAGCTGTTAAACTGCAGTTACAAATATAGAACAACGTTTAAAAAAAAAAAAAAAAATGAAATATTGATACTAAAGAATCCTTTATAAAATTCATGATTTCCACAAAAAAAAATTAAAGGCAGCACAACTTTTATTTAACACTGATAAAACAAATGTTTCTTGAGCAAAATCAGCATATTAGAATGATTTTCTGTGTCGCTAAAGCCTGGAGTAATGAATGCTGAAAATTCAGCTTTGCCATCACAGGAATTAATTCTATTTTAAAGTATTTTGAATTATAATAATATTTCATAATATTACAGCTTTTACTATATTTTTGAACAAATAAATGCAATCTTGTTGAGCATAAGAGACTTCTTTCAAAAACATTAAAATAACCCCTAACTCATCTATTATTTTTGTTTCCTTCTTTATTTTATATCTTAAAATGTAAGCGTGTGACATCATTGACTGTATATCAGTTTTAAACTGACCATGGGTCTAATATATTTGCAGCAGTCACTTAAAAAATTCCTAACAATTGTGTAATTGATGGCTACTAGTAAACTTAAAAAAAAAAAAAAATCATTCTGCATGAAAATGTTTGTGAAAAGGAAACTCACCTTGCCCATCATCATCTTCATTACAGGAGAAAAACAGAAAGACACAACAGCAATAGAAAGTGTAAGCAGCTCTTTACCAAATAGTTGGAAAGACTAGGATAAAAGAACGGATCAATCTGTTTCGAAATGGTACCTGGAGGCTTGCTGATGTCAGCTGTGGTGGCATCTGTAGGGGCCGATGGAGTGTCCGTCTCAGGCTCTGATGTGGACTGAGTGGGTGTCGGGTCAGGTGTAGCCAAAACTGTAGTCTTGACAGTGTGTGAGGGACGGGGGCGATGGGGTTGGGGGGAGTTGAGTCGGGGTGGTTGGGGCCGGGGGTTGGGGGGTGGGAGGGACGGAGGCAGGTGTTGCCGATCGGTAGGGACGAGCACAGGTGGAGGGGTGACAACAGGAGGGGCTGTGGTGAGCCTCTGGGGTCACCACGCCCACAGAGTCATTGAGTCCCTTTGTTACCCCTGTTACTTACAAGTTCAGGGAGACGGTGGAGCCTCAGATGGGGTGGATGATGGGGGTGCCTGGGTGACTATAGCGGGTGATGTTGGGAGAAGTGGGTGTGTGTTTGGTAGACAGGACTGGACCTGAGAGAGACACATTTTAAAGCTTTCCATCCAAGATCCTAAAAATAAAAATCACGGTTTCCACGAAAATATCAAGCAGCACAACTTTTCAACATTGACAATAATAAGAAATGTCTCTTGAGCAGCAAATCAGCACATGAAAAATGATTTCTGAAGGATCATGTGACAGAAGACTGCTGAAAATTCGGGTGAATACTGGTAAAGTGGGACAATTTTATACTATATTAAAACAGAAAACAGTTCTTTTTAAATTGTAAAAATATACCTGTTTTTTTTTTTTTTTTTTTTACTGTATTTATGATTAAATAAGAGACTTCTTTCAAACTTTTAAAAGGTATTTTATGTTTAAAGGAAGTTTGGGATCTCAACGCTAACAGGTGAACGTTGAGTATCTCACAAAACTAAATTAGGTGTGTGAGGAAATGGCATTTCCTCCAGGCAGTTCCTGGGTAATTTTCTGGGCCTCAAAATATTTCACATTTTTAGTGGGAGAAGATGGATTGCAACGGTACACCTTCACGTACTTTAAAGTAGGCTTGCCTTTAACCTACTGTGTAGGAACATTCCAGGTTAAATACAACTTAATCTCATTTTAATAAGCTGACATAAGTTACTGAAAATTTAAATCACAAGCCAAGACCAATGTGGAATAAAAGTGACTCACCAAAAAACTCACCACCAAAAAATAACTAGGGAATAATTAAATCTTTTTTCTTTAATGGAGGCAAAGCGACTGTATTAACCAAGGCTTTTGGGTTCCATGAAAGTGCCTTACCTGAAGGGTCATGGAGTGTCTGGGCCCCATGCTGAGGGGCCACAAAGGCTACGTGGGATAGCAGGAGCAGGGACACACACCCATACTGCCCTGAAACAAAACATGACCCAAAATCAATCTATGACATGTTTCGGTCTTCACTCTTATAATTTCACAGCACTATTTAATTATAAAGTGTGTAAGATTATTTTTGTGCATCCAACTACATGGTTTTAAACTCAGTTTATTGTTCATTGACTGGCATATAAGTAGCCATTCATGGGTTTATCTCCCCCAATGTAAATAGAGCCTCCCAGAACAAAACATTTAGCGCTCTGCCAAACATCTAGCGATCCATCTCTTTCCAAGTCAACCTATAGCGAGAGTTTGGGGTGTACTGTAGCTACTGTAGCAGGCACAGACTGATCGTTTCACTTCATAAGACCTCAATATATCATCAGGAGCCACAGTATTCTTTTTTTTTTTTGGACTCAAGTGACAGTAGCCAATGACCTGCATTTTATGAATCACTAAGAACCATTTCACAACATACATTTTCATTTTTGGGTGAACTGTCCCTTTAAATATTTAACAGCGCTACCAAAATCCAACTTTTTTTTTTTTAGAAAGGATTGTCCCCACAGGAACTTCTGCACTTGTCAAGGATCAAATTAAGAGACTTACCTGGAGAAACGAAACCTGCATCACTCACTCATCCGCACAATGATCTCCTGTAGATGAAAGAAAGAATAGGAGAATTTATTGTTAAAACTCAGCAACATTAACTTTTAAATCTATAACACCCTACATTAATGATGTTGTCCACATAGGATAGGAATGTCAAAAATGATTTTTTTTTTTTATATTTAAACTAATTGTAACACTTCAGTATAGGGAGTTAGGGACCAATTCTCCCTATTAACTAGTTGCTTATTAGCATGCCTATACTAACTGTTTATTAGTATTTATAAAGCTGCATGACCATATTCTACATCCCTAAACATACCCAATACCTAAACTTAACAACTACCTTACTAACTATTAATAAGCAGCAAATTAGGAGTTTATTTGCTTATTTATAATGTCAAAAATGATACTGAATCTTTAGTATTCTGACAACCCTACTGTCATCCATTCATAAATTAGCGCATTATAGGCCATTCATAATTGTGTGCACAACCTCTAAATTGAGACAGAAAATGAGTCATTGCTTTCACACTAACACATCAAGCAGAGATGTGACGCTCATGTGCTCAGTGTGATACATTCTGATTAGAATGGGTATTAAATTCATGAAAACAAGCACTCTGCAAGAGATTAGACAGAGCAATTTGGAAAATATATACAAGGGAATATCCTCTCTTTTACAGCTCTACACATGATTCAGACATACACAGCCACGTATCAAGACAAGAGCAACAGACAACGTCCAAGTGTCTTTATCATCCAGCAGATTGTCTTGCGGATTTGGTCCCAGGGATTAAGCTCTTAGTTGTGAGATGGTTTGATGTGAGGCGTGAAAATATACACATCACAGCATCTGAAGCCAAGTTCCAGAGGGTAGCAGGTTGACCGCTAACCCGTGCTGTAATCTCAACGGTGTCTCACTAACTAAACCGTGATAATCCTCGTGCCAATCTTGAAGGGTCAGATCCTGAAATAATCCAGTCTGTCTGGCACTCATCAAGCTAGAGCATCTGTGCCACTGCTGCTCTTCAAACCGGCCGATCAGCTTCCAATCGCTTCTTAGCAACGAACCCCCATCATGCAAACATCAGCAGACCATTCCCAATAACCGGCCAAGAGCTTTCAGTGGATCATCAAGAGCTGCTTACACGAGAATTTCAATAATTACACCACAATTCGAAAAATGAAATTGCAATGACTTATATAAAGAAAACCTTTCATATGGGAATAGCTCATCCAAAATATGAAAACTGTGTTATTTGTTCACCCTCTCATGTTGTACCCAAAACTCTGAAAGGGCTCAACAATAAGAGTTTTGTCTGTGGGCCCAGTGGGTCAGTAGTTCAGATTTATGCTTACCCTGCCAACATCGTCACTGGCCCTAGCACAAATAAATTATTCATTATATTTTTATAATAAATATTTTCAATTATCATTATATTTTTATCTTATCATATTATGGTATGTGTCTGGAAACATTTATAATTAAGTCATTAATATATTTATATGCTTTTCATTAACAACAAAGTTTCACTTTACAAGAAATTACATATTAAAAATTATAGTAATTATAATAGAGGAGTTTGCATTTTTTTTTGCAACTAGTGTAACTCCCTAAAAGTCATGATTTTTACACAATAAGCTTCCGGGGTTTGTTTTTCCCATCTAAATAGCATCTATATAATGCTATGTTTCTATTTGTTTATCTGTTTTGCCACGGGATTTACATCCCCCGCGGTAACTAGGGTTTACACAAGCTCCAGTCTGGATCCAGAACACCTGAGAAGAGATGATGCCCAACCCCTCAGAGGACCCAGATGATGCTAACACCAGAGACAACATACAGAACTACCACATTTTGCTATAAGTTTGATTGCATAATTGCTGTTAATAGTGTTAATCGGCTGTTTGTTTACGTCTTTTATTGTGATTTTTTCTGAACATTTCTGCCGTATACACATAAACTGACAGTCACCCACTGATAAGCTACTACTAAATATTGTAGAAACTTAATTTTCTGTAAAGTTGCTTTGCAATGATTTGTATCGTAAAAAGCGCTATACAAAATACCTTGAATTGAAATTTTCTAGGGCACAAGCCATCAAAAACAACCAACATAATCCACAATCACAACCAATTTTTCCACAGCACAATCAAATTAAAAAAAACCAACACAATTTAAAATAACTGATTTCTGTGTGATGCCGAATTTCAAACCATGTATGATCCTTACCATGATATTTTTCCTACTCATTTGTGGTGCTTGCTAAACTATTAGTATCATTGTTACTTGGGGTTAGGGATTTGAACAAATGGCAAAAAAAGTCCATAAACTTTGACTACCGCCAGTCATATGTTTGGGATTAGTACGATTTTTTAATGTTTCGAAGAAAGTCTCAGTAAAGTCAAATTGTGAAATGTTATTACAATTTAAAATAACTGATTTCTATTTAATACATTTAAATGCAATTTATTCTCTGATGGCAAATCTGAATTTTCAGCAGCCATTACTCCAGTTCTGAGAAATGTCACATGAAAAATCATTCTAATATGCAGATTTAGTGCTCTTTAATCATTTCTCATTATCAAAATTGAAAATAGTTCAATTTCTTTTCAGAATTCTATGAGCAACTGAATGTTCAAACTTAAAATGAAATACTTTTGTAACATTGTAATTTACATAATAAACAGTAAAAAACCATACTAATCTGAAACCTTTTAATGGTAGTCTATGTTTAAGGAGGAACCTGAGGCCGTAAGAAATAACCTAGCAACCACTGAACAGTCTTCGTTCATTTCAGTTCATCATGAGCTATGAATGTCTACATGTAAATCTGTGTTCCTCGACATGTCAGGGATTTTTCCCTGTGTCTTCGTTCATTTCAGTTCATCATGAGCTATGAATGTCTACATGTAAATCTGTGTTCCTCGACTCCTCCCGCGATAATTCGGATGGAAATCCGCAGTTAGGTAATGCAAACAGCTGACCATTTCCATACAAAGAAGTTACACTCACAGTCACATCCATCTCTGACAATTTAATCAAATCAGCCTCGCCACAAGCGCCCATTCACAGGCCCGTTATTCTACTGCCAACCACATGAATTCTAGAAGCTCGTTGTCAAATAGAATTTGTTTAAAGGCTGAGCATGCACATGGCTGAGCATTCTTCAGGTGGAGGGCAAATCTGAAACGATTTGAGCCGTTTTTTGGCTGAGCCCGCAGAAATCCTTCAGATGAGAGGGACAGATGGTCACGTCTCTCTTCTACCGCTCCATACATTCATGGTCGGTCTCTATCTGTTCCCATCGCCCTTTCTGGAGTTGGCAGGAAAGCCGTAAACCCAAGAGAGCACATTGCTTCCTTCCTTCCTTCACAGCCTGTCTGATTGCCTGCCAGATCCATCATTCAACCCAAAAGCCGCCACACCCTCACCTAACTAACACATCACGGAAAGCACAAAGAGGTTTTGGGAAAAGTGCCAGGCTGTTGCATAATTTTACTCTTTGTTGAATCAGTCAAATATGCATATGCAAACTGCCCCGTTTACCTGTTTTAAGACCGAGGAGTCAGGCCTGGCTATTATATTAGCGAGTTGCGAGGAAATGGCGTACCTCTAATACATGACACCCATAATAGGGGGTTTTCCTCTGAGATCTGACATCATTTATTTTTAAGTTCCACAATTGGCCTGTCTCCAGCTCCACCAAGAGGCTTATTCCTAAAGGACGAGCCTGCAGAAGTCTTACGTTCTCCAGGCAAATCAAAACACAGACTTGGGCGTGTGCAGAATATCTGCATCCTACAGGGAGAGTTACATCTCAATTGCATTCGATTTCGCACCTCAGAAGGTTTTCATAACATGAAAATGCACTACAGCAGAGGTTGCACGTTCCTCTCTTGCACAAACTGTTCCTGTTAACTGTTGCAACAGATTTGAGTCCAGATAAAGTTTTAATGATGATCTTTACAGTTCTTGTTGTTAAAGGAACAGTTCACACAAAAATGTAAATGGTAATCATTCTCATAGCATAATGATGTGTCTTGCATGAGGAACGGAGCAGACTCAGAACAGTCACACTGGTTTGGAACGACACTGCTTTAAAAATAAAAGCTCAATAGCTGTGATTCATGCATATGTCATGTTTTCACAAGAAGCAACTCACACTCCCATTGAAAACTTTGGGAAGACGTTTTTAACGTTTAGTGTGATATTACTTTTCTAAACAATAAGGATTCTAAAAACCATGCCATAAAGTCGAATGAATGAGGGACCAGAGGTACATCTTGAGACAAGAAAAAACACTTCTGATTCTTCTACTTGGAAGAAACTGATGACTGTGATTAATTGTTCAGTCTTAAACACATAAACACATAGCAGAGGAGTCATGCTTTTATAAACGGCTCACTTCTTCTCTCTTTATCTGTCTAGCTCTCAAGCCTGAGAAAATAAACCAGCCATTTTCCACTTTTCTACTACAGTACCGTACAGCAAAACTATCTCAATAAACAGTACAGCTATTAAATGAACTACAAACGTGTTAGGTATAGTGAACAGGTGTATTGTACTTTCTGTATGTCTTCAGAAACCACAGTTTTTAGAAAATAAAGAGATTGCAAAACAAAGTCAAAACACACTTTATACACTGTAATGATTTTTTGAAGTTGAAAATACTGGAGTATGTTTTCTCAAGAATCTCAGTCTTTCTACTTGTGAAATTATTTATTTTATTTTTTTTCAGTGTACACTGCAGTTGAGTCCGGGTCAGGGAAACTGGTCCTGCATCAATGCAATGGAGGCCCTTTCTGTAGCCAGAGAACATTTCCTAAGGAGAGATAATGGGTATCTGTCTGTCCCCATTCAGAGTTTATTAATACGCTGTTCTGCACCCTGGAGGAGCGTGCAGTGTGACAGGAATAATCTCAATGGCCCTCTTCATCTCCCTGAAACTGGGACAGCCCAGCGGACACGCAGGATGACACTGCATCTGCCGCCATCACAAGAAGAACCCTGATGGTGTTTCACAACACACACAACCTACCATTCCTGCAAAACTTTCCATGCACGGCTTCCCAGCAACTCATTCAGAAGAGGGATTGAATGATTACTCAAGTTCCCTGATTACAAAATAGCTAAGGGAGGTTTTTCATTCTCTAGTAAATTCACACCAAAAAAAGCTGATCTCATGAAACACAAAACCAACAAACACAAAGATGGCATTGGACATTATGAAAGTAAATAAGTTTGATGATAAACAAAAGCTTTTCATTTAAATGTAGACAACCTTTCAAAAGTTTATGGTTACATGATGTTATTGTTTTTAACTTATTTTGATCAAATAAATGCAGTCTTTGTGAGCAAAAGAGACTTCTTTCAAAAACATAAAAAAATCTTTCTGATCCCAAAATTGTGAACAGAAGTGTACAGTTTCTGTATCACTGAAGATTTTATTAGCAGTCAGAATTAATCCAGTTCCGTTTACCAACAAAGCCATTAGCAGTGATTTTAATTTAGACATGCAAAATAGAAAAGGCAGGCTTAAATAAAAAAAAAATCAGAAAAAAAAACAAACAGGAATGTTGGTTAACCTGAGAGTCACAAACAATGGCTAGAGATAGACATCTTTAACCACTCCCACAGTATGACTTGAGAAATGATGTGCAAAGTACTGAAATCACAGTAAGCGAATAACTTTAACCCATCTAGGGGAAACGGGGTGGTGTATTGCTGGCAGTCTTATGTCAGGGTTTCCCAGAGAATGCTCTGGTCTAGCCACATCACACACAGAGGGCAGGAAGTGGCAAAGATGAGGTCAGTATTTTAGCACACAGTCAGACTGAGCCACACAGTGGGACATCCGAAAGAGCTCTTTCTCACAACTCTGTGAGAACACAGAATCTGAGGGGAAAAAAACATATGCGAAAACAACAACAACATAAAAAATCTGTCATGATTTACTCCCCCTTGTGTCACTTCAAACCTGTATGACATTCTTTCTTAAACAAAAGGTACAATATCCTGGCTCAGTTTTCAGCAATTAAAGTGAATGAGAACAAGGGCTGTCAAGCTTCAAAAAGGACACAAAATCACCATATAAGTATATTTAAAGTCTTCTGAAGCCTGAAACAACAGTTTTTTTTTTTTGTGACAAACAGAAGTCATTCATTGCTATTCTTCACTTCCAGTGATCTGTTAAATTTTCTGTCTGATTTTGTAAATTCTTTTTTTTTTCAGAGAAGCTTCGTAAAACAGATCATCTGATTTAAACTCATTCATTTCATTCTTCAAAAATTCCAAAAACTTTTTGTTACACAAAAGAAAGTCAGTCATACATGCTTAAAATGTCATGATGGTAAGTTATTTTTTTTTTTAGTTTTTGGGTGAACTGTCCCTTTTGGGAAGATAAACCTCATTGACTCCATTACTCAAAGCAACAGAATTCACTTCATATCAAGTCATCAAAACCCCGATGAGCCTCAGTGAGATGACTCCCAGGATCCTTTTGCTAATATAAACTGGCATGCATTCTGCCTTGACCCTTGCGCTTACTAAAGGTTAGGAGGAAAAACAACGCCCAAGACGCCACCCTCTCCTCTGATCCAATGGCTTATCCTCTCTGTCATCTGTAATTGGCTAAATTGCTTCTGAGGACAGGAATTCAGAAGTCTCACTACAAAAAGTCAATAAAACAAAAAAATTACTAGAAACTGGATCAGAAGTTCATCCTGTCAAAAAGAGCCTTCGGGCCCGTTAAGAGTACGTTATTATGCTACAAACAAATTTAACATCATTTGCAATGCTAATAATAAATCTAAAAAAACTAAATAGCAAAAATTTTAAACAAAAAAAAATAAGAAAAACATCACATTACAACAAATAATCATCACATCAGATCATCATAAAATATTCATAAAAATTACACAATAAATCCACAAAATCATCACAACAATTGCTCCCCAATTCATCCTCTGCTGCAGTGAGTGAATGGGTGCCGTCAGAGTCCAAAATCACCACAATAATTCACAAGTAATCCACACAACTCCAACCCATCAATTAACATGTGAAGTGAAAAGCTAAATTTCTCCAAATCTGTTATGATGAGGAAACAAACTCATCTACATCTTGGATGACCTGATGGTGAGTAAATCTTTAACAAATTTTCCTTTTTGAGCAAACTATTCCTTTAAGACTCTGTGACCGGATTATTACACAACAGAAAATCTTTGCAATCAGTGCAATCAAAATTTAACGCACGTGCATTCATGTCTATTTTGCCTTACTTGACAGTGCATGTCTGATGGACATACCATGATTGGAAATGATAATGACACCACACACAGAGTACATACCAAAAATGGGCATGTTCATACTACTACTACAAAATAATCTCTCTGGAATTAACACAACATGTCTATTTTTCTGGCTTTGATTTTTAAAAGCCCTGAGAAATGCACTTTGTTGGAACTGTGTCAGAATGTACTCAAAATATTACCCGATGCCTGTGATAATTACACTACAAAAACCCACACAGATATTGCAGATGCTGTCATGCCATCTCACTAATCACTTAGACGGTTGGATCATCGCAAAAGTTAAGCTGCGGGAGAACTACAGGGCGTCATCACTAGTTGCTCCGGTTGCCAAAGGTGCAGGTCTATTTCATAACCTCATTGCTTGCAAGGAGAAGTAATAACAGGTCCAAACAGGACGAGTCAATAGAGAAACCCAAGCAGGGTGAGACTAGACCGATGACATCATCGATGATGGCGATGCTGAATAGTTAAGAATGCAGAGAACAAAATGTACAAAATATATTTTCCTGATATGGAGCAAATTGAGAACATTGCAGGATTTCAGATGGGCTTTTTTACATCTGCATGCATGTCCAAGCACTGCATACTACACATTATGGATACATATTTCTGTAGAGCTGCTTCACAGCTAAATTTCAAGCTGTTTCTGTAAAATTGAAACGGATTAATTCTGCTGTATTAACACTGTTATTTTTTTTTCTTTCTGTTTATAAAGCTGCTGCTACAAAGCACTATATAAATAAATGTGACTTGACTTGACTTGACTTTGGTGTCAACATTAATGCATCAATATTCATCTTTTAATTCAACCATGTACAATTCATTCTCCATGGTTCAACAATAACCAACGAATACCCCTTATGTATAATAAAATCTGAGATGCACTGCATCAGCTAACCAAACGTTCTTTTTCACACCTTTAAAAATGCAATATAGAGAATCTGTTTATATAGACATACAATTCCTTAATTTAACTGACATATGTGACCAATCATACAAGGGACATATCCAGTGAAAGAGACTAAAGCTAGTGTGGTGAGTGACTAGATTTTTAATCCAGTATTCTCTAGACATGCTAGCACTGCAGTGGCAGGCAAACTAAGACTGAGTGGAAGCAAAACTCAGATTCATAAAGCAGAAAGCGGGCAAATTAGCACGGCAACTTTTACCTAAGTGCAGACGATGGATAGCACACTTGACTAGACGTCTGAGCGACTTAATTCCTGTGTTTGTGTCCACATCCACAAAAGCTCCCTATCTACCAGCTCCCTCGCATACCCCCTTCACACTCACACACACACACACACACACACACACACACAGACTACCCTTTAAAAACATGTAGCAACAAGGCACCGATCAATATGTTGACTTTCAGCACCCACAGCGCGTGACGCGAACGCACTGGACTCCCATTGTCTTCCCATCCGTTATTGTTACAATGTTTAGAATGTTTTCCAGACTGGGTTGATTAATATTGCTACAACGTATCCAGACAGAAAGAATATGCATACCTACAGTGTATCTAGTTTGGAACCATTAATAGTTACAGTTTATCCAGTCAGAAATCATTCAAATTGTTACAATACAAACAGTCAGTTACTCATTCTTAACATTTCAATGCATCCAGTTAGACAGCATTGACATAGCTTACCAGTCTGGAACCAATAATAGTTGCAATTTATCCAATCAGAAAACATTCATATTATTACTAGTAAGAAATTATTCACGTTGCTACAATATATCTTGTCTGAGACTATTATATTATTAGAATATTGCAACAATATGTCCACTCCAGAACCATTCAAAAAGCTACAATATATCCACTCAGAAATTAATCATTTTGCTACAATGTATCCAGTCTTTTTAATAATATTAGAATACATCAAAACAATGTATCCAGTCTGGAACAATTAATAGTTACAATTTATGCAGCCAGAAATATATACAGTCAGAATTTATTTCACAAACTATTTAAATTGCTACAATGTTCCAGTTTGAGAAAATAAACATTATTAGAATGTATCCAATAAAAACTATTAAAATTTAAACAATGTACTGCAGCCAGAAATAATTTATATTCCTACAGTATATCCACTCTGTGAACACTGATATTGCCAGGTGTCCAGAAATTCTTGATATATCCCGTCAGAAATAAATATTGATACAGTATCCAGTCTAGAACCATTCGATATTGTTACCATTGGCCGAGTCCAAAATCATTTATCCTGCTACATTGTATCCAGTTATAGTTTTTTTTCAGTCACACATCACTTATATTTTAACAACGTATGCAGTCTGGGACCACTGACACTGACTCGGTGTATCAAGTGAAGTATCTTTCATAATGTCTCATTGTGTCCAGTCAGAAATCACGCCTGCGTTCTGGCGCACAATCTGCCTGACTTCCACTAAAAGCTATGCGTGTCTCTCTTCCTCTCCCCTCCCTTTTCTCGGCAGACCCCCCAACCCCTCATTTTCCCTCCTTGCCTCCCAGCTAGTTCGGCAAATGTTCGCGTTGCTTCAAACATTATTGGATGCGCTCCCAGGACACCCTTGCGCGGTGCGTAAACGTTACATAAACCTGCGCCTGGGTCTCGGTTGTGCCACAAAGGGCTTTGCTTTCTTTGGCTAGACGAGCCACTAACGTGACAAAACCTGAGTGAAAAGACATAGGTATCAGACAAACTGAGGCGATGAACAGAAGTTTGCACTGTTAATATACTCAGAGGAGCAGCGATGTAACTCACCTTGACAGCCCTGTCCCGCGCTACGGAGCCTGATGTTCCAGATAAAGTGCGATTGTTTTCCACCTTCCCCGGCCCCTGTCTCCACACCCCAGGAACCAAGAGTGTGTTCGGGGTGGGGGGCCTGGGTGATAGGAATGATCTCGGACAGACAGCCAATTTTGGAGTGGGGCAAAGCAACAAGGGCGCTTACTTGTATCCAAAATGCATGTCTCGGGATGTCTTAAAGGTGTGCGCTAGCTTTCCTAAAAGCCTATATTCCTGCCTTCTCCGCGACACGGGGAATCAGTATCCCACGATTTGTTGGTTGTATCCGGGCGCGTCGCTCGCCTCTTAATCCGCCATGTTGTGCCCCTGCGCCTGGAATGGGAAGCAGCGGATTCCCAGGCCAGGCCCCTCCTCTCCTCTTCCCACGCAGAGACGCCGCGACATCTGGCGGACGGCTTGCTTCCAGGAAAGAGGAATGTACAGTAGGCACTTAAGTGCAATGCGCCACCCTGCGGCCGGTTGCGGTTTTGCGTGTTGCAGAGCAGTCTGAGAGAGGAGCTCTACTGAAGCGTGAATGTAGATCAACTGCAGGGATTTCCTTCAGGTCTTCAGTATTCGGGAATTTGGGGTGAATTTTGAACAGCTGATAAATTGTGTCAAAATGTCAGTCAGTGTCTGTTTCACCTAAAATATTTTTATGTCATTTATCCCATAAAATTTAGTGGATCATTCTTGGAAAAAAGAAACTAATCTTAATCAAGTCTAAGATGTTTTGCTGGTTTAAGTTGCTCTCCCAACTTAAATATAATACAGTTCTATCATAATAATAATGATTTTCTTTTATTTTTTATTCTATAAAATGAACAATGCCATTTGGTAACTAAATGAGTTAACATGAACATGAATATATATATATATATATATATATATATATATATATAAACAATTCCAAAACATTAATTTTAATGTTTAATTTCAACAATTACTAATACAATATTAAAATCAAAAGTTGTATGTTAACATTATTTAATGGACCTAAGCTGTCATAAACAATTTTTATGTCTTTTTATTAACATCATAAATATGTAAAAAAATAAAATAAAAAAAAAAGTATATGCTCAATGTTAATTTTAGTTAATGCATTACCTAAAAATTACCTTTCGATATTACTAATATTTTTTCTGGGTTGGAAACTTTAATGAGTTAATAACAATGAGGACCTTCAGCATTTAATAAAATAAATAGTCTGACTCCAAACAATTTTTTTATTGCATAAAAATTTTATGAATAAGTGATATTCTCATTCTTTTGTTTTTATTATATTCTGGCATAATATTTGTTATTTTTTATATAAAATACTTGTACATATTTAAATAATATTTATATTTCAACCATGTAATATTATATAATATTTTATAAATGGTAATGATTAAACAAATAACAGTTGCAAGTAATAAATAGCTGAATAAATACATCTTTTTTTAAGCAGCATCATAAAGCAGTACAGTCTGTTACATCAGTGGTTCTGGACAGAGACAACATATGAATCTTGTGCTCTATTGTACACTGTGTAATAATCTAAAAGTTGGGCCAATAGCAAGGCTTGAAATGTGAAATGTTGGACCAAAAGAGTTGACACTGGACAACAAGTGCTGCAGATTGTGTTTAAAATGATATTTGTGGAGCGCTGAGATTGGTTTAGATGGCCAGATTAGAGATGACAGCCCTGGTGAACTCATCACTTGACGCGTAGCCTCCCAGGTCTGAGGTTCGAACCTACACCAAAAAGAGCAATAAAATATTTTACATTTTATGGTGCAGCTAAAAAAAAAATAACACAAAATCTGTAACTAACAGTTTGTCCTCACACACTTCTTGAACATTCAGCACATTTAGGGTATGATGTTTATTTTGATTTCCAGTTTGTGAATGTTAAACTGAGGATGAAGGTCTTCAAATAATGCAAGCCATCCACATACAACCAGTGACTACAAACTGACACTTTTCAATACTTTAGGTTTTACATACTTATTCTTTGGCACTGAAAAGAAAAAAATTCACATTCCGACAAAACATTGCTCAGTTCATCTAAAGCACCTGTTCCCAAACAAGGTAAGAGTGGAAATATTAACACTGAAGGTGCTGCTGAGCTTAGAAAAATATAAAGACAACATGTCAGATCAGTACCGCAATGACTGAGGTAAGTTTGAAAATGCCTGAGAGGCAGAGAGATATCATTTGTCTTTGATATCAATCAGTCATCATTTCCACAGTTGGTCATCAATGGCACGAAGCAGACTTCCTGCTCAGAACATTTGCATCATCAAATGAATCCAATAATTGCCCATCTGACTTATGACAGGAGCAGATTTGATTAGTTATGTTTACATGAGTAACAATAAAAAGGGCAAAAACATCAAGCATCACTGCTGGCACTTCAGTCTCAATATGCCAAATAGTTTTTGAAAACTTGCTGATAATCAAATTGACTGTGGTCCTGGAATCACAAAGGCAATTTGACAAGGACCAGCCCCAAACTGAGATTATATGGAAACAGGAATAAGACTGAGTCAAACAGAAACTAAAGTTAACTATCTAACAAAAACTTACATTTTAACTTAAAACTGGATTGAACAAAGTAGTGCAGTAAAGCAATGTCAGACATACACTACCATTCAAAAGTTTGGGGCGACTTTTTCAAATAATTGATTCTCAGTTTCCACAAAAATAACAAGCAGCACAACATTTTTCAACACTGATAATAAGAAATGTTTCTTAAGCACCAAATCAGCATATTAGAGTGATTTCTAAAGGATCATGACTTGCCATCATTCAAAATAGAAAAGTAATGTTTAACTGTAATAGTATTTCACAATTTTACTGTATTTTTGATCAAATAAATCCAGCCTTGGTGAGTATAAGAAACTCTTTTTCAAAAATCGTACCGACCCCAAACTTTTAAACAGAAGTGTAATTCAGATTAAAGATGCATACTGTGACAAACAGAAATGAAAATAAATGTACATGGATGCATTAAAAGAAACAAAAAAACAAACAGAAATCAGTAACCAGCCAGAAAAAGGAGAGAAAAAGAAAGCAAGAAATGGGAAAGGGGAAAGAAAATATAATATGACAGGGCTGCTGTAAAATTGTCTTTGAACATATTCAGATCAGAAGTGGCATGTATAGGGTGATCCGTGATAGAGACTGGCAAGCATCTTCAAACAGTCCGATGGCGCAGGTTGGCCACAACCGCACGGACAAAGTCACCAGTGGTGCTGTAACCCCCTAGATCTTGCGTCCTCACCTGGGACACACAGGCAAATACACACAGACAGTCAAGTACACCCAGAAAGGGATGTGACGACAGAGGAAGAAAGGTGAAGAAAGCGAAGGTGAAGACCACATCAGAATTTATGGACAAGCACAAACTTGAAGCCTAGAGTTTGACTGCATGACAGTATTTCCATTAGGAATAATTTTTATTAGAAATGCCAAAGCTGAAGTTAAATGTATACACTGAGGGACACCCGTGTCAGTGAACTGAATGTATGATAATAATTATTAGGAGGCTATGATTGACAAGGGCCAAGTGGAGAGAATTTGGCCAGGACACCGGGGATACACCCCTACTCTTTACGAGAAGTGCCATGGGATTTTTAATGACCACAGAGAGTCAGGACCTCGGTTTAATGTCTCATCCGAAGGATGCTGCTTTTTACAGTATAGTGTCCCCGTCACTATACTGGGGTGCTAGGACCCACACAGCCCACAGGGTGAGCACCCCCTGCTGGTCTCACTAACACCTCTTCCAGCAGCAACCTAGTTTTCCCAGGAGGTCTCCCATCCAGGTACTGACCAGGCTTAACCCTGCTTAACTTCAGTGGGCAACCAGTCTTGGGCTACAGGGTGATATGTCTGTGTCAAAAAACGTGTCAGGATGAAAAAGAAAAAGGCCCTTGTCAGACTATTACATGAGGTCTTTAAATAAGATGACAGTCATAAAATGTACGAAAAGACTATGTCTGATAGTTAGCAGAACTTCAACCCACAAAACTAACCAAAAAGCCCAAGCTGTCCACATAAAACAGAAGGCTTCAACCAAAGCATAATGCAGAAACAAAACCAGAAAACTATTCATTTATTGAAAGTGTTTCAGGGTTAAAGATATAGTGCTGTGTTGTGGTTAGGGTCATTCATCCAAAGCCAATTGCAAAGGGAAACCAACCAATTAGGATGAAACCCAGTGCCACCAGGACTCAGGGCTCTAGAGTGCGACCAATTTGGTCGCACATGCGTCCTAACTTCTCAATGGTGCGACTGAAAAAAATCAGAGGTTGCACTGGTGCGACCAGCCTTTCGAGGAAAAAAAAAAGGTCTCTGTGACTCTGAAAGTCTCCCTGTGGTTCAACAACAGACACTAGAGCCCTGCATTTCAGCCCGAGCCCAACAGACCCTGACTTTTTTACGCCCCTCGAGCCGAGCTTTGGGATAATTTTCACACGCTGGTGGAAACAACACGAGACCGTGCTTCCGCAACTGTCAAGAGCGGCTCGATGGTGTTTAGTGTCCCGCCGCAGCAGCGCAGCTGAACAGTTCTGTGTTCAAATGTACGCAATAGACTCAAGCTTGCCAAGAGCACCGGCAAAAGTAATTACCATAAATGTGACAGGGGAAAAATAGTAAGGAGATATTTGAATTATTTACTAATAAACTAGTATTTTCTGAGTCTGTGTCACAAGGATGAAGTTGCTGATCCTGACTCGCCATCTCATTAGACGCGCCTTTAGAGAGAAGTGCATCTTTACGGATTATGATTATAATGAAAGAGTTTTTGTTTTCAATTTGTTTAATTTCATTAAGTAATCATTTAAAGCTTTCTATAGATATATTTATCATGTCTGCGAGGCATGTTTTTACTGAGTTTTGGTTCATTTTTGTACTCCTGTTAAAGACGAGACGCAGAAAGCGCATCGTGTTTGTTTTCTTTATTTTAAAAAAGCACAATGTTTTGTTGATATTGTGAGGACACACATATAAAAGACCCTTTGCAGTTACGAATGATGTATTATTCTTACCTTTAAGAATTGTACCTAACCCTAATTGAACTTTTATATTTATAGACTTTATTTTGGTCGTTACTTTAAAAAAAAAACCTAAAACTTATATTTAATAAACAAAAAAAATGCTCCAAACGTTTTTTCTAAATTAACTCAAAAAAAAAATTAAACGAAATATAATCACTTTGCTATTACATACAAAACTGAACTATTTTAATAGCGGAGACAGTTGTACAAGCTGTTTAGGGAGTGTTTAGCTGTTCAAATCAGACGCTAGAGCATCGTTTCAATCATACACAGTGGAAAATCTGATAAGAATCAGTGTAGAGGGGCCAAGCCTGGAAGATTTTGATGCTAGAGAGAGTGTGGCCAGCTTGTTAGCCATGGCCAAAGATCAAGAAGGCCAAACTACAGGAGTTGGCCATCCGAGGGGCATGTGACTGCAATGGAGGATAGTCCATAAGTCATTGAGCCATGAGATGTTCAGTTTGAAGCCCTTAAAACACTTAATTTAGATTTTCTTTTTATTTCATTTATCTTGAGATGTTTTAAGTTTACATTTCAGCTCAGTGAAGCACTTTAAGCACCACACTTTTTCAGTAAGTTACCTTTCTTGTAGAATTGTGCTTCAAATAAATAACTTTATGTTGACCAGATTGTTATTTAATCATTTACAAGTGAGGACTATACAGATTTACATGCTTAAACGTCCATCAATAATAAACTTTGCATCTTGAACTCATAGAAAATCATTGAAACACACTTGCACGTACACTCGTGTTCTCTACATGGTATGTAAAGTGCATATAGTTCTAACAGCCACACAATACACCTTTCTCTCCCATTCAGACATGATCACACAAACAAACACGATCATCTCTTACCTTGCCCTGCTTGATGACTTTCTTGACAGCCTCAGACACCATGTTTGAGTGATACTCAAGACTGAAAGAAGAAACCCACTGGCATGAATACAATTACCAAGACTGGTCAAAAGTTTAGAACAATTAACACCATTTTAAATGTCTTTGAAAGTCTTTTATGCTCACTAAAGTTGCTTTTATTTGATCAAAAAGACAGTAATATTGTGAAATATTGCAATTTTAGTTTTCTATTTGAATAGAATTTAAAATTTAAAATAGAGACTGGAATAAGGTATGCAAAAAATTCAGCGTTGTATCACAGGAATAATTTATATTTTAAAACATATGCAAATAGTTATTTTAAACGGCAATGATATTTCAGAATATCACATTTTTTAAATACATACAGCCTTGCTGTGCACAAGAGACATTCAAAAACATTAAAAAATATATTTTTTAAAATCCTAATTATTCCAAACGCAGGACCACAAAACATGTAAATGGCTAATTCAGATGACAAACTGCCTGAATTAAGAGATGAAAACCATGTTGAATGTGAATATGTAATCAACACCGAGATTAAAGGTAAAATTTAAAAGAGTTAAAAAAAAAGATATGATTGTGAAATGGACAACAGAGGGAGACTCACTTGAGGTGTCTCAACATGTTGGATGCAGTGAGGAGCATAGCAGTAGGGTTTGCGATATTCCTGCCGACAGCCTGAGCGAAGGGATGTCTGGCTCCCTGATTGTAAAAACAAGAAGACAGGAATCACTGTGAAGTTGTCATACACACTGCAAAGCAGTTTATTCTGAGTCTGAAACTGTTACAGAAGATGTATAATGAATGAAGGAATAAAAACAAGATTTAGTCACCAACCGTTTCAAACACAGCATATTCTGCACTGTAACTCTCGCCTGGAACTACACCGGCTCCGCCCACCAGCCCTGCTGCCAGGTTATCAATGATGTTGCCGTAGAGATTTGGCATCACTAGCACATCAAACTGATAAGGATTCTGGACTAGCTGTGGGCCACAGAAGAATATAGCAATTATTTCTAAGTTAACTTAATAAGAATATAGCAATTATTTCTATTATAGAAATAATAATTCTCTCTCTCTCTATATATATATATATATATATAGAGGCCATTCTCATTGCTGGACATTCATTAACAATAAAAGACAAGACACTATACCTGCATGCAGCAGTTATCAATGATGATGTTTTCATATTTAATCTTGGGGTAAAGTTCAGCCACTTCCGCACAGCTCTGCAGGAAGAGACCATCACCGAGTTTCCTGCAAAGATAATCCGAGGTGAGCGTGTCTAAGTGTTTAGCTTTAAAACTCCATGTCAGGATAATCCTGCCCCACTTACATAATGTTTGCTTTGTGGACAGCAGTCACTTTGCTGCGGCCTTTCTTGGTGGCATAGTCGAATGCAAATTTTGCGATGCGGCGAGATTTCTCCCTGGTGATGATCTTCAGGCACTCAACCACTCCTGAAACACTCTATAAACACAGAGGTGCTCATAATGCAGATGGACACTACAGTTTAAATGATTTGAGCACAACAAATACCTCATGCTCCAGAGAGCTGTATTCTCCTTCTGTCTGCTCCCGTATGATGACCAGATCCAGGTTATTGTGGCGGGTGCTATATCCAGGCAGGCTGTTCACATGGACCACATTGGCAAACAGGTCCAGCTTTCTTCTGTGCATCATAAAACAAGAAATAATCAATCAAGCAACCAATAAATTAAAAAATAGCAGTACCATGAGCAGTACAAGCATTGTAAGTACCATTACAGCAATGGTAATCTGTTAAAGAAGTACCTCAGTCTCATCTCATATGATGCCAGTTCACCCTTGTACTCCATAGGAGTGTGTATCTTTCCTAAGCACAGAAAGAACTGAATCAACGTTTCTTTTAATTGTCAGTACATCAAAATATAAATAAGCTTGCACTAATTTAACATTTTAAACTAACAGCCAAAATATTATGACATGATCAGCAGTTAGAAATGTCACCCTTGATGGCGACTCTGTTGTTCTTCATGGAGGACAACACCTCTTCCAGTTTCTCCTCACTGGCCATGTTCTGCACCTCACTCAAGTGAAACTCCTCAAACTCCACAGGAACATCAGCTGCCTAGAGGATGAGGTGAAGAAGGCATTAGGAACAAGTGAGATGCAAGTATAAGGCATGAGAGAGGGCTGAGCTGGAACACAGGATCAATGTGGTTAGATGTAACCCTATACACTAAAACCTATTATATCATATTCAGTGTTAAAGTTTACTTGTATCAAAAAAAAAAAAAAAACATGACTGAGAAAGTGCATCAGTACCTTGAAAACCTCTTTGACAGCAGTCATCAGCTCAGGTCCAACTCCATCTCCAGGGACCATGGTGACCTTAAAGGTGCTGTCAGCCCGCGCCGGTGGAGACTCCGAAACATTCTGACTGGAGGTCAAACTCAGAGAGCGAGCACAAAACGGCTGCAACCGGGCACCACTCAGACCCTGAGTGGTCAAAAATGTCACAGGTCAAGTACTGTTATGGGCGGACATCACAGAGATGATCAACAAACAGTAGAGGTTTTTGGCATGGGCGAACTGGGCAGCCACCCGGGGCGGCATTTTTTTCAAGATACATGGGGGCGGGACGAGTACTTAAAAAAAAAAAAAGTTTTCTATTATCTATCATTTCACTGTGTGGGGAATTGGCAAATTGAGATGTAATTTCACCATAATATTGTGCTTTGCAACAAAACTCTTACAAGTTCAGTTATTATTTATTTCTATCAGTTGAGTTAACGTTAGGCCCTGTAATTAGCCAACAGAATTTCTAAATCTGTGTAATTATAATTTAAATTGGACTACTTTTCAAATTGTATTTCATAAACCATCATCTCAGACGTTATGTGAAAACGTCATGGGGTTTCAAATCAAAAAATTATTTTCTGTTACAGAACAGGGCATTGATTTCCTACATGTCCACTGTAGAGGACATCACAACAAGTGAATATGGAAATAAATTAAACATCAATATTCCTATGAAATATTAGATATTATTATTAAAATGTTGCCAATTATTACTCCAATCATTACACTTCTTTTTTCATTAAATGTTGCTCCAAGAACACATTAATATGCAAATTAGATACAGCATATAGATTGTATTGAATGGGAATATTAATTTATGGCCATTTTACCCACATATTGCATAAAGTAAAAATGGTGTATCAATTCATTCCATTATATCTTTCATAACATATTTGAGAAAAAACATATTTTTTTTTTTTAGTAAAAAGTTATTGGTGATAGAAAAAAAAAAATTCACATTGTTTTTGTCTATACATATTATTTCATGTCATTTAATTTTTTAAACAACTGAGTCCTAGTGTCCACTACAGAGAACATAGCATAACATATGAATAAAATATAATTTTTCACAATTTTTTTTTTTTTTTTACCATTTGTTTCTTATTCTCTAAACAATGTGATGACATGGAAAAAAAAACTCTCTGCTGTTGTTACATTTTTTTATATATCTGATTGTATATATTTTTGGCACATTTATGTATACAGATAACTTATACTGTCATATTTTGTGCGGAATAAGTTTCATTGTCTTTTGGCAATGTTGGAGGTGAAGATTGTGCACCTTAAAAAGTGTTTCCTTCTGCAATTGCAATAGTTAAATATGGATGCTCTTTTGTTTTTTTTTTTTTTTTTTCAAATTATAATAAAATATAACTATTTATTGCGAATTTGGGAGGGGGGGTTCTTCATGTCATTAAAACATAAAAACAGAGTATAAATTAACATATTACCATATACCATCAGTTTACCATAGTACCACCGCTGTGTAAATGGATGTAATAGAGGTTCAGGTAAATTGTTTAAGTCTCTACATCCAGACAGTTTCTAAGGGACCTCTCCTGTGAGCTGTCATCATGTTTTTATTATGTATCAAATGTTAAACCCAATGTGTTCCAGTCCAGACTTGTCTTATAAGTTACATCTAAATAACGCGGTTCGTTTCCAAGTTAATTTTTTGTATTTTCCGTGTGATCCAGACAAACAAATGAGGAATATTTCATTGTAAACTGACAATGTCGTTTTTCAAGACTCACCTTGGCCAATGTTACGAGACTCCCCCTCAACGCGGACGCCATCATGGTAACGGGAGGAAAAAGGTCGCTGCGATCTTCCTCCTGAACTAGGAATCGTGAGGTATGCGTTTCTCTACTGACCCCTACTGGATGCAAGCGTTACCGCAGTGCTTCTCGACTCCCACTAGGGGTCCTCGGTAAACTTCCTAAGGTGACCAAACTACGTAATATTAAATAGCATACTATAGGCTAAATAAGACTTTTATTATTATTATTTGTCCCTTCAACAACTCACAGTCAATGGATCTAAACATTTTTATTTTTCCCTTTAAATAAATATGTAAATATTATATATAAACAAAAAAACGATTTTAAACAATAATTAATAAAAACACCAAACACTTTTATTAACAATGTTAGTTTCTTAATAACAAGACAACGATTTTAACTAAGATGGTGTTAAAACACCAAATACGTTTATTAAGAAGTGTAGCAAGCATTTGTATGTTCAGTGAGGACATAAATACTCACAAGTGCAAAGTCATCAACATATGTATACTTCTGCTCTTTGTAATATTGTTTTCTTTTCATAAATGTCAGGACAATCCAATCACAGATAACATTCACCTGAAATGGGCCACAAGTCTGTTATACTAAGCAAAGCTGCATTTATTCGATCAAGAATACAGTAAAAATTGTTAAATATTATTAGAATTTAAAATAAATATTATCTATTTGAATATATTTTACAATGTAATATATTCCTGATGGCGAAGTTGAATTTTCAGCAGTCATTACTCCAGGCTTCAGTGTCACATGACTCTTCAAAAATCATTCTTATATGCAGCATTGTTTAAAATGACACTGAAAAATGCACAGAAAAGTCCTTACACTGTTTTTTCATTAGCTGTTGTTTCCCATGTCAGCTGTAATTTTTACAATAATTGTATTCCAATGTGTAAAAAAAAAAAACACAGGGATGTTAACTCTTAGTGTTAAGACCATTTTAATTCAGCAATGTCTGATAAACATAAATTAAGTCTCTGACATGGACTGCCATGGTCTGAAAATCTTCTTCAGCCTCTTCAACAATATCTTTGAGTCTGAATATTGGGCAGTCAGGATCCGTCTCACAGTGTCAAGGAGCTATTTATATTTGGTAAGATATTTCTTCTGTAAGGACATAAGGAGCATGTTTCATTCAGTTAAAACATCAACAGACAATTCCCTGACTTTTTTTCAGCCATCTAAGTAAAATAAAACAATGCATTCAAAAGCTTACTTGTTGAAATAAAAAATTGGGATAAAAAACAAAAACACAAACAATAACAATAAATTTATCAGCAAAAACAAAAACATTATGAATAAAAAAAAAAAAAAAAAAAAAAAAACATAATTATCAACATTACACAGTTCCAAATCTAAAAGAAAACACACACACACATAAAATTTATATATATATATAAAATTTATGAGACAAAGAGATTAGGATTTTCTTAACATTATTTAAAATTAGAACATTTAAATTAGATTTTTCAAATAATTCAGTAATTAAAATGCTAAATCTCCTAAAAATCAGAAGAAACAGCACCACTGAGTTCTCACCTGACATTATTTAATTCAGCATACAACCGTTAGCAAATTTGTATAGGCAAATTTTGTGGTTTCTGTACTTTTCAAAACAACCTGAAATTTACTCATGTTACGTTTCTTTTGAAATGTTAAATGCTAGTTGACCAGTGTGACCTGTTTTGAATACAAGTTTTAAAAAAACGCAACGCATATGCACTGCAGACGGTGTGTGTGTGTAACAGGTGTAACGCATATAGACCGCATACACACTGCAGACGGAGTGTGTGTGTGTGAAACAATCATCAGAGGAAAAATCATAGCCTATATTAGCGAGGGCCCTTGAATATTGACTAAGTCTGAAAGTTAAAGCTAACTTGTTACACCCAACACTGATTGCTCAAATGACATTATTCAAATCTGTGAATATTAATGCCAAAAGGTTGCACACAGCCATTGAGTAAACAGGTAAACACAATACAAGGTACTGCTTCCAGTGTACAACCGTGAGCAGCAAGCTAGATTAAAGTGATTATTATGTTTTGAATATGGATATTTTTCTTACAAAAACGCTTCGATTCGCTACAGGAGGCCTTTGTTCACCTTCCGGAGCCATGTAAAGGGGTCATATGATGCGATTTCAATTATTCCTTTCTCTTTGGAGTGTTACAAGCTCTTGGTGCATAAAGAAGATCTGTAACGTTGCAAAGACTAAAGTCTCAAATCCAAAGAGATATTCTTTATAAAAGTTAAGAGCCATCCACTTCATACCTAAAACGGCTCGTTCTAACACGCCCCCACATGTCTACGTCACGATGTGGGAAGATACACATAATCCCGCCCTAACCTCCACCCAAATAAAGAATATACAACTTTTATTCTTGCTGTTGCCACCGGTGCCATGTCATGGAGATGCTGTGTTTCTTGTGAAAGCAAAGCTACTTTGTTTGGGCTTCCAAAAGAGGACACGACTAGAAATCAGAGGTTAAATTGTATTTACAACACTGTTCCAGAACAGTCCAACCCAAATATTAAAACGTGTGCAGCGAATTTTGGAGGAGGACAAGGACTGTTTCCTGTGAGAGTAGCCTACAATGCCTGTTTCTATAAAGTGGGGTAATTCCAACTTTGCAAGGACAGTCTGGCACTTCTGACACACAGCCTGTAAGTACGTTTTCATGTAAAGGATTTGCCCCTGATGATTCAAACACGAGTTTTGAGCAGTGTAGAGTAGAGCTTGTTGTTTGTCGTTTCTCCGATCACAAATGCAGACATGGTTTTATGTTTCTGCAGCGCGATACGCAACGCAACGCATAAAAAGACAGTGTAAGTCATTATAATCAGTAATTATGTCCCCACTGGATGCAACAAAAAACATGCATATTTTTGTTACAAATGCAATCTCTTTAGGGCTCTCCCTGCTGAAGAAAAAAAAAAAACAGATAAAACCAGCATAAGCTGGTTTTAGAGCGGTTTTTGCTTCATCACCATGTCTCCTCTCCACCAATAAGCTACCATATTTTGTTACAAATGCAGTCTCTCAAACTCAATTAAATATGTATTTTAAAACAAAAAATTAACCGTGCACAAATTGTGTTTACCCTACAGATTACAAACATGCAACCATTGTATGTTTATTGGTATTTAAAGCAGTCGGTGGGTGTGCTCTGAAACTCCACCTTCTTTGACGTGGTATTTTTCCCCCGGTTCGTTTCTCATTCAACAGAGGTCAGGCAAGAGAGAACAATGTCCGGCCTAGTCACTAGCAACATGAATACACTGGAGTATCGAATAGCTGAGACGGCACAAATATATGCACCTGTACGATCGCTCGCGGAGAGACTAAAGATTCAGAGAAAGCATTAATTCATAGAAAGAAATTGCAATGAAGCTTGGTGTCGACGAGCCGGAGTTATGCAAAAAGCAACGCAGAGAAACAACCGAGACAAGTTTTCCAAAGCCATGAAAAGAATTAAAGGAAAGAGTAAACATATTAGGTAGCAAGTAGGCTACAGGTTTCAAAAGAATGTTACACCATACTGCTGTTGTTGTTCTTTCAATAAGCGAATGTAAAGGGTATACAATAAATGAAATGCCAAATGAACATACAATAATAAACCTTTGTTTTTATCAAAAGTAATTCATGACATCACATAAAATATAAAAAGGTGTAACAATTTATCCAATTTAATATAATGAACACTAATAAAATAAAGTTTTCCACATCATGCTAAAGTTTTACAAACTTGGCTACACTTCATCATTTCATCGTTGTTGTGTTTAGAGGATATGCGCGAGAGTCGCGAGTCATGTTTACTTTAATCTACGGAATGTTCGAAAATAGTATCCCTCAGCCTTTTCGAACTTCTTTTTGCCCCCAAACGAAGAATGAAAACGAACTTCGTTTGAAGTATACCGGGGCCTTAAAGCTTGAGTGAACCGATCCAGCGTTCCCACTTTCTTGCTTCTGATCATAAATTTTTTGACGTGTAGTAGTCAAAAAAACACTCACCTACTTAATCACAGCAACCCTTTCGCTCATTATAATCGCCTGAATGAAAAAGTAGAAACAACAACAAACAAAACATCCTCCATTCTGTCGTTTTATTTTTCCTTCCTGTTCACTCAGTCACGACGCTGCAGAGCAGTTACCGCTGAATGTTTTACTTTCTGAGATTGGAGATCATGTACTACTCATGAACAGATTAAAAGGAATAGTCGACTCTCAAATAACGATTAATAAACTGTTTTTTCTATATTATTTCAAATAATTTAATTTTACAATTACATTAAAATCAGTTAACTATTTGGTATTTGATTACAGCGAGTAACATTTGTTTTAATCACATACTTTTTATTAAGTGACAAAAGAGCACTATACCTCCCATAATGACTCACCTCTGCACATTTTGACTGTGTTTGATTTGGGGTGATGATCGTGTTGGTCAGCACAAAGAATGATCTATCCTCCTTGAACATTTAAAAGCATGTGATTTCAAGCAATACCTAAAAATAGCTATACTTCCTCATAACTGAATAATAATAAAGGCATGAACACTTTTAATTTCCTTAAAGACAGTGTAAACTTATAAATCACATTTACTGCTGTTAGTAAACAGTATGGTCAAATGTTTATTGTGTAGTTTTATAAAATAAAATAAAAAAAAGTGTACAAGACATTTTTCAAACAAATGTCTTATTATTTCAAATTAGAACATTTAAATTAGATTTTTCAAATAATTCAGTAATTAAAATGCTAAATATCCTAAAAATCAGAAGAAACAAACAGCACCAGTGAGTTCTCACTTAACATTATTTAATGCAGCATACAACCATTAGCAAATTTGTATATGCAAATTTTGTGGTTTCTGTACTTTTCAAAAGAACCTGATATTTACTCATGTTACGTTTCTTTTGAAATGTTAAATGCTAGTTGACCAGTGTGACCTGTTTTGAATACAAGTTTTTAAAAAACACAACCCATATGCACTGCAGACGGTGTGTGTGTGAAACAGGTGTAACGCACATGGACCACATACACACTGCAGACGGAGTGTGTGTGAAACAATCATCAGAGGAAAAATCAGCCTATATTAGCGAGGGCCCTTGAATATTGACTATGACAAGTCTGAATGACTTTGAACCTAAAGGTTGAAAACCACTGGTTTAAAATCATTAAAGCTAACTTGTTACACCCAACACTGATTGCTCAAATGACATTGTTCAAATCTGTGAATATTAATGCCAAAGGTTTGCACACAGCGGTTGAGTAAACAGGTAAACACAATACAAGGTACTGCTTCCAGTGTACAACTGTGAGCAAAAGTCAAGACTGCTTAGCTTCATCACTCTGTCTCCTCTCCACCAACAAAAAATATTTTTCTTACAAAAACACATCTATTCGCTACAGGAGGCCTTTGTTTAGAGGGGTTTTTGCTTCATCACTCTGTCTCCTCTCCACCAATAAACTAGCATATTTTGTTACAAATGCAATCTCTCAAACTCAATTAAATATGTATTTTAAAACAAAAAATTAACCGTGCACAAATTGTGTTTATCCTACAGATTACAAACATGGAACCATTGTATGTTTATTGGTATTTAAAGTTTATTTCAACTGTTGTAAAGCAGTCACTTGCCACCACAACTGAAGAATGACTAGCTACTTCCAGCTAAGACCAGCCAACCCGCTTAGGCTGGTTTGGTTTTTTGTTTGTTTTTCAGCAGGGATGGCCCTTCAGGAATTGAGTTTGACACCCCTGGTCTATCCTGTACCTCTTCTTTGTCCAATAGACAGACTACCTGAGGAGGGATGATGTAGTCAGCCGCATCCCAGATACATTCACCCAACTCATTGGTGTTTGTTAGAGCAATGCCTTTCACTTTGTTCGTGACAGAGCTGAGGACGGTATCCGTGTCCTGGTAGCCTTTCTTGAGAACACACACATACCTCCATTCAAATAAGTAAATACAATTTCATTATACTGGAATGTAAATTGTGCTCATTATGTATTTATTATACAGACAACTTACCCGATGACATAGGCTACGACTAAAGGCCCCGATATACTTCAAACGAAATCGAATAATGAACTTATATGACGTCATTTCGAACAAAATCAGGCCGAAACGAAGTTTGTTTTGAGTTTGTTCCGGCAGTTCGAAACAGCTGACCATAGCGAACTTTCTGGGGGAGATCTTTTCGGCTCCTAAACACCTTTGAGTTTCTATTGGTCCGTGGCGGTTACGCAGCCGGTGGGTGTGTTCGGAAACTCCACCTTCTTTGACGTGCTATTTTTTCACCCCCGGTTCGTTTCTCATTTAACAGAGGTCAGGCAAGAGAGAACAGTTTAATATAATAAATGAACACTAATAAAATAAAGTAACAAACTGACTCCAATATTTTTTTCCACATCATACTAAAGTTTTACAGACTATGAGACATTCACACTTCCCATAAAGGACTGATTATGTTTCTTTTGTATTGCAAACATGATACTTGATTCTGAACTGCTGCTAATCATTATTCTTTTGTCTATAATATTCTGACCACTGGTGCCCGTTTCACACCTAGATTGCCTACACTTCATCATTTCATCGTTGATATGCGCGAGAGCCGCGACAGAATACAGTCGCTCAGCCTTTTCGAACTTCTTTTTGCCCCCAAACGAATAACGAAAACCATGATAGTTTTGTTTGAGAAATTGAGTAAATTTTTAGTTATTGTTGCAGTTTTTGCTATCTGTTCCTCTTAATAGAAAACCACAAAGCCCAACAAGTTTTAATTTTAAAGCAGTACTATACAAACATGAAAAAGGTAAAATTAAATACAAATAAATAAGAGAAACAAACAACAACAAAAATAACTCTTGTAAAGAGGGTAAAGACACCACTGAGACTGATGACAAAAGATATTTATTGAGAATATTAGAGAGAGTTAATGTAAATGCTTCTGACTGAATGTACAACTTTTCTCTACAAGAAATTAACAAAACATGCATATGGAGTATTCTGCAGGAAACCATATAATATCTGATTACATTCCATAAACCCAGAGGGAGGAAACATTCCTCCCAGCTCCTTCCCATGTGTGTCAAGTGATTTTCTAAAACAATGCTGTATTGAGTGTCTGTGTGTTATTGCCTAGGTCACAGTGAATACAGCAATTCAGAATTTGAGAGCAAACACAGCTGGAAACATGCTATTTCACAGTTTGCTTTTTTATGAGGTCAAGTTAACACAGAAACATTAATTATTACATTCATTCTCTGAAATATGACAAAGGCTATATGTCATATTCAATTTAAGCTGATTTCATTCTTAGTGACAAAATGTAAAGTGTTTTAGAAAATTATAAAGTATTTTTTTTTTTTCATTAATAAATGGCTGTTTTAACCAACAACATCTACCAGTTTGTTTACGAGAGGAAATATCTCACAATTTTGGGTTTTAAGTGCTCCATCTTTTTGGGGTCCATGGTTTTCATTGCATCCTGGGCATAGAGGATTTCCTGGTGGGCCTCATCAAACAGCTCAACACCAATTTCGTCTCTGACTCGGTCCTTCCATGCCTTGAGCTTGGGTCTGTTCTCAAACACATCCATACCAGCACCTACAGGCTGGGAAAAAAAAGACCTTATCAAGTATAAATCAAGTGTCAGATATGATCTGCCTTAAATTCTCAGGTTATAATATTGCTTTATCTGAAACTGAATAATCTGCATTCATACCTGCATGATTTCCACAATAGCAACCAGGTCAGCCAATGAAATCTGATCACCAACAATGAACGGTCTGTCTTGCAGAAACTTCTCCTCAAAAAGGTTCAGTGATTCATTAAGATCCTCTACTGCATTGTCTATCTTTTCCTTAGGGATCTCAACTCCTACAGCTTTTGGAATCAAGAGCTACAGCAATACATGAAAACTATTTAAGTACATTTATAAATAATTACACTAAAAAAAGGTAGCAGTTAACTGTGTAGCAATTCTAAAGACTAGGCAGGCTTCAGTCCCAAGGTCACAAAGCAAGAGGAGTGAACCATCAGCTTGGGAGTTGCTGAAATCTAAATGCTGTTCTGTTCACCACAGTAACTTTGAATGAAAATTTATAAACTTCCCTCACCTTGAACCAGAGCATCTTGGATCCATGTATCCGTATGGCAGAGTGTTGCCATGAGAGATATTCATTAACTCTAGAACGCTTCTGCAAGTCAGCAGGGTACCAGTGTTCCGGAGTGTGGAACTTCTCAGCCAGGTAGAGCATAATCGCAACACTACAGGAAATAACAGTTTCACAAGAGGCACAAAACAAACAACAGGTTTCTCTGAAACTCGACTCTTACATTCACATTTATCTAGAACAGTGGGTTTTCAACCGGCTTCAGCGAATTTCCAAGGGGCCTCAATATGACTTCAAATGATTTAAACGCAAAAAATAAGCTAAACCACCTTAAAAAAAAAAGTTTTTAAATAAACAACAAAAATCTAATAATTATTTTATTTTTTATTATTTTAGTTACTTTTTTTGTTGTTGTTGTGGACAGTTGAGTGCCTTGGAGTAACGTTAAAAGGAAAATATTTTTAAAACTACTTTGAATTCATTCGAAAACAAGGAATAACTTGCTATCCATAGACCACATACCTTTCAGCCAAGCAAAAGTCTCCATCTTTGATTGCTGGTGCTTTTCTTAGCAGGTTGATTTTCCCATACTCTTCACTATATTGATAACCTGAGGGACAGATGTCATATTTACTTTTTGGAAAAATGTAAAAACTCAAAAGACGTGTAGAAACGACATAACTGTCTGACAGATTAGCGTGACACAGCATTAAATCCTGTAGTTAATACCTGAAGCCACACCTGTGTATATAAAAAAAGATTACATGCTGTAATCTAACCACAACTTCTTCACGCATAACAAAAAGTTAGCAAAAAAAAAAAAAAAAAAAAAAAAAGGCTGCATTTCATTATAAAACGAAGAACTTCCAATATAAAGTCAGTAAACTTGTCCTTCCTGTGAAGAAGTTGTAATTACACTTTAAAAAAACAACAGCAGTTTTACACGATACTGTACCTTCAAAAAGAGAAATCTTCTTGTAATCGAACTGGATGTCGTTTTTCTTGGCAAACATGTAAACAGAGCGACATGGCTGCGAAAACAAATCCAAGTAAATTTCCAAAGACATTTTCTGACAAGTATCTTGACTTCGCTACCCCTGTTTGCCTCACACACACGTCCTGAAGAGTGAAGCTGCGGGCTCTTTGATCGCCCCCTGGTGGCTGGCTGCGGAACAGGTCATAAACCCCGCCCTCTCCATGTAAACGAACGGAAACGGTTTTAATAATGAGGAGACATATATATTTGCAACAACTGGTGGAGTGCTGAATGCTGCACGCACGCGTAGCGTTGTCAAGGTGACTTTGGTCAGTCATTCCCTTCACCAAGGGAGTTCCAAACGCTTATACGAGACAGTAATTCCCTACACCCTTCAAAGAACACACTTCAAGGGCTCTGCCATTCGAAGGGAGTAGGGCCTAGGGATGCTCACTTCCGGTTGGAATTCGCCTTCTGGCTCCAAACGAATCTCTACTGCGCAGACGTCATTAACTCAAGATGGCAGCCGCCGTACTTTATTTTTATTTTTTTATTAATGCCAAGGTACCAACGATAAAAGTACAGAGAATATCAACAGTGCGTACAAAGAGGTGACACTGCACGCAAAGCACCATTTATACACGTATGTAACAATAAATAAATAATACAAAAGGAAAGCTTTAACAAAACAAATTAAAACAATTAAATAAATTAACTGTTTTAAAAGCCTTAAGATTTTTGGAAGATAAAATAGTTTGGATATAATGTTGAAACAAAACTAAAAAACAGATTTTCTCATATATACAATGTATTGATTAGTCAACGTTATATTGTTAACGATGTGTCTTTTGTTCAAAAAACCAGATTGTGTCTCATCTATAACAGAACCCAATACAGCTGTTAGTCTTTTAGCAAACATAACCTACATAACATAAGTCATGGCCTAGTGGTTAGAGAGTTTGACTCCTAACCCTAAGGTTGTGGGTACGAGTCTCGGGCCGGCAATACCACGACTGAGGTCCCCTTGAGCAAGGCACCGAACCCCCAACTGCTCCCCTGGCGCTGCAGCATAAATGGGTGTGTGTTCAAGGTGTGTGTGTGTGCGCACTTTGGATGGGTTAAATGCAAATACTTGGCCATATGTCACTTCACTCACTTCCCTTCACACTAATAGCTAAAATTTTGTAATCCTTGTTAAGCAGAGAAATAGGGCACCAATTGTCAATTAAAAGTAAATCTTTTTTAGGTTTCAGAATTAATTAAGCCTTGAGTGAAAGTCGGGGGAGAGCATCTTTCTGTATACTTTCTTCAAAAACTTTAAGTAAAAAAGAAGACAATTCTTTAGAGAACTGTTTATAAAACTCTGCGGTAAGCCCATCTGTGCTGGGAGATTTATTATTTTTAAGTTCTAAAACTGAGTTACTAACTTCAGATAAAGTAATTTCACCATCACACAGATTTCTGTAATCTCTTGAGATAGTCTTACAATCTTTAACAGACTCCAGAAAAGTACGGGCTGCCTCTTCAGATATTTTTGTTTTCATATAGATTACTGTAAAATTTAGCACAATCATCTCTTCAAAGTCATATTTTAATTTGAAGAACTGCAATCAAAGCATAGTTTTTTCTCTAAAACTAAGATATTGACGATACCCCTACATAAGCTTAAATTGTATACTAATAAACTACTTTTATGACTAAAAACTTGCTTGGCAGTAAAATTGTCTACACAGAAAAAATTGTGTAGGATTTTCAGAATTGATAAATTTCACAAATAATTACAAAGTACCATCAAGTAACACTGAATTGAATGGAAATTTTAAGTAGAAATACTGAAATTGTATTATCTTGTAAAACATAATCCAGTAAATTTTGAAGAATCAGTTTTTAAAGTATACACTAATGAATTGTATATACAATTACAATATTTTACATGTTTATTTATGTGCAAAAAAAGTGTTCTTCTTGAGCCATGAAACAGATCTAAACTGTTTATCTACTGCACCCGGAAGCAAATGCTACCCACATCATCCCAAAACCCCTGAAAGAATTACACAGATGTTTTATTCAGGGGCAATTTTTAATTGTTTTTCCATTTTAATTTTAGCACTTTTCTGAATCAATGTACTTGACAAACACAGTTGATGATAAACAGAATTAGTGAGAAAAGACATTTTGTTTGTGTGCAGTTATGCTCTGTGCTATACAAACAACATCTCAAAAAAAAAAAAACCACTAATAAAACATTATTAATAATATATTTTCATGGTCTGATTTGACCCGTATATGTGGTTGACACATAAACTGATTGATTGAAGATGGTACTTTCTAAGGAAAAGTGACAAACACTGAGCTAACATAATACATAATTCAATTCATACAATTAACTCCCTTACAAGTTTATCAAATTATTTTCCTTATTGTCTAAAAATAGACACAGCCAACCCACCATATGATCTGCTATCAAAATGCTAAATGCATTTGATATTTATTTTAGTAAAGTGATTATTTTCAAATCACAGGCTACTATTTAAGAAAATTAGGAAATATTCTTAATCCTATAAGAACAATTGGTCCTATCACCCAGGAACAATGCATGTCCAGCTAGTTGAATCCCAAACAGGAATCACATAAGAAGAATTCACTTAAAAAAAAGAAAAGAATGTGAAGTCTCATAAGAAGCTCATCACAGTTCCTTTTTTTCCAATCTGATGTGGCTCCAGAGGGTAGAACAGTATCAAAATACTGCAACAGAAGACAGAAGTGAAAGAAAATCAGGACATTATATTTTAACACAAAATTTGGCTTCATCATAGGTCTCATTTAAGCAAACTAGACCATTAATGAGGCAATGTCCCTATGAAAAATGAATGCTTATTTGCTATAATGGCAGGTGGGATTTAGGTGGGCCAAATATCGTGGACGGTAAGTAACAAGTGTGTTTCAACCCTGTGTAGTTTTTATTAATTTACCGGTCATCGCTAAGCCCAAGCTCTCCTTTCAGAAACTGGAAGATTTTGGCGCTGTGCTCCTTATTTTTCTCCGCAGTGTCAGTCACTCCAATGGCAGACAAGGACATCAACAAACACGGGGAGCAAGACCCCGCGATCATCATCGGCAGGTCAGTCTTCACCACCAGATTCATCCTCTGAAGACATGAACCATTACATCAACGTTACATGACGGCGGAACTTTAAGATCTATCATCTAACTTAACGTGGAGAGAGAACCATTGCATTGCTAATGCTACAATACTCACGTCTTCCGGTTTCCCCAAAGCTGCAGCCAAGGTTGTACATAGTTTTTTCAGTAAGTCTTCTGGAAACTTGCTTGCAGGTAAATTGGTTTCTACATTTATAAACGGCATCGTTTCACGCTTACTGCTGCTGACTAATGGACTAGTGTGAGAATGACCCGTTGTGGCTCTGCTTCCTTGTGATAAACCGCTCTCTCTGATTGGTTGAAAGACAGAGACGCCTGTTCACCGAGCTCTGTGATTGGTCAGCGTCCTGAATTCCTTTCACGCCTCTTGAGCGGTCGGCAATAACCCCTCAACTGTCACCGTTCCACCTGTGGGACGCTTGGTGCTCTTTTTTGTTGTCCTTTTTCTCAATAAAATCTTTTAGTAATCATCATAAATTACATATCATTTGAAAGCTTAGAAGCCCAAGATTCATCCTGTGTAAACCATGGAAATGGTACTTTAAAATCTTATGGCGGTCTCCTCCCCCTTAGTGGGCAGTGTCAAGTGTCATATTACAAAATGCATTACGGTCTTTTAGAATCAAAACTTTTTATAATCTTGGCAACAAACATATCATTGGAAAGGTCTGAGTATTTTGAGATAGAAGTAAAATTGACAGAGAAATCTAGAGAAAAATTCATTAAACAAAATTCAAAGGAGTTTTGATGGCTCCCAGTGGCTGTTTGTGGTATGACGCCCTAAATAAAAACCTCAATTTTTTTCACATCAACTTCAAAAAATTTAAAACAAAACATATATACACAAAACTCTTATATATATATATTTTTACCAACCAAATATAGAAAAAAACCTTATATAAAAAATTAATAATAATAAATAAAATAAAATTAATATAGCACATTTTATTTACAGTACATTTAAACTTCTATAATTTTTGATACTTTAATTTCTTGAAAAAAATCCACTTTTGCCAAAATCTGCTTATTTTCTTCTTTAAAAAGAGACCAACCTTAGGTATATATTCCAAAGTGTTCATAAATTAATGCCTATTTTTAAAAAATGGGGGGTGACAGTTAAAGGGTTTAACAGGTTTAATTAATGATTGTTTATCAAAATTAATGTTACTATAATAGCAATTTTAGAATAATATTTCTATGCTGCATATTAAATCAAAACCTGTGTTCTTTCTTGTTTGTGTAAAGTAAAAAAAAAAATATATGAGACCTGCTATGCAAATTTAGTTTGGAAAGAGTGTGATATAGCTAGTTATTTGTTTTGTAACTCTATTAGATACTTGTAAATCATAAACAAGACTTTATCAAAATGGACACACTGTTCCACATGCACATAAAACAGTGTAATGTGCCTATAAGATACATGACAACAGAGCAGGATGATGACATATGAATGACACAAATAACAAAGAAAAAAGACAAATAGCAGCTCTTTAATTGTACAACTTAATTTTCATTTATCAGACATTCCAATGTGTATTTAACAGCTATAAACATAAGTAATTCACATTAACCGCTGGAAATATTGAGAATCTGAACCAACAGTTTATTTGTCTACATTTAGTGTTTAGATCTTCCACGTTCTCCATTACACCAGAGATGTTACACCTAAAGGGACAAAATATCAGAAGGTCATTCCAAGAACAGGTTTTATTAGTAATAGTACATAATGCATGTGTATCTCCCACTTCATTCTTGAGTATTTCTTCTAAAACTATTTTTTTGGCAATTTAAAGGGATTTGAAACAAAATTACTCTTCAATTTGTAATTTCTTTGTGTAGTCTGTGAGATTCACATAACCGGTTACATGTTAGTACAGTCCTAGATGAGGATCATTTCTAATGTCTGTGTTGACGGGAGGCTTACCATGTGAGAGTTTGCACTGCTTAAGAGCTTCATTGAAGCCTTCGCACAAGCTCAGATCAGCCTGAGTCGTTGCACAGTCCAGAAACTGCCTCACCTCAAAGAGACATGGGCCAGACTGAGAGGGAGGAAGTCGTGAGGGCTCCTGCAAGCCATTAATAAACAGATAAATACAAAATTCTTCATGAATAAAAAAGTACATAAAAATGAATCTTATCACCACCATATATATGCATGCAAGAGTTGTATTTTATGCAAAACTGCAACTTTTTTTAATTATGAAAAGAAATAAGGTATCACCTGATATGAGGGTGCTGGTTTGGGTGCCTCTAATATATATATATTATGTGGTTTCTATAATTTTTAAATGGCAATGGCTGCAGAAAAAAAGAAATAAGGTATCACCTGATATGAGGGTGCTGGTTTGGGTGCCTCTGAGCTGCTGCTGCTGCCTCCACTGAAAGCAGGTATCACCTGATATGAGGGTGCTGGTTTGGGTGCCTCTGAGCTGCTGCTGCTGCCTCCACTGAAAGCACCTGTGATGGCACTGCCCATCACGTGCCCTACGGCCGAGCCGACTGCCACTCCAGCAGCTGTGGTGGCCATCTGGGCCATGAGACCTGGCTGCTTGGGCTGGGCCATGGCAGGGGCCATTGCCATCGGAGGAGGTGGTGGTGCAGTGGCTGGAGCATAAGATGGGGCCGGAGCACTGAGAAGAAAACAAAGTGAAATATGTTCTAGAATAAACAAGTATAAAACCACTCATGTCACTATAAAATCCCATAAAAGTAGCACAACTCATCTTGGCATATGCCTTGTAAAGGATATAGCCTACATAGAAAATAGGATATAAAGAATAAACATTTACATTATCCAGAATCAGTATCACGTGATGCAGATGTCTTTGAGCTGCTTCAGATGGAAAGAAGGTAAAGTCTTAAACCTGGTTTGCGTCATAGGTTCCCAAATGACAGATATGATGCATATATAAATACATTTAAATAAATAAATACTAAGCAGATATTAAGGGTTTTCCACTCCTGGTTAGTAAGAATAACATGTTTTTGGTTTGACCTTTCACCTACTGCTCTGGATATATTTGGGATAAGGTTACGAAAAAGGAATAAACTCACAAACAAACATTCAGTCTAATGTTTTTATGAGCAGTTCGGTGTTTTTCCTGAATGCTGCTCTTCTACATTTTGTCAAAGTTAGCTTGCAGCTCGCCAATTAGTGTGCCTTACAAAACTATCAGCTGAAGTGTCTGAGATACCTCGCTGGTGCCGGTGAAGGACGACTGCGACTTCCTCTTGCCATTCCAAAAGTCGATCGTAACCGCAATCAATACCTAATTATTCTTATAACGTCGCAAACGAGCGCGAAGGTAGTTAAATCCACTCTATCCACGGACAGACTACTGAATGACAGCCGGTAGACGCACGTGCCTTTGACCTTTACACTCATACACCATTCGCGCATCAGCGCTCCAGAAAACAACAAAAAATCATCTATTTTTTTGGACGTATGCGATTAGTTATGTTTATGTAAATGTATTATATGTAACCATTCCATTTAGCCTTAAGTGTTTGTTAAATTTTCTAAAATAGAATTGTGGAAAATTCGCTTTACTTATAAGATGTGTGAGGTTCAACATGTGAGATGATCGATTGATTTAATGGTATAATGATGATTTAAGTTTTATTTTTTTTCGTTTTTTAAGTTCATCTGTTTGCAAATCCAAAAACATTTTTTAGCCTATATGTTAATAAACAAACTTTTGGTAACACTTTAGTATAGGGACCAATTCTCACTATAACACGTTGCTTATTAGCATGCCTATTATTAACACATCCAGGTAGAGATGAGGAGAGACCCCCTCATGATTGTAAAGCGCTTTGGATGTAGGCCTACAGCAATACACAATAAAGTGCTATATAAATGCCTCATTCATACATTCATATTAGTAGCCTACTTCTACATACCTAATCAATCCTTCCCAAATAACTAAACTTAGCAAACTATATTTTACTAACTATTTATTGGCAGCAAATTTAGGAGTTTATTGATGTAAAGTCTTAGTATGGTTTGTTAATAGCTAGAATTGGACCTAAAAAAACGTGTGACCAAACGTTTTTACTAAACATAAACAGATTTGAAGGCGTTATGTCACAAACATTCCCACTAGATGGCACTAAAATATTGGTATTGGAACCATCACCGTGAACCCAGAGCCTTTTGAACTGTCAAAATTGGGCTATTTCAGTTCTGCACAAACTAGAGAGAGGGGAAGGTTTTTTTTTAAACAACTTTAGAGGCTATTTTAAATCTGTTATGTTTTATGACAACATCTGCTTTCATAGAGATTTTATATGTGATTCTTTTATTTTTTTTCTTAAAAAATATGGTGCATTTTTTTTTTAAATAGAATAGGCCTAGCTATTTGTCCTTTTTTGGAAAATAGAAGTTTTCTTATAGAATTAACCATTCTGTCAACATTTAGGCTCATGTCATGCTATTTCAAACCTGTATGACATTATTTCTTGTGTAGCAAAATGTCCAAGCTATAATTTTCATTTTTGTGTAGGAGGTTGTCTTTAGGTGCCGATCTGCCATCTGATCTGGATATGGACTGGATCCGTGTGGCTATGGTGACCTCCAGGAATGGGCAGTATTTCAGATACATGTATTTAAAATACGTATTTGAAATACAAAATATTTTTTCTAATTTTAAATTCTTTAAAAAAAAAAAGTAATTTTAACCAAAACACATTACCACAAACATTAACCTTTTTTAAAGAAAGTATGGGCCCTATATTTTCCAAACAATATTTTGTATTTGTATTTTAAATACATTTTCATGTATTTGTGCCCATCTTCTCTGCTGATAGATAACTTCTTCTAGGCAAGAAAATCATGTTTTTGAATAACATAAGGGTGAGTAAATGATAACAGAATTGTAATTTTTAGGTGAACTATCCCTTTAAATTCCTTAATCACACATGGCATCTTCTATTATTTTGTTTTTATCTGAGAAGAAATTGTAATCTGAAATCTAAAAAGTGTATTTTGACTAAATGCTTTGCAGGCACATAAACATGTTGATAAAACCTGCACAAATAATTCCCCAAAATGTGCTGTGGTTACAGCTGGCCTGATAATTTCTGTTTAGTGAGTGGTGTGGGGGAGCTCATATTTACTTAAATTGGCATGATTCACATCCCAATCTCAAATGGCAGGCAGTGATTCACCATGCATTAGTTTTTGTAACTTTCTGCCTTATTTCACCATGATAGGTGGTCTGTTGCATCTTTATATTAGTGAATTTATATACAATTGAACTTAAAGAGCCATTAAGGCTCAACAGGAATACTGTGTCCATATGGTCTGTGATGAGATTGTGTGCATCTGATCTCCTCAGGCATCCCTGGTGAATTCCGGAATGATTCACAAGGTCTAAAAAGCAGTTAAAATTAAAAGATCCCAGACCTGAGAAACCAAAGGGAACTGGGAATTACCTGGCCACAGTGATTTTTGATTGTGTCAGCATTTATTCTTTGTAAATAGTGCAATGTAATTTGTGTGGACAGAAGTTTTAAATACTTTGAAATATTCTAACAGAAGCTTATTCTAATATAAGCTTACATTGCTTAACGAAATCTGAACTGAATTTAAAACACTATAGGTATCATACACTTGCCAACTTTTTAGATGGTTACAGAGGAAAAAATGGGGTAGCATACACTAAACAAAAGAGGGTCACACACTACCAAGCTTTCAAGTTGTTCTGAAAATAACAAATTCACTCAGTAACACATACGTCTCATTTTTAAGAGATGCTTGCCAAATGAAAAATGTACAAATGACAAATGTTGTCAAAATGATCCCCATTCATACAGATCTGGGAAAATGACTTAAAGCACTGTATTATGCATACAAGGCTAGTAGTTGGCGATATCACTTTATAAAGAAACACTATGCGAATATGTCATGTACATGACATGACAGTTTTCACAAATTCGTGTTTTTTGTAGTTTACACAGAGATGATATAATGGTATTGTTCTCAAAAACCCTGCACTTTGAAACCTGCAAAATATGTGATTTTCTGTCAAATTTGTCAAGTCAGATTTGCAGACTGTCTCTGATATTTGGCAAGAAGTGTTTGACACCTCAAGACTGTAAATCAGGGCAAAAAATCAGTGCAGAATTCTTGTGTATTTGCAACCAGATAAATCTGTTTGATACACACACTCTGGAATACATAATTCTGATTAGTTCCAATGCAACATTCAGCGGTTCGATATTCTTCATCATCCTAGCAGTATTTCAAAGCTCTCTCATTTTATACAAACACATCTGGTGAATATTGCATCACAGTTATCGGTTACAGTGAAAATTACCTCATGTGAGTTCAGTATTAATATTACTGTAATACTGAATTGTTGCTAGTTCTAATATTAAGTATGTTGTTGTGGACATTTTTATTCATTTAAAGGGATACTCCACCCCAAAATGAAAATTTTGTCATTAATCACTTACCCCCATGTTGTTCCAAACCCGTAAAAGCTCCGTTCGTCTTTGGAACACAATTTAAGATATTTGGATTAAAAAACGGGAGGCTTGTGACTGTCCTGTCCCATAGACTGCCAAGTAAATAGCAGTTGTCAAGGTCCATAAAAGGTATGAGAGTCGTCGTCAGAATACTCCATCTGCCATCAGACGTGCAATCTGGGTATATGAAGTGATGGGAACACTTTTGTAAGCGAAAAAAAACAAAAATAACGACTTTATTCAACAATTCCTTTGTCAACAGTCTCCTCTGTCTCTTCGTGGGAAGTCGTGGCCTAATGGTTAGAAAGTCGGACTCCCAATCGAAGGGTTGTGAGTTCGAGTCTTGGGCCGGCAGGAATTGTGGGGGGGGGGGAGTGCATGTACAGTTCTCTCTCCACCTTCAGTACCATGACTTAGGTGCCCTTGAGCAAGGCATCGAACCCCCAACTGCTCCCCGGGCGCTGCAGCATAAAAATGGCTGCCCACTGCTCCGGGTGTGTGTGTTCATAGTGTGTGTGTGTGCACTTCGGATGGGTTAAATGCAGAGCACAAATTCTGAGTATGGGTCACCATACTCTTCTGAGAAATCCTCACCAAAATGATGCGCTGTTTCTACATGTATTTAGTGTATGCTCTTCTGTGTCATCCGCACTACAATGATGCGCTGTTTCTACATGTATTTAGCTTTGATTTGAAGTAAACACTGTGGCACAGATGACACAGAAGAGCATATGCAGCATACAGTGATATGGAGAGACACAGAGGAGACCGTTGACAAAGTAATTTTCATTTTGGGGTGGAGTATCCCTTTAATGGTAGTTAATCGCAAAATAGCAACTATTGTCAGCAGTCAAGTTATACTTGCATAATGTCTTTATAGATAAAGCTTTTACTAAAGAGGCTTATTTTATGCATTTGAAACAAAAAGTTGATCTAAATACAAAGACTGATGTATTCACAATTTGTATCACAAAGAAATATTATTGTGCCAACATTTGCATATCTTGCATCACTGCTAAATACAACAAGCTGCACGAAGTGTGTGTTTTATAACCTTGTCCACTCCTTCTCCACCACACACTCTTTTGTGGTCACGGGCGCATGGGATGGAGGGATCAGGGTGAGGAGGGGAAGAGGCTATGATTCATTTCCATGGGGCTTTCTTTCATGTGTCCACTGAGTGACGTTTAATAGAGCCTCAGGGGGTCTGGTTGAAGCTGCTTCCATGGTGGAGTGTTTGAGGAGTCTGGCTTGGATTTTTATCAGACTGAGGGGCCCCCGCATTTTTTTTCTTTTATTTTTTTAGCAGTGTCAAGGTTTTTATATGTTTATGGAAAGTCGTTGTCAGAATCTCCATCTACCATCGACGTGCAAATCTGGGTATGATACGTGATGGTTAACAATTTTTGTAAACAATGAAAACAAAAAATAATGGACTTTATCAACAATTCCTTTGTCAACAGTCGCCTTTGTCTCTTCATATCACGTAGTACTGTTTATGCCTTCCTGTCGTCCATCTGCACCACAAGGAAGGCCGCTGACTTCTACATGTATTCATCTTATATTAAAAAAAAAACTGCACACTCCTTGCACAAAAGACAACAGAAGAGCATATGCAGCATACAGTGATATGGAGAGACAAAGAGGAGACCGTTGACAACGTAATTTTCATCATTTTGGGGTGGAGTATCCCTTTAATGGTAGTTAATCGCCAAAATAGCAACTATTGTCAGCAGTCAAGTTATACTTGCATAATGTCTTTATAGATAAAGCTTTTACTAAAGAGGCTTATTTTATGCATTTGAAACAAAAAGTTGATCTAAATACAAAGACTGATGTATTCCACAATTTGTATCACAAAGAAATATTATTGTGCCAACATTTGCATCTTGCATCACTGCTAAATAACAAGCTGCACGAAGTGTGTGTTTTATAACCTCCACTCCTTCTCCACCACACTCTTTCTTGTGGTCACGGGCGCAAGGATGGAGGGATCAGGGTGAGGAGGGAAAGAGGCTATGATTCATTTCCATGGGGCTTTCTTTCATGTGTCCACTGAGTGACGTTTAATAGAGCCTCAGGGGTCTGGTTGAAGCTGCTTCCATGGTGGAGTGTTTGAGGAGTCTGGCTTGCATTTTTATCAGACTGAGGGGGCCCCGCACCCGAGAAAGAGGCTGACAACAGCACAAAAGAAGCTTGTTTTGAACTTCCTTATCCCTTGTGATCGAAATCTTAGCTTTATTGTTCTTAATCAACATAGTTTTCACAAATAAACACAATTAACGGCTGCATGCTGCTATGGACCCCTGTAGTTCAGCTGATAAAGAATGGCACACATACTGATCAAATACATACCTTGAAGACTCTTTAAGTTGAATGCATAAATGTAAAGCAAAATCTTTGGTGATAAGCATAAAGAGCGCTAGATTATTATTTGCTGACATGCACAACAAATATGAACTAACACACACACTTATGTATTCACTCGGAGAGTCTTTTGTTGTTCATTAGAGGCTTCTGAATGCTATTCTTTCCCCAAAGGTTCATGATCCTGGTGAGATGTGAGGGTTCCAGCATTGTAATTTTCTTCACAGGATTTCTTATTATTGAGAAGTCCCATGGGGCACAGGGGAAGAAAAGGGAGGCTTGTGGTTGTATGATCTTTTACCACTGTTAACTTTCTCTCTGTAAGCGTTGTTAGTGATACCCAACTGATACAAACCACTGAATCTTAAAGAGCTGCACTTCTAAATAGATAAATGCTTTAAACATTTGGCACTGAACAAAGAACTTGTCTCAATCAGTAACACACGTTTAACCCACCTTAAACCACAGACACAAGTTCATTCTACTCTGAATTTCACAATGCTGTGGATGTTTTTTTTTTTTTTTTTTTTTTGGAGATAAAATACTAATTTAGCAGCAAATCTACATCGAGTCATTGAGCCAGACTATCTTTCTGCTTTGAACCTTGTCTAAGGGATAATTACTTAAATAAGCTCAAACTCTCTATGGATTTCACCCTAGGAAATCTAGATTGAATGCACATAGACTAAGCTGAGAGAATTTATGCACTTTATCTCAGCATGCCTCAAGGGGCTTGTTGTCACATTATGTAGGGTAAGTTGTCACAATGGAACCTGTTAAACAATATATAACAGCTTTTTTCAGCCAAATGTAAACTGTAAATACGAATCATGCACTTCCGTTTAAAAGTTTGGGGTCTGTATTTATTTATTTATTTAAGAATATTGAAGAAGATTTCAATTATTTGACAAATAAAGGTAAAAACAGTAATAAAATTGAAAAATATTATTACCCTTTAAAATAACTGTTTTCTATTTGAATATATTTAAAAATGTAATTCATTCCAGTGATGGCAAAGATGAAATTTCAGCAGCCATTACTCCAGTCTTCAGTGTCACATGATCCTTCAGAAATCATTCTAATATGCTGATTTGCTGCTCAAGAAACATTTGTTATTGTCAGTGTTGAAAACAGTTGTTCTGCTTATTATATATATAATATATATATATGTGTGTGTTTGTATATATACATATATATGTGTGTATATATATATATATATATATATATATATATATATATATATATATATATATATATATATATAATATATATATATATATATATATATATATATATATATATATATATATGTAAACCTTGATATTTTATTTATTTATTTATTTGTATTCTGATGAAGAGAGAGTTCAATAGAACAGCATTTATTTGAAATAGTATTTTGCATCAAAGTAAACATATTATTTACTGTCACTTTTGATCAGTTTAATGAATTTTTGCTGAATAAAAGCAATAATTTCACAAAAAATTACTACTATACACACACCAAAAACTTTAGAACAACAGTTAAACGCACAAAAAACATACCCACATATTTAATAATATCTTCAGTATCATCACATCACTTCTACTACACACACACCATAATCACTTGTGGAGGAGAACCAGCTGGAGAAGGTATGAATTCAGATCATGTGCTTTGCGATACATGAATCATTTGCAGGACACAGCAGACTTCACATCAGACCTCTTCAAATCTGTCTTTTACCACAAAAAACATGCATTTCCCTCCTGGCAAGATCCCAGTGCTGTCTCAATTTATTCAATTTGACTCGACTCAACTATTTTTGGAGAAATAAAAAAAGGACTATAATTCATGGCAGGGCGAAACAATAAGTGTTACCAGACACCTTGTAAAATGGAGTTCAAGTGTTGTATGTCAAAAGGCACATTTGTATTCCATTTACTTTGAAACATTACAGGCTCGGGTTACATTATGAGCTAGTGGTTGATATTGGAAATGTCCTTGACTTTGGGAATGCTGTTGGAGTGTGCGTACAATGGCATGATTTGTATCATTAGATAATCACTCTCTTAAATGGATCAATGTGGCTGGGTGTCAGTGATTATGTGATTCAGCCACATCTTATTCCAGTGATGGGAAGCCTGAGGATCTCCTCCCTAATGACCCCTTGCAGATGCTGACTTTGATTTTTGCAGGTGTGCAGATGAGAGAGAGAGGGGAGACATACCTATGTTTACGGCCAAAACATCAAGTAATGGCGTAAAAAGGAAAAAAAGCAAATCTGAAAAGCATCTCTAGAGATTTTCCTGTTTGCTTACTTTGATACACCCCGCCATAAATGTGCTTTGAATGTTCAGTAGCAGAGACTTTACAGCAAGGAGGCCCTTAACTTTACAACTCTTGGTATTACAGTTAAGCTTACAAAAGGGCCGTCACAGCAAAGTGTGAGTAATCTGAAGTAAATATTAGGTGCTGTTAAGCTGGACGTACCTTTAGTAGATGTGGTAGTCTCTATTGACATGGTATATTGCGTTCACACTGAGATGACAGTGCAAACAGAAATGAATTCACTATCTGTACTTCTGCTTTTTTCTGATCTCTTTAGCTTTGCACACCCACACTCTAAAAATTTTCCTCTAAAAAATTGAACCTTTCCATTGCACAAAGTGTTCTTTATACTAAAAATGTTTCTTTATAAAAATAAAGTTTACAAAAGGGCCCACAGCGATGCCCCAGAGGAACCATTTTTTGGCTCCCTGATGAACCTTAGTGAACAATTTTTAAAAGAACCATTTTTCATCATTTAAAAAAATCTAAAGAACCTTTTTCCACTATAAAGGTCTTTATGTGCAGTGAATGTTAAAGGTTCTTCATGCAACCATCAGTGCCAATACAGAGCCTTGATTTTTAGTGTATGTTCTTCCGACCAAAAAATAAAAAAAAAAATAAAAATAAAATACTTTTGAGAACTTTTCATTGAAAGGTTCTTTGGAGAACCCAAAATGTTCTTCTATGGCATTGCTGTGAAACCCCCCTTTTGAAACCTTTATTTTTAAAAGTGTGTGGTGCCTAGCCGAAAAACAAGATAAATAAAATGTGTTTTTTCCTCCTACCCCCATCTACTGGGGGTTTACAACTAACCCTGTTATTTGGGATGAGTCTGCCTCATTGTGGTTCTCTCCACTATAGTGAGGGGGATTGATGGTTTTTAAAGGAAGTCTGGACAGTCTTCCTTTGTTTTCCAACAGATATCTGAAGACATAATTGATTATACATATGTCTCATTGGCTTTGTTGTGGTTGGTCCCTCTGGTGGTGTCAAAGGGTTAACAAACTCTGATGTTTATTTTGAGAAATGTGGCTAAACTCAAAAAAGAGGAATAAAGATTTCAAAAGGGCAGTGATGCCATATAGAACCATTTGGTGAAAAGTTCTTAAACGTATCTAGAGAAACTTTGTCCAATATTAAGAGTCTTTTAAGGTTCCTGTTAAAAGTTCTTCACTGAACCAAAGATGCCAATAAAGAACCTTTATAAAGGTGAAATCCACTCACACAGAGAGTTGGGTTCAGAAGATGAGTTCTGAGTGAAGGGATGGATGTTTGGTTGTTTATACACTGGATGGTACTAAAATATTTAGAAGAATTGTACGGTTCAAGTTGTATGTAATATTGAACTTGACAGTGCTGAAGCAATCTTAAAAAAATAGATGAATGCCTCTCATCGATTTGGAGATCGCTGAGGGAAAATACAGCTGCAGTAGGAGATGATGGGAAAACAATGTTTTAGGAATAAAAGTAACATCTAAGCATCAAGTGCTCTGAAATTCCTTGAAATACTCAATGGATAAATTTTAATTTAAATGAAACCTTTTGTGATTAGTTTCAATGAAGTTTAGAAGTTTATTAACTGCCTTTAAATCTCTAATGCATCCCTTCAAGGGCAGCTATTGAAAACCACCATCAGCCCACACTTACAAAAACTGCTGCGTATAGCACTTTTTTTTCTTGGTTTCCATCCGAATGCGTAGAGCTAAATTAAACAAGGTCCTTTGTTGCAGTGACAGAGACAAAGAAAGATCTGACTCATTTGGCAGGAGTTCTAATATGGGATATAAATATAATTTCAGCATTTTCCCCATCCTACTCAGCTGTGATATAGTGATTATATCAAAACAAAATGAAAAACTGCCAAAAGTTTGAGAAGAAAAATCAAGCTCAATAATTTTCAGTGGTGTTGGTACACAGCAAACAAGTGCAAAGATAAAGAATGCTGTTTGAGTGAGTCCAAATGGGTTAGTCAAGTGCTGTCTAGACATTAAAGACTCAATAAATCAGAATTACTATATGTATATGCACACACAAAGTCCTTTTTGAGACTGAAATGTTAAATCAAACACTTATATGAGGTTCTTCAAACTAATAATGTGAAAATTAACTTTACAGGATAATACAAAGTTGTTCCTAAGGTCAATACTTGGCACTGCATGGCACATCAGATGCAGTGTTTAAAAAAAAAAATCATTATCCATTAATTTTACAGAAATTTCCATTAATGCTTAAACACAACACAATGCAGTGGAAAATTCAAAATACAAGTAAAATAAAACTTAAAAAATTATTACAGTACAGTTTTTTTTTTTTTTAGAGTGTGTAGATCTTGGATGTAGGCTACTGTAAGACCTCTCCTCAAAACTACAACTTCCTTAGTTGACACCCCAGTCTGATGCTGTTCAGAAGATATCAGCAAAGGCCCTTTAATTTACAGATGCTTCCCAAACAGGTAATTTCCTCAACAATGGACTCAACACTAATGACACTGTTCATGCGCTTTAACCAGGCATCTGAGAAATGTGTCTTCTCATTGTCAAGTGCTTTTATGTCAGGTGGATAAATCAAGCATGCCACTTGAGCGGTGCCAAATCCAGAAGACAGCCTTTGTTTCAACCTCAAAGAAGTCAGTCTGTATTTGACTGCAGGAAAACCTTGCATTGTGCATCTCCAGTAGTGTTTCTCATCTGATGCATTTAACATAAGGGTTCTGTTGAGACAGACTTCAAAGCTTTATGTTTTAATATTAGTAGTTTAAAAATTAACCTAATATAGTTCACCCCAAAATAAAAATTTGCTGAGAATTTACTCTCCCTCAGGCCATCCAGAGTTTTTTTCTTAATTGAAACAGATTTGGAGAAATTTAGCATTATATCAACCAGTGGATTCTCTGCAGTGAATGGGTGCCGTCAGAATGAGAGTTCAAACTGCTGAGAAAAACTTCACAATAATCCACAATTAATTCACACTCCAGTCCATTAACAAACATATTGTTAAGCAAAAAGCTGTGTGTTTGTAACAAACAAATTCATCATTAAGGCTTGAAACTGTTGCTTTGTGGCTAAGTTGATGAGTTAATGTGTTCTCCATTCAAGTGAAACGTGGGCAAATGAACCACCATTAACAAGTAAAAAAATAAGCACAGAACAAGCACTATTTGCGTGCAAAAACATTCAAGATTTTAATGTGAGAGGACAACAGGGGATGGACTTTTTTTTTTTTTTTTATGTTATTATGTATTTTGGCCAGAAGCGGCGTTTTAAGTTAAAACACCTTAATGATGGATTTGTTTATTTCAAACACAAAGCTTTTCACTTCACAAGAAGTTATCTGATGGATTGAAGTCATGTTGTGGATTATTGTGATGTTTTTACCAGCTGTTTGAACTCTCATTCTGTCACCAACCAACCACATAAGATCAACCATTAAACAACATATGAACTAATAATGAATAACTCCAAAAAATCTTTTATGAAGAAAAAAAAAACTCATTTCATATATATAAAAACAATATATATATATATTTATCTGTAAATTAATTAAAAGCTTTTTTGTTTTTATTGAGTAAATTAACAAAATATGCAAAAGAACATAAGGGTTAAATGAAACAGGCGCACTTTAAAAACTGGCATAAAATCACAAACAAATTTGAACACTAGCAGGCAGACACGTCGTCAGTATAGAGACTGACAAAATGTTAACAGCATATCATTACTTATCTAAATGTTAGAGCAGTCACTATCTAAACCTCTCTAAGCCACATCACTGAAAACCAATCCTGCTCTCTACCCACCGTCGCCCCTCTCGCAACGGAGCGCCCCAGAGGAATGGAGGGCTGGATCACGTGATTGCCGGTGAACTTGCCACTCCAGCCTCTGAAAGAAAAGTGTAATTTGAAGAAAAGAGAACAAAGAAATCAGAGAGTATAAAATCCCTCGGCTAGTCTGTACTTGGTCAGTGTAAAGCTCGACAGACAGGGGCGCGCTCTCTCCCCGCCTTCCCTCGCGCTCGTATAGTAAAGTGGCCCGCGCGCAGGTGGTGCGTACCGCTCTGAATCCGATCAGGATGATGCGATCTGCACAGCTTCTCGCTGCAGTCTTGTACTGCTTCGTGTGCATTCATTCTCTACCGGTACCAGACGGAAACAGCCACAAGTACAAACCTGAAGCGGTAAGTGAATTTAAAAATATTTTAAGCAAGTAGAAAATAACAAAAGTTACTATAACTTGAAATAAAGATTTTAAATATATTAGACTCGTTTTGTTAAGCAAATGCATACACAAATAATGTATACTAATTTTAAAAAACACAATTTCAATATGAATTATATGCAAGCAAATACTATATAAGACTCCACAGAAGGACTATAAAATATAAAAACATTAGAAGGTGATGAATTTCAAATTTGCATGCAACTTGCATGATTTAGTGCTACCAATTCTTTGCCATTCACCTGTTACTAGAATAAACAAAACTTATGTATATGAAGAAGGCAATACCTGCAGAGGGCTCATTTACATATTTGCATCAGTGAAATGTGTGGCACAGATTTATAACACAGACATCATATTATCTAAAATATTTGCTTTGAAAGAACAAAAATGCTTCATGTTCAATATGTTTGCAGTTGTTTAAGGGGTGGGACCCACTGTAGAAAGTTGGATTTTTTTTTTTTTTTTTTTTTTTTCAGGTATGTGTTTGGGTCAGTGAGTCATTAGCGGTCTCTGAAAAGGCATGTTGCGTTGTTGCCTAGTAAGTGAATGGCAGCATTTTGTGTATGATGGTGTCGAAACTGTTTCAAACAGGCTTGCAAAAATATAGTAACATACTTTCTAATGGTCTAAAACAAACTCTATAGTCAACTTTAGTGATGACCAAGCAAATGTTAATGCATATTTTTGTATAAAAAATGGAATAACAGTTGAGAAAAAATATAGAACATTAAAATTGAAATGTATAAATTATCTTTCTCATAATTGAATCTCCAACACAGCTCTTTATGTTGAATTGGTTTCAGAAAAAATTGTGATGTAGTCTTTATGGTTTAAACTTACTGCTGATCTTCGAAGAACTAAAATCTGACTGTAAGAACTTTGTTCTGCACAAAGAAAGAGAGGGCTTGTAAGGCTAAGTTAGAGGAAGTGGACAAAGAAGAACTACAGATGGCTGTTGTAACCCAGTTGGCAAAGATCCATACAGAGATTTTGCCAGGGAAAATATCAGGCTAAAAACACATATCTGTGAATAAAAGAGCTGAAATGAGTAGTTGTAACAGGGTAGAGAACAATTGAACACTGTCTTTGTCTACCCTTTAGAATGCTGAATAGCCACAGGCACACAAAAGCATTACCAGAAAATGACAATAAAACATTGCATGCCGTCAAAGCGTCTGGCTATAAAGAGCAGCCTAATTTTATTGCATGTTTGCCTTGACCCACTTTGCCAATCAAACAGGAATGGCACCTGAAATCAAGCAGTTACAGACCTTTAAAAGACAAACTGTGTACATGTTTGAATGTAGAGAGGCAGCTCTTATGCAGTGTTTTTGCTGTCAATTTGTCCTTGAATGTTGACAAAGCCAGAGCAGGAGATTATGCAGGCAGGGGCAAGTCATCTGGCACTCTGAGCAGAATAACAAACCCTGTGTTTGCTGACATTGGGGAAAATGGAAGGATCCAGATTATTACCACTGCATTTGTTGACCCCCCCTGAGAAAAGAAAAGCTGATGTCCTTCTTTAAGGCATTGCTCATGCATCATAAGCTCCATGAAGACTTGCCAAAACATTATACAACTCAGTCAACACCAACTAAATATGACTAATGTGCAATCCACAGGGTTGGGCAAAATTTTTAAAATCTACGTATCTATCAATCTATCTATCTATCTATCTATCTATCTATATATCCATCCACCTATCTATCTATCTATCTATCTATCTATCTATCTATCTATCTATCTATCTATCTATCTGTCTGTCTGTCTGTCTGCCTGTCTGTGTGTCTGTCTGTCTGTCTGTCTGGCTATATGTATTACCATATGCGTCTATCTTTCATCCATTTTCTTACCCATTTTAGTCATCCTTGTTGATCAGAACAAATTATTCAGTTTGGGTTATCCTTATGACCCAATCTCAACATATGAAAGAAAGGTCATACAAGCTTAGAGTGGAGAGTATAGGTCAAGGTCAGTTGCGACACACATGTGGAGCCATTTGGTTTAGGTTTCTTGCCCATAGGCACAATCAAGAGCATGACTGAGACCAGAAACCCTGACGTACCTGGTTCTGATCCAAACCATCGTTTTCCAGTCACCTGACCTTTAGATATAGAACCTCTCGATAGCTGTTTCCTATCTCTACAGAAATTACAATACAAGAGAACTTTGAAATGCTCTTGAAATACCTTTATTTGAAGTTCATTGTTGTTCCTGGCAATGCATCAAATGTTACAGTGCAGTTGACTTTCACATTGATATTAGCTTGTTGTCATCTCTTTCCCTTTCTGGCGGAACAAATAGGAACTATTAAAAGATTCAAAAGCAGTATTTTGCCTCCCTAGACTTAGATCTAGACACTAATGGTCTACCTTGGATGCACTACACTTTTGTCTACGTGAATATCTTCCATCAACATAATTTTCCACTAAACAAATTTCTTTTCAGTGTAATAACTTGTGTATACAACCACAAAGCATGCAGATCTTTGGAGGTTTTTGCGGGTAAATATTTACACTAGTCCGGTTTTCTCTGGCATGTTCATTCATTATCTCTAGTTGTGGCCTACTTTAATGTGCCAGAAAATGTCCTTGTAACAGATTGGAATTTCTTGTTGGTAATTGCTTCAGAGAGACATTGAGACCCATTCAGCCAAGATGTTTGGATTGTAGTTGCACTGGAAATAAAAAGCCAAGCCAGAAAAGCAGGATGGTAGGAAGTGCTCTCGGCTGTATTTCTATAGAGATATAGTAGAAACAGTCATCCAAATGTGGAAAGTCATTTTGGTGTATTTTGGAAACGCATGATACTTCGCTCTTGATGCCAGCTGTGCTGATTAATGTAAGGGATCTGACATCATCCGGATGCCCCAGAGAGAAAGATTTGGCTTGGAACAAAGAGGTTATCCTCAGAAACCCTATGGAGATGGCATGATGCCAGGTAACTCTCTCTCCAAACCATCTTCTTGCACTGACATGTCAGCTCTTTTCTTTTGGATTTCCCCCAAAGGCTTCTCGCTGGCTCAGGGTCACTGTGTTTTTTTTTCCTGATTAACATACTGTATCATGTTTTTACCCACTGACCTATTGACCTACAGATACACATGCTGTGAAAATAGTATGTTTTTTGTTTATGGTGTTTCTTCCATTCGCATTTCTTCCTTTTATATTCCCAAATGTTGGATATTCGATATTATAAATGTAGACGTTAAAACTAATAGTTCGTCTGTATTGTTTAGAACATGGCAGATCTTCCCACAAGCACAAATGCCTGATGTTTGAATGCATGAGACTTCTGCCTAAGGTAAAATAATTCCCTTTTTTTTTTGTTTCTCAGCTGATGAGAGGCAGATATCTGTCAGGAAGTTATCATAAAAATGTCAAAAATTTGCACAACGTGATGAGGTTTGGAAAGAGACACCTGTATTTTATATGGAACACGTGTGGCTACAGAGGTAATCCTGAAGACGTTCCAATGGGTCTCTGAATGGACTTCCATTTTCACATGTTTCACTACATGCAGGTGGATGCTGTTAAATACGCCAAGGCATGAGGAATGTCTGGTTAAGAAAAGGTTCTTTGATTTGGCCTTTTGTTAAAATGAGATGCGTGTGTGGATGTATTACACGCAAAGATTTCTTAGCACAGTCCTTCAATAGTGCAGTCACATTTGATCTTTTTTTTGAATTGGTCTTAAAGGAACAGTTCACCCAATATTTTTCCCCCATCAAAACTCTTCTTATGTGTCTTCTTAAATCAGCAGCCTGTGCCGTCTTGTTTGTACTTAGCACCTCCGCCTCTTATAAAATACTGACTGCATATGGTTACAAAAGTGGGTCATGAGTTCATAGTATTTCTATGATTTTCTTTTTTTATGTACAATTTGTCAAAATTTTGGGGTCAGTAAGTTTTTTTAAAGGACACATTAAATGTATTAAAAGTGACAGAAAAGATGTCTATAATGCTAATGAGCTTTCTATTCATCAAAGAATCCTGAAAAAAGAATCACTGTTTCCACAAAAATATTAAGCAGTTCATCTGTTTTCTCAACTTTAATAATAATAAGGAATGTTTCTTGAGCACCAAATTAACATATTATAATGATTTCTGAAAGATCACGTGACACTGAAGACTGGAGTAATGATGCTCAAAATTCAGCCATCACATTAAAATATTAAAAAAGAGTAATATAATATTTCAGAATATTCCTGTTTTTACTGTGTTTTTGATTAAATAAATGTAGCCTTCGTGAGCATAAGAGACTTCTTTCAAAAACGTAAAAAAATTAAACAAACCCAAGACTTTAGATTGATTTGTGAAGGATTTGTTTGTTGGTTATACAGAATTGATCTATTAAATGTTTTTAGAAGGGGAAAAAACAAAGGCTGTCTGCTGAGTTTTGGTATGAAATTGGGATATGTGTGTGTTTACTTTGGCCCAAGGGGTCTGTTTTGTTGATTTAGGCTTTAACCTTTCACCCTTGACTCCTGTTGAACCTGAGACACCCGGGTGTTTTTCTTCCACCTCCGTCACCCCCTAAGTACACTCAAAGTCAGTTTGTCATCACTAAGAGGTTCCACTGCTCTACAATAAACAATCTTGACTGTTGTTCAAAAACTTGCCTGTCTCCAGGTTGAGACTGCTTAAATTACATGCTTTCAACATGTATGACCATTTAATGATGGTCCAGCCCATGGAAAGTCCATGCACAATCAGCAAATTTTGAGAAACAAACTGAGAACAGATAAAGCACAGTGAATTCTTCACTTCTATCTGTGGAATTTGTGCGGTTCTTCATTGCCGGGGGTGTGGGGTCATGTTTTAGCAATGCTATCAAATTCACATGTCAGTGGATTTTTACTAAGGTTCTATGTTTCAACTTGCCCACAAATATTTGGTTGTTTTTCCATTTATTTGTTAGAATTTGTCTTGAGTTGTACTGTCTTCTAACCAGATGCTATGCAACAAATTTCCAGCAATAAGCAATCTGTTTGTCTGCACTGAATGTGAAACTGTTTGTTTGAAGCCCGTCAGATGATGTTTGATGCGTTATAGAGTGCTGCAGGGATGACATATTTTCGTAAGCCAAAACCTGGAAACAAGTTAGCATTTAAGCACTTAGCCTACATTTAGCTTTTTACTTCTGGCAACTGTATTTATCATGATATGCAAAACATATAAGAATCATATACTTTTGTTGGTCACAGAGTTTATTTCAGCAGTAATCCAAAAGCCACTGGAAAAATCGTATTGGGTTTTTGTCAAGGGAACCAGGGTGATGCTAACTTCCAGGTAAGCCTACAAAAAACATCATCACTGCAGCACTATATTTGGAGCTTGATTTTGAACCAATGAGATTTTAAAGTGGAGAGATTGACAAAATGTCATGTCACTCATCCTTTGTTGTGGTCACAAGAATTGCTATTTGTCTAAAAAAAAGTCCAAAACCTCAAGAAAATGGCCACTCATTTTTAATCACTCTAAAGCCACTTGCTTTATTCTGTTATACATCTTCATCATAGTTGGTCCTACCTGCTTTCAATGATAATGTAAAACTTAAACAAGTGACTTTTTCTTTTCAGACTTCCTGCTTTATATTTCTAAGAGTTTTATGGTTGTCTAAATATAGCGTGTGCTTCAATGACAGCTTTTAAAAGACTCCCAATGGATACGAGTGGCGGAAGGATTTTTAAAAGCATTTAAAAGAAATAGTTCACCCCATACCACCCCTGGCCTCTTAACCAAGCACAAATTAGAGAGAAAGAAGGGGGTATAAGGAAGGAAAGAGAGCGAGAAAGAGGTTTCTAAACCTGCACAGCTGGAGTACAGAATTGGTTTGGGGAAGGAGAGAAATTGGGACAGACTGACTTTTCTCTCCAGGCAGCCAACCTCTCAGCCCATTAACAGAACAATTTCCTTGAAATTTGGGTGAGGAAATTGACCAAAGACCAACTGTTGCACAACTATAATTTCACAAATTTTGCTCCCAGCAAGGCCTTATTTGCATCTTCACCTTACTCTTTGTCCAGCCAGAACACCCTAGCAACCACCTAGCATTGCCCTAGAAACCATATAGAATCCAGTGTTATTTAAGCATTAGTTATATACTTTTATATCATTTATTAATATTTCAAATGAGCTTTTATTGTTTATATTTTAAATTTTTAGTTTATACTTTTTAAGTTTGTATTTAGTTACATTTTCATTTAAGTTTACGATTTTTAATTTTGTTTAATTCTTATATTTTTGTAATATTTCTGTTTAACTTTCATTAATGTTTAATCCAGTTTTTTTAGTACTTTAACCTAAACGTATTTTATATCTTTTAGTTGCCAGGCAACATTTCTAATTTTCATTTAAATTTATGTTTTCATATAAATTTTATATTTTATATCAATAAATGAAACAATTTTTGTAATAATTTTTGTAATAGAATTTGTAATAGTTTTAGTTAACAATAAAAAAACACTGCTAGCATTGCATTATAAACCCTAGCACCCTGTGTTATTTTAATATTATTTATATACTATTTTAGCATTTATTAATTTTGAATTAGCTATTATTTTTGTATTTTAGTTCAAGTTTATATTTTTCCGTTTACATTTTAATTTTTTAGTTTATATTTTAGTAAAATTTTCATTTTAGTTTAAGTTTTAGTAATTGTGTTTTGTAATTTTGACATTTAATTTGTTTTTTAGATTTCTATTTAGCTTTTATTTTATTTTATGATTTTTTGTAATTTACTTTAAGTTTATTTCACTAAGTTTAGTTGCAGTTAGTTGCCAAGGCAACGTTCCAAATTTTTGTTTGTTTATAAAAAAATGTTTTTCATCTATTTACATTTTATTATATATTTAATTTTATTCTATATAACATTCATATGTTCATTTTGATATTTAATTACATTTTATTTTAAATAGTTTTGGTTTTAATAAACAATAACAACACTGCTATCATTACCTTAGAAACCACCCAGAACATCTTAGCAATGACCTAGCAACACCCTGGGAAACAGCCAGAATACCCTTGCAACAAAATAACAATACACTGAAACACATCAACACCTTAGCCACCAAACAAACCCATTTTAATGTGTAGCATCTATAAATGAAGGTCAAATATACATTTGATTGACAGCTTATGTGTGTGTTGACAGGACTGGCCTCAAAAGACCCATCACCATGGGCTGAAGAAGAGAGGCCGATTTCATCATGTTCAGGATACACTGAGTGAAGACTCTGGCAATAAAAGAGTGCATCCACACTCAACACTTCCCAAGAATGATACAGAGTTCTGGAACAGACCTCGCTGTGGAGTCCCAGACTACCCCTCACAGAAGGAAGGGAGCATCCTTAATTACTTAACCCACAAAGGAGGCTTACTTGGGGGCCGTAATCGCCAAAAACGCTTTGATTTGTTTGGAGGACGCTGGGACAAAACAGACCTCACATACAAGTAAGACTTGCATAGATAGCGGTTGCGGTTGTATCTGGTTGCTGTGTTTCGGAATGACAGACATAAAATTAATTAAACATAAAAGTGTAAATGGGAGAAAATGACTTTGATGTATTGCCAAGGTAATATTTTGAGCCTTACACACACAAAAAAAGGCCACACTAAGTCAATGATATAGCTTATTTTTGGTATCCTAGCTCCTAGTCAACACACATTTGACTAAATCTATACATTAAGGTTTTTTTTTTTTATTAAAGACTGTGCCTAAATGAAATATGTGCAGTTCCTCTTCCTCCTTTTACCTCTGAAATACACTATTCCCCAGACCACACAGGAAATACTAGTTTCTAATGTTAAATTCTTTATCTTCTCAAATTTCTTAAAGCTGTTATCGGTTCTAAGGAAGACCACCCACTCTTTCCGCTATTACACCCACTTAATTAGAAGCAGTAAACTGTCTCAGACCCGGGACTACAGGGCTCCAAAACACAGACAAAAATATGTATCAAACCCCCTTTGATTTAAAACAGTAAATCATTTTCTTGAACACACACAGTCGCTACTTCAAGTCAACCTGAATTTCATTGGTTTGTAAAGGGATAGTTCACCCAAAATGAAATTATGCCTTAATATACCTACCCCTGTCGTATTAGGCAGAAAAGAACATATTTTGAAAATGTCGCAGGGTTTGTTTTTTTAAACACACAATGAATATCAGTTGACTTCTTTCAATTGACCTCAATTACTTTTTCCAAAAAAAGGTGAAAGTGAGTAAATGATGACAGAATTTTCTTTTTTGGATGAAATATCCTTTTAAGAAGCCTTTTGCTTGACATTTTGGCCTTACTATTGTTGTTGTCTGGTCACCACTTCATGTTTTGACTGATTTGCCTCATGCATCTTTGTCAAAGACAGTTCCCACCGGACATAGGACTCTCTGTAATCTGAAGTCAGTGAGGTCACGACCCGACCAGGAGATGTCACATTTCAGAGCGCTCATGTGTGTTATGGGCGCGGAACCCAAATGGTTCTAGTTTTCTCTTCAGTGCTCAGCAGGGGGTGAGATGAGGATACAGACAAAGAAAACCAGCCGTACAACCACTGATTAAAACTATGCCTTAATTTATGGCCCTTCCCATAAAATATCACAGCCTATAAATCTCCCATGGTTCTCCAAGCCACATTGCTTCCCATCATGGGAAGTTTAAGGGGATCCGAACCCTTTATATCCCCATAAAATATTATTTTTATATATAAATGATATATCGTCCCCTTGGAAGTATAAGGTTCTATCTGACATTTTTGTCAAAATTGAGTTATTCACATATTCTTATTCTGTGACAAATTATTTACATTATGTGATAGATTTTTTTAATGTTGTGTACATTTTGGGACTTTGGTACTGTAAATTTACGAATAACAAAAATTTATAGCAAGACTTTTTTTAGTCTCAGGTGACGACAGGTAACTGTACAAACCTCATCAGGTTGCACCCTGAAAATTACCATTATGATTCCTTTAAAAAATTCACCCTTGTGAGATCATTGTACAATTTGTATACTAAGTGCTACCTCATCAGAATCTGATGTCAAGACAGCAACACATGCACATACTTTATCCCCAGCAAACCACAGTCAGCAGCATTCTAATGCTGTGCCACTGTGAGCTGTCATGACTCATGTCTCTGAAGGATATAGCAGCTCGCTGTCCTCTGTAATTTGTCCCCTCACTTAATGATAATGACTGTACATGTGCAAAATGAACTCAAAAACCCCCATCCTACCCCTACTGTACTGTCAATTTAGTTACTTGAGTAAATCTATCCAGAGTGTGTTTTTTGTCACATGTTTGCAGTGGATTGAGGTCTGAAGTCATTTTGCATTCTTAAAGTCAAGTGTGAGCGCATCTTCAGTGAAACATGATGAATGGCACTCAAGTTCATCCATTAAAACTCACCGCTGGACCAGATAGTTAAAAGTTACTGCTGAAAAACAAAAACAACAACAACAACAAAAAACATTTAAATAAAAGAAGCCACTTGCTAGGACCCCCAAGTATATTTACATTTTTAATTTCAAAAGTTTGTGGTTGTAAAGGTTTTTGATTGTTTGAAAGAGGCCTCTCATGCTCACCAAGGCTGCATTTAATTAATCAAAAATACAGTAAAAACAGCAATACTGTGAAATAATAAAATTAGTTAGTTGTAATTTAAAATAACTGTTTCCAATTTGAATATTTATTCCTGTGTCGGCAAAGCTGATTTTTTAGCCATTACTGCAGTCTTCCATGTCACATGATCCTTCAGAAATAATTTCTTAAATTCTGATTTGGTGCTTAATATTTTTGTGGAAATGGTGATCCATTTTTTTCATGATTCTTTGAGAAACAAAGTTCAAAATGACAGTATTTGAAATAGTCTTTTATAACATTACAAATGTCTTTACTGTCACTTTTGATCAATTTGATGCATTCTTGCTAAACAAAAGTATTAATTTCTTTAAAAAAAACACACATTTGTATTGGGTGCAAACCTTTAAACTGTAGTGTATATTATCATGTATAAAGGCTTTTAGTGTTTTAAGAAAAAGTGTGATACTGTAAAGATATGTTGTTTGCGAAATTAAATAAATAGCAAATTATTAGATGATTTTATTTTTGCCATTTTTAAAGCATTTTAAATAATGTTTTTTTTTTTTTTTTTTTTTTTAATTCTAATTTTTCCACAAACCCCAAATATGCCTCTTGTGGTCCCCTGGGAGTCCCTAGAGCCTAGTTTGGAAACCCCTGACCTATAAGTGTCTAAAACCGTTTTGGGGCTGCTGTATTAGAACTTTAAAAGGCACTTACCTAAACCTGGTTTACGTTTGATCTATTCTTTTGTGGTAGTAGCCATAGTCCTAGATCAGCAAATAGGGAGGAATTCTCTAATTGGAGCAGCGAATAAGGACAGTGTTTAAAGACACAGACTACCACACTGGGCTATCCTGCTGTCATAGCTCCTGTCTGGGCTTGCAGACTGCAGAGGCCCCACAATCTCAGATGGTTTGTGGCTCCAACATTCAGCCCCAAAGCAATCCCCATCCCACAGAGCCAATAATGACCAAAGCATGAAGGTGTTCAAGCATGAAAACAACACAGATGTACCAGTCACTACAGCTGCATGTTGGGAGCTTTAAGTGCTTTACATTTTATTAGTATTTTTTTTTTTTCGTGGAACATGATACAGATTTGTGGTCCACCGGTTTAAATGTGCTTGGTGGGGATTCTGCTTGTGAAAATAAGCATGCATGCCTTCATCACTCAGCAAGCTTTATAATGTAGCTCATCTTTCATCTGAGAAAAGTTAAAACCTGTGGCCTCATTCAATGAGTAGCATTTTAATTTATAAACAGCATTCAAAATGGATAAACAGCTGATGTAGAATAGAAAGAGCAGTTGGAGTTTCCTTATGGTTAGTTTTTGGGAGGAATCAAAGGTGGTGTGACCAGAAAAGATCTAATTCAAGAAACATTCAACCTAAGAAGAATGCCATCAAATGGATAGTCCACCTAAAAATAATTTACTCAAAGGAGGATATTTTGAATAAGAGTTCATACAATGGAATAATAGTTGATACAATACAATTCAATGGAAACAAAAACTTTCAAAATATTTTCTTTTGTGTTTCATGGAAGAATGAAAGTCATACAGATTTGAAATGACATGATGGCAGAGCTTTCATTTTTGGATGGACTATCCCTTTAAGCTTCTAAAATGGTCACTACTGCAGTGTATTTTGAATTGTTTTGGATTAAGATCATGCTAAATGACAAGTAACAAAAGAGTCTTGAAATATGATGCTATGCATTTCTATAAGGCTTATATGCACTTAAAGGAACCCAGATAGGGGTGCCATCACTGTCACAATATCAAGTATCACATGTTCAGTTATTATAGTCAGAAAGCATAGCAGTGTTGAGTACCGTACCTAATCCACAATTAGGCAAACATTCAGACTTTGCTTGTCTTTTCACAACAGTCAGATTCTGATCCAATCCCTTGGTTCACCACCAAGAAGGGTAACAGACATGTTCAAATAAAGGGGATTATTGGGGTAGTGCACTAGAGATCAAATGAAAATCACATGGGTGGTCTGTAATGAGTGTTTTATGAGTGTTTGTGCTTGTGTTACAGGATCTTGCGGAGCCCTTGGCAGATGAATTTAGAGAAAGTCAGACATGTGCTGAAAGAGGCACTGCAGGTCTGGAGCGACGTCACCCCTCTCACCTTTACTGAGGTCACCAGTGGCCGGGCGGATATCATGATTGACTTTAACAGGTAAAAAGATATTTTCACTGTTTGCTGTGTCAGAATCCATGATGACCTTTCAGTGTTTATGTCTGAAAGGGGTCATAACATACATTTTATAATTCAATCATGACCATTTATCACCCCATTTGATGATTTTTCTATTGAACCTTTAGGACAATATAAATGTACTCTGTGACATCATAAACACAACGATTTATGAATGAGCTGGGGATTGGCTAACATCTTTGTAATGACTTTTGCAGATCTTATACATAAACACAACGATTTATGAATGAGCTGTATTTGCAAATTAATTTCAATAATAGTCTTAGCCTATATGATCTTTTTTGACTTGGAAGAAAACAGTTCTAAAAGTTACAGTATGTTTTATAGGTTTTTGACTGGTCTTTTATATTCTGTTTATTATCGATGAAATACTTTTTTCTCTTCTCTCATTTGACTGAGTTTGTAACACCATATTGTCAGTTGAGAGATGTGTGTTCATTGACACAAAGAGGAAAAGTTTCCACTTCACTAGTCAAATACAGATGCTTTTCAGAAGCTGGAGATTAGAGAGGGTGTCAGTTAAGGATTATAGGTCGAAAATTTACACTGCACGTCCATTCATGCACGTGTGTTACTTCTTAAATTCCCATAGTAACAAAAGTCATAACTCAGAACACTTGAGTGGTTTAGGACATATGGACATGCAACACTGCAGCTCAAAATCCCTTTCTTTTTGAAAAACAAAAATCTTAATGTTGAAAAGCATGACTTTTATCGTAGCACATTATTATACAGCATTTAGCAGACACTTTTATCCAAAGCGACTTACAGTGCATTCAGGCTAAAATTTTTTACCTAACATGTGTTTCCTGGGAATTGAACCCACAACCTTTTGCACTGTTAACACAATGCTCTACCACTGAGCCACAGGAACACTTTATTACTACCAGCCATTGTCTGAGTTTTTTTCTGCCACTAAACATGTGACGCGCTCTATCATTTTGCATTATTGTTTGTGGAGGAAAAATATTTAAAATGTTTTAAAATGTTTAGAGGCTGTTTTCTCAAAAACTGATGAAGCAGGTCCTCTAAATGTCTTCATGGAGAAAAGTGCATGATATACAGTACGTGTCACACTAGACCCGGTCTCTTTCAACAGAAAATTTTGCTCAAACCAGTGTTTTTTTCCTCTTGATTTTCTGTTTGAAAATGTAAGGCCTTCTGAAAACTTGGCTTCCTGTTAAAGCGCTAATGTACAGTTACTGTGTTTTTGAGATATGCATGTAGCTCTAATGAGGGATACGCTTTTCTTCAAAGCAGAGGGAAATATCTAGATCCATCTGGCATAAAAGGAAACATCTGGGGGTCAGTTCAGTGAAGTGTGGGGCTCTAGGCATGTCAATTTCATTTATTCTGACTCAGTCCGAGATTCCATCAATGGGATAGCAGTGGAACAGACATTTATGGGTTTGATTTAGCCAGAATAGTGGCCGCCTTTGACCCTCAGGTCTGCCAGGCTTAAAGATCTATAATCCTTAGGGCTTTGTGTGTAATTTAACCTCTCAACATTTCACAATGGAAAATTTGGGGTTCAGTTTATTCAGTGCCATTCAGCCAGGCTGGAGTTTGGCATTCCATTAAAGACAAGAGAATCAGGAAAGTTACTGAGGTGTGACAGTTACAGTAGGCAATAATGCTTTACGGTTGCAGTAACAGTAATGTCTCTGTTTAGATCATTATTCTCACCCTCGTTTAATCATTCTGTGTAATGAAGTGTGCTTATGAAAATCTTTCCATGATCAGCTCATCAGGCATGTTGATGAAATAAGAGAATGGGAATCATTGGTTTTGTGCTGTCGTCTGAAAGACTGTTTCACATACAGGTACTGGCATGGAGACAATCTTCCTTTTGACGGCCCTGGAGGAATTCTGGCTCATGCCTTCTTTCCCCGAACTTACCGGGAGGGAGACATTCACTTTGACTACGATGAATCTTGGACAGTGGGCAACAGTATGGGTGAGTGAGGACCTGGTTCATTTAGTGTGACTTTTTTAGGTACCATTTAGATTTTTTTTTTTTTTTTTTCACAATTGCAAGTTTATATCTCACAGTTTTTCTCAGAATTACAAGTTTATATCCTGCAGTTGCAAGTAACTGTGAGTTTACATCTCACAATTCTGACTTTTTTTTCTCAAGAAATCTCATGATTTGATGAGTTTATCATACCTCACAGTTGCAAGAAAAAGCGATATAATAATAGATATAAGCAATATAAATTGCTACTAAAATAGTTGGTCAAAATTTAGTTAAACTAGTACTTATAAATAAGCAATATCACACAAACGCTGTTGTTCAGATTATGTTTATATTCACACACATCTGCAAGTAATATACAGCATTGCTATATACGAGTGTTCAACAAAAGGAAGGCCGAATAACTTTAGCTTTTTAAATATTATTATTTCGCATTTTAATTATCGTCAGTTACTTTGTCCATTTTTGCTGTGCCAACTAAAATACTTACAAATGAAGTTAAAGCAAAATCAGCATTTGTAAATCTCCAAGCAACATACAACAGTGGTCTTTTGTCCCTGAATGGATCTTTTTTTTAATGAATTGTTTGTTTGAATTATTCAAAACTCAAACATAAAGCCAGTCCCTTGTTTTGTACCTGAATGAATCCGTGTTTTAATGAATTGGTTGAGAGAATGGTTGGTGTAAATTTGCAACTTACAGAACGTTTTTTTGTTGTTGTTGTTGTTTATTGTTTTATTATGTACAAATGGATTTCCAAATAAATATACGATGCATGGACTGCATACCACACTATTAGGTTTTATATTTAATTTTAAAACCCCTTTGTTTAATTCTCTTGCTTTCTACTAGGTACTGACCTCCTCCAGGTGGCAGCTCATGAGATCGGTCATGTTTTAGGATTGCAGCACTCCATGGCAACAGGCGCAGTGATGTCGCCTTTCTACACTTTCTCCTACCCGCTCAAACTGAGTGAAGATGACAAGCGAGGCATACAGTCTTTGTATGGCTCCAAACACACTGATGATAAAGTAAAGACGGAGGAGAGAACTCCCAAAATCCCAGAAACCAATGAGATAGAAACCACAGTGGTGAGATACATGGCTGATGCTATCTGATCTTGTGAATCTGATTCTTCTTTATCCGTCTTATTCTCTTTTTTTCTGCTTATTTCCCATCTTTCCAGCCTGATGCTTGCCGAACTGACTTTGATGCTGTATCTATGATCCGAGGTGAGCTGTTTTTCTTTAAGTCGGGTTATGTGTGGCGGATCCGTGATGGTAAACTCCAGACTGGATATCCTGCATTGGCATCCAGGCATTGGAGAGGAATCCCAGGAGACATTGATGCTGCGTTTGAGGACAAATCTGGAAATATCTGGTTCTTCCAAGGTAAACTGTCCCAAAATAATTAAGACATACACTACTGTTCAAATGATTTGGGTCTGCAAGATTTGTACTATTTTAACTGTTTTTCACAGTATATGTCTTTATTGTCGTTTTTTGATAAAATGAATGTCCTTGCTGTATAAGACTATAAGAGTATTCTTTATAATATATATATATATATATATAGTATTATATATATATATATATTATATATATAAATAAAACACACACACATACACACACACACACACACACACACACACACAAATATATACAGGTCCTTCTCAAAAAATTAGCATATTGTGATAAAAGTTCATTATTTTCCATAATGTAATGATAAAAATTAAACTTTCATATATTTTAGATACATTGCACACCAAACTGAAATATTTCAGGTCTTTTATTGTTTTAATACTGATGATTTTGGCATACAGCTCATGAAAAACCCAAAATTCCTATCTCAAAAAATTAGCATATTTCATCCGACCAATAAAAGAAAAGTGGTTTTTAATATACAAAAAAGTCAACCTTCAAATAATTATGTTCAGTTATGCACTCAATACTTGGTCGGGAAATCCTTTTGCAGAAATGACTGCTTCAATGCGGCATGGCATGGAGGCAATCAGCCTGTGGCACTGCTGAGGTGTTATGGAGGCCCAGGATGCTTCGATAGCGGCCTTAAGCTCATCCAGAGTGTTGGTTCTTGCGTCTCTCAACTTTCTCTTCAACAATATCCCACAGATTCTCTATGGGGTTCAGTCAGGAGAGTTGGCAGGCCAATTGAGCACAGTAATACCATGGTCAGTAAACCATTTACCAGTGGTTTTGGGCACTGTGAGCAGGTGCCAGGTCGTGCTGAAAAACGGAATCTTCATCTCCATAAAGCTTTTCAGCAGATGGAAGCATGAAGTGCTCCAAAATCTCCTGATAGCTAGCTGCATTGACCCTGCCCTTGATAAAACACAGTGGACCAACACCAGCAGCTGACATGGGCACCCCAGACCATCACTGACTGTGGGTACTTGACACTGGACTTCAGGCATTTTGGCATTTTATTCTCCCCAGTCTTCCTCCAGACTCTGGCACCTTGATTTTCCGAATGACATGCAAAAATTTGCTTTCATCCGAAAAAAGTATTTGGACAACTGAGCAAACAGTCCAGTGCTGCTTCCTCTGTAGCCCAGGTCAGGCGCTTCTGCCGCTGTTTTCTGGTTCAAAAGCACACGCCTGTGCACGGTGGCTCTGGATGTTACTACTCCAGACTCAGTCCACTGCTTCCGCAGGTCCCCCAAGGTCTGGAATCTGTCCTTCTCCACAATCTCCTCAGGGTCCGGTCACCTCTTCTCGTTGTGCAGCGTTTTTTGCCCACACTTTTTCCTTCCCACAGACTTCCCACTGAGGTGCCTTTATACAGCACTCTGGGAACAGCCTATTCGTTCAGAAATTTCTTTCTGTGTCTACCCTCCCCGCTTGAGGGTGTCAATGATGGCCTTCTGGACAGCAGTCAGGTCGGCAGTCTTACCCATGATTGCGGTTTTGAGTAATGAACCCAGGCTGGGAGTTTTTAAAAGCCTCAGAAATCTTTTGCAGGTGTTTAGAGTTAATTAGTTGATTCAGATGATTAGGTTAATAGCTCGTTTAGAGAACCTTTTCATGATATGCTAATTTTTTCGAGAATTTTGGGTTTTCATGAGCTGTATGCCAAAATCATCAGTATTAAAACAATAAAACACCTGAAATATTTCAGTTGGTCTGCAATGAATCTAAATATATGAAAGTTTAATTTTTTTTTCATTACATTATGGAAAATAATGAACTTTTATCACAATATGCAAATTTTTTGAGAAGGACCTGTACACATACATACTTATTTTTTACATTATTATAGCTTATTTGTTATATCATAGATGCTGTCATGTACCCATAACATTTCTTTAATGTTCCTTAAATATCCTAAATATAGAAATCCTGCAATTCCAAAAGCACATTTCAACTATCATTAGAAAGTGTATATATTTAGAATCCAGATGTCTCTTGGTGGCCTAATTATCCAGTAAACTGAATAACCCTAGACTAGTAAACTAAAACAGGAGTTCATGATGAATGGCAAATTCATAAACCGTGATCTAATAGTACCTCTCACCCACCATAGGCCAGAGTTACTGGGTTTTTGATGCAGAGCGGCAGATCACAGGGCCAGACTCTGTACAGCGACTGGGTCTAACAGTGAATGACATTCAGGCAGCCCTCATGTGGGGAGAAGACAAGGCCCAGAAGATCTACTTCTTCAAAAAAGGAAGCTACTGGCAATTTAACCTGAAGGAAAACCGCGTAGACTCAGTCCATCCTCGGAACATGAGGGACTGGAGGGGCATACCGGATGACATTGACGCTGCTTTCCTGGACCAATTCGGTACAGTTGTCACTGAGACATTATTTCTTGCATGTTTTTGAAACTACAAAGGTTATTCTTGATGGAGTTTACAAGGTCATTGAATGTTTCTTTCTATCTTTCTTTATTTCTATACAGGCTTCGCTCATTTCTTGAGAGGGAAGCAGTACTGGAAGTTCGACCCAGTGGAAGTGAGGGTGCTGGAGGGATACCCACGATATATTGGCATGGATTTCTTTGATTGTTCTGCAGCCCTGTATCGATGAGTCATGGGTACAACTAGACGTAATTTTTTCCAAATGTATTGCTGATCTTTGTCCCACACCTAGTGCAACTAGTAGTCCCACAGGCAGTTTCCACATGTTTAACTCTGAACCAGTCTAGTTCTAGTATTTTTGTTTATATCAGGTAAAGTGTCAGATGTACAGTCTCTGTAGGTTTCAAGTAGATACTGTTTATCTACTCAGTGACTCAAGATGCTACATCTGTGCCACTTAACCATATAATGAATAACTGTTGCTGGATCTTCTCATCCGCAAAACAATGACTCTCATTTTCTCAGGAAAAGCAGGAAATTCTGGCCTTAAAATATTTTGTGTATTTGATTATTTATTATTTGTATATTTTTTTGGCAGTATTGATAGTGTTAGGAAAACATAACAGCCATTCTTTTTGAGAAACACCATATTAGGCTATGCTGTTGAATACCACAGAAGATCATTTTGTCCTTAAACACACGCAAAAATTGCATTAACCATAATGCACTTACAGTGGAAGTCTATGAGGCAAGTAATTAAAAGCAAAATTTTTTTTTTTTTTTTTGAAGATCACATTAATACAATAGTAATTCTTCCATAAAAATGTGCTATGTGAGTCGTAAAGTTTGTTCTTTTAGAAGTGTGAATACTGTTCTAGCTGAAAGAACTGGTATTTGACAGTGTTCCCAAAAATATTGAAAGCCTATATTTCAAAATAAAAGTGCTCAAATCTACTTACATGAGCAGTTCTAGTTCAGAGGCAATTTTGGTACAAATATAGATGACAAAAACTTGAGGTATACATTTAGATCAAATATTAAAGCATCTTAGAAACAAACAACAATTCGTTCTCAGAGCAAGATTAACTTACCTATTTTTTACTGAACTTTGTAGCGATAGCTGAACATTTTTAATTTTGTTTGAAGCTTTAAAGGGCCTGAACTATAAAGTGTAGAACCATGATGCTGTACTTTCAGCATTTAGGGCTGTTCACACTGACTTTGATTCATTGTAAATAAGAAATCGCAATTTGACTCGACACAATTGACCTTTGGCAATGGTTGTCGGTGTGAACATCCACTTAGGCTTAACTTAAGTCTGTAAAGGACTTATAAAGACCTGTTTTTCAATAGTGATAATGTATATTTTACAGTGCAGGTCACTGATGCTGTTCACGTGCTGTCTAATTAAACTTTTTTCATATTGTGGCTACTTTGGAATATAATCCTCATAGCATGATAATCATGACTTTTAATAAGAGGAAACGGTACACTTTTCATTCACTGTTATTATTATGTTTGTCATGTAATCAATTCTTTCTCTTGTTATTGTTTTTAATGATCAATTTACCATGTAAATATTTTGTAAAAAGAATTGTATTATATTTTCATCTCCAATAAAAGCCTTTGTTTATTGTGTTCTGTCTAATTATCTAATTATCTATCTAAAGTACTACAGCTGGTTGGTAGTATTTGTTTGTGTGTTTCTTTAACTTCAGCCACTTTTATGTCTGAAAAGGTGATTTTTATGAAAACTAATAAGACTTTATTTTTATTTTTATTTCTTTCTCTCTCTTTTTTTATATGAGGATCACAATAAAGCTGTAATGGATATTATTTACCATGGCTCCATAAGGATTTTTTTTTTTTTTATCTTTGTCCTTATTTAAATAACATTTAATTGGAAAATTATATTTCATTTTTTTTTTTTCAAAAAAAAAAATATATATATATATTACACAAATTATGACTCCCACAGTTAGTATACTTGCTCACCAAGGACACAACAATATCAGTGAAGAACCTGAGATGAAATAAACAAAAAAATCAAGATAAATATCATTGTGTGTGTGTGTGTGTGTGTGTTCACTGCTGTGTGTGTGCACTTTGGATGGGTTAAAAGCAGAGCACGAATTCCGAGTATGGGTTACCATACTTGGCTGTATGTCACGTCACTCACTTACTTAATTACGAATAATTCCAAATAAAACTCTAATTTCTTTTTTAAATATGGAAAAGTGTGGAAATATGATTTATTTCTGTGTATTTAAGATTGACACAATGCTAGTTATGAAATTAGCCTTAGTGAGACAGTGCACTCCATGGAGTTGGTCATTTTATTAAAAAAACATATTTTAGATGTCATTTCCACCCCAGAATGTTATTATGAGATGTGATGGAAATGACATTAGTTGAAGAAATACTCTCATACGAGAGAGGTGTGCACAGCCCATCCTTAACCAGTCTGGTTCTAATATGTTCTATCAAAGGTTTCGGGGTGGGAATGCAAGACAGGCCCCCCTGCCGAGACAATTCCAGAGTCCTGCTGTCTTGGCTTGTTTACAGACTGTAATTCCCCTCTTCTTCCCCGCTTCTATCACATGGAGCAAATTTGTAACACAATGACATTGTAACATGATGTCATCATCATTTCAGTTCCATTTTATGTGAAGCATCTGTTGGCACCATCCTTCGCCAACACATTTTGTAGGGTTTCGCTTTAGTAACTACAGATGTCGAGCTGCTTTGGAAGAAGCACAAACTCCGATCCTTTTGTCATCAGGATTCGAAACAGAAACATAATCACCTGCTTACTGAATAGGTTTACCAGGGATATAAGAGCTTTGTGTGTGTGTTTGCAACTGTAGAAAGCAACTTCTTTGACCTTTTACAGAACGTTTTACTCTAAAACTGATTAGCAGGCTCTCTGAGAGTCAAAACATTTCTAAACATCTCAGTAGCATTTTTGTGGTTTTCAAGGTTTTCTAAGTTTACAAAGTTTGGAACTGAATTGCAGGTCCTTACTTTTCCTGTTACAAATGTCCTTAAATAATGGAGCAGATGTAATCACATAACAACCACCCAAAATACTCCAGAAACCGCTTAGCAATACCCTAGCAACCACATAGCAATCTCAACCAAATTGGCAACCACCTAGATAGAATACTCAGAAAGCTCAGAAATACCAAACAAAACACCTTAAAAACCACACAGAATACACTGGCAACTGCTTAGCAACCCCTTACAATACCTTAGTAACCACATTTGCTGAGTTATTGATTTTTGCACAGGCCAACACCACTCACATTTTCACATTTGTCAAGTTTTCTTGTTCGGTAGCCACTGATGGCAGATGCTCTATCAGACGTCTTAAAGTGCTGTTGTTACGCATACACGTGTACCACTTCTAAAAGTATGTTGTAAAACACATGTCTATATTTCGAACTTGAAGAAGGACATTTGCCTTCAGGGTAATGCAAGTCTGCACTGGTTTAACCACAAGCATGCGCACACAGCTGACCCCATCGACCCCCCACAATATTTCTCTCATTAAATTATAAAGCAGATTGTTTGTGTGTGTTGACATATTTCCTATAAATCACAGAGAACTGTACAACTAAAAACATATGGCTTCTAACGGTTGAGCAGAATAAAACCTGTCATTCTTCAAAATCATGACTGATCCTGATCAGTTTGAATCATGATATGATTACCGGTAAAAGTCATGTAAGGGAGTCAGACTTCCAGTTTGTTATTCAAGCACTGACAGTAACGTCCCTTAGGCTGATAGCTGATCTTCATAAGACTGGAATGTTCAAATTGTTTGTCCAAGCAGTGGTAAACAAACGATTAAAAAGATCGGACACTATAATTTCATGTTTCTTTGAAAAACTATTAAAAGGTAAATCAGATTTCATATGTCAAACATCATTTGGGCCCTGACGAAAGTGCTTCAGCTGTGGTAGAAGAGTTTGTTTTTCCCTTGTACAAAGCCATACATACATTTGCAGTGCTGCAGATTTAAAACTAGATCACAGGTATGTTCAAAAGCTAGATTTCTGACACTTTCTGGGCAAATTCCATTTGAAGTGAACACCACTGTGCCCTACTCACTTCGAAGTGCACTTGACGTGAAGTGTGCAGTGAATTACTGTCTCACATGTGTTTAATATGAATCTTATCTTAATGACGTAACAGCAGAAACATACATAACACACAAAAAAAAAATCAGCTGTTAAGATATAAGAAAATATAAAAATCAAGCCAATTAGAGATTCTTTTTGTCATGTGGTAATATGTAAATGATATTGCATGGTCAGATTGTATTATATTCACATTAAGATACTAGGTAACTCCTCAGAATAATTACCTCAGGGTTTTACGATTTTTATTAGTTTGTTTACTGACAGAACTTTCAGTGAACTGTCATTAAGTGTGACTAATGCAGAAATGCTGAGTAATCCTTTTCATTGTGGTTTCCACTAGTAAGTTACTTCAGCATCATATTACAATAATGTTTCCTTTAAATACTTTAAGCACACATAAAATTCTGTCAGAAGGATTCTTGTACTTTGGTTTTAGTGGTCAAGAACAAGAAAAGGTAGACAAAGAAAACTTACCTTAGCATTCTATTCAATATATGTTTGAAATGTATTGGAGTCCCCGGATGTCCTTTTAGCGAACAATTGAATGTCAGTACATCAAACGTCAAGGGGGTTGGAACTCTACTGTATTTCCATTACTTTTTATAGAACCACCAATTGCATGTGCTGTGATAGATTGGCACAGGATTATGAAAACACAAAATATAACACACACACCACCAATGAGGGCTGCTTTCTAGGTTTTGACTGAACTCCTTCCAGTTTCCATACACATTAAAGACACATCATCTAAAATTTCAAAAGAATGCTTTGGAAACTGAAGCAAGTGGTCCACTGTGCATGACGTATGTGGTTAGAAGAACAGATTTTAGGCAGCAGCTGATGCTCTCTAAGCACAGAACGAGACCACAAAATGCAGACATAAATGACTTATGAAACATATTAAAAACATTGTTATTTTTGTGCATACAAGTATAAACCAATTTCTATTTATAGTTCTCACAGCTTTTAAGCAAGGAACCGCCAAGACTCAAAGTGCAATATCTTCGTGCTGGGAAGAAAAAATATCAGAGAACCACAGGCATACAATTTACCATTGTCTTTATTTTAAAAAAGCAAGTCAAGTTCATAGTTCGCATTAGCACCTTTAACGAAAAACACAATACTCAATCAAACTTTCTCAACATCCTGTTCTTACAACAAGATTATAAAGATGTCTCTATAACTGGAGACCAACGGCAATGACAGGCATTCTAATAAGACGTCTGAGCAGTCCCTGTGAGCACTGTAAAGCCTGGCTGATGCCAGATAAGAGTTTAAAGGCCTGATATAAAGAAAGTGTGTAATGCTGTGTGGGTTGAGGAGGTCAAAAGGCTGGAGGAATTTTATCTAAGAGCTGTGTGGGATCTGTGCAAAGCTTCCAGCAACCCTGAGGCCCATAATGAGACTGTGAGCTTATTGAGTGGCAGCATCAACAACATCCTGTTTTTACCAGGCAGGGGCAGTGTTGGCAAGTCGTCGCATACGCCTGCGGGAAAAAAGGCGATGTTACTTATGTGTAATACTAATAGTAATACATATTATTTATAAATATTATGTATGGCAAGCAAAGGGGAATAAAATATAATATGTACCAATTGCAAAAAATAAATTAAAATAAAATATAGAATAAAAATATATCAAATCTTATAGGTGAGGCCTAATTTGAGCATCTTTCTTACCTTGTGTTTCTGTCCTGATCTCTGATTTTCTTCTCCATCTCTGCATCTGTCAGGGTCTCCAGCAGAGGGCACCACTGGTCAGCATCACCTGAGTTCCGAATTGCAATCTCCACAGTTGGTAATGGGTTCTCACTACAGGAAATGAGCCATATGGAGTCAGAAGTGGACAGCATAAATTAAACATCATGGAATCCCAATGATGCTTCACTGATAGAGGTGATGCATAGAGGTGATAAATGATTTCTAGAAATATCTTTGAAACTTTTGTTAAAAAATTTCAACAAATTCATACAATTTACTTCTAACTATCAAAAAAACCTTAAAAAAAGCCATGCTGTGGCAGCACATGCAGGGATCAAACAGAACAGTCACCAAACCACTGTCTGTTCTGATATCACTACGTTCATGCTATTTCTGTCATTTCTAGAAAAAAAAAACCCTGCATTATGCATTCGCAACATGTCCATATACAAGTGCTGCAAAGATATAAAAAATAAAAAGAGTTGAAAGTACTCAGCCTGCCAGGGAATGAAACGTGGGGGGTAAGAGGGAGAGAAAGATCAAGAAATTTTGAAGTATATTGACCTGAAATCAGACCTATTGGACAGTGGGAGAAGCAAACAATTAGGAGGAAGTGTTATAGCAAAGCAAAAACAAGAAGCAATGAAGTTAATCACAAAGAATGAAACTTGATCTTGTAACATTTTAACTGTTCTAACTAAGCCACAAAGCAAATAATGTGCCATTTTCACCTATGATCTACTGACATTGTACTGCTAACTGGTTATGCCCCACATATCCTGACCCAAAAAAGTAGGGTTGCAAGCCATGCAAGAGAAAAGCAACTGAATTACAAAAACATTATGAAAAAAAAAAAAAAAAAATCAATGTGGTCTGTACTGCAGGGAGAAAAATAACTGTACAGAGTTATTTTATAACCAACTGAGGAAGAAAGACACACATAAAACTACTTCAAGGCACAATAAAGAGAAGTCACAATGCTTGAACGGTTGTCTAATTGCTGTTGGACAAATAAATTAGATTGTAATGAACCAGTGTATGGGCCAAACCGCATTAAATATGGCCTCAATTTAGTGGCATAAACAAGACATGCTGTGTGTGTTTGTGTGTATATATGACCACATAATAAAGAGTAATGGAAATCCCACTTGATATGACCTTAGAACACATTAAATCATTCATTTAAATGGAATCAGGCCACTGACATCTCAACAGACACACAGGATATAGATACAGGACAAACAAAACAAGTACAGCACAAATAAACAGATATCAACATAATTATCACATGCATGAACACTAACATATACATATGAGACACACAACACAAAGGGTATGTATAGCGATATATATATATATATATATATATATGTATATATATATAGACAAATTAGGTATATAGTATATATCATATATATATATGTATATATATATATATATATATATATGTATATATATATATATATTCATAAGTCTCAGAAACGCAGTAAAGTCTTTCGCATGCTTAAATGTACATTAACCTAAATCTAAAATGTAACTGAAATCGATCATTATTATTATTAATAATAATAATTATTGTTACTATTATTACTGCTATTATGGGTTTTATCATAGTAGTTCCTAGCTTGACAGTGATTAAAAATCCATCCTCAATACATAACCCATAAGCATCTTTCTCACTGGTCAGAAAGTTTTTGTGGTAAGCGAAAAAAATTCAGCCTTCATTTAAAGTAGTTGGATCACTTTAACAATATTTATAGTTTTATATTGTTTTTCAGTCTGTTTACAAACTACCTACTGATTATTGGGTAAATTCCAAGGCAATATTACAGGCCAGGGAGATAATTCATTTTCTGGCTTATGACAGTGAGGTGGTGTATCAATAAATACTAAAGAACAAATCATGTTTCAACAGTAAGCCACAGAGAGACAAACCACAGCGAGTCTTCCTTCACGCCCACTGTACTGTTTACAAATGAGTCTGGAGATCAAGTCAGCAAGTATAAATCATGGCAAACAGTGCTTTCAAAAACACGCAACTGTCCTAAAATGACTCTACAGGGAATCCAGTGTTTTCGGAGGGGATTGTGCATCAAATACCAAGCAACTACCTCATTTATGGACTACCACATTAAAATAGACCATCAGCATCCTTAAAGTTAAAGCCTAAGGCACATGGATTTTCTAGCAATAGTTTTGCCTTACAGCACACACTGTGAACAAGAATAAACATTGTGTGCTTATGTATACGAGAAAGCAAAAGTGAGAAACTTGAAATTGAACTCAAAGTGATGTTTGAGCATTAACCCACTGGTTATTATTGGAAGTGCATGCATGTTGCCCACCTGAAGGCGTACGTCCTCTGATGCCAGCTGAGCTGTCCGCGGATGCTGTAGGCAATGGTGGTGACAAACTCTCCTCCGAGTCCCAGCTCAGAGCAGAGCTTCAAAGCAAACGTTTCTGGCGAGTTCTCCTTCTCTGACATATCCCATTCGAATTGGTCCACTAGAGAGATGTTCCCCACGTGAATGTTTAGCTGAAAGCACAATGCAGGTTGGCAATGGAATTAACTACATGCATTATGATTGGTCAGTGTTTAACGCAACAAGACCATTTTACAGACACACATTAATCAGGCCTTGACAGTTTAACTAATTAAGCCCAAATTATCCTCTCTTTGTATTTGGATGCCATTGTAAAGCATACCTTAATGATGACCCTCTGGTCCGTCTGCTCATCCAGAATGCTGTCGGTAGGATAGGACTCGATCTGCTGTCTAATGGCTGAGGCGATAGCAGGGACAAAGGTAAGAGGATTCAAGTCCAGGTCATCACACAGGATCTCAGCAAACATCTCTGGCGTCATAAGTTTCTCTGGAGATGCAAAAGCAGACAGAGTTAAACTTCTGTGCTTAAATGTGTTTAGCACAAATTGATCTTGTATGTCTTTGCTTTTCTTATGCATTACTGTTGAAAAGCAATGCATATCAAAAGTTAAGTAAAGCAACAAATTTTCTTTTTTTTTTCACCTTACCATTCATGTTCCAGGTGAAGGCATCTCTGAGCTTTTGCCCATCAATCTCCATGTCCAGGCGGATAGGCACCAGGACCTCTGCCTGAGAAGCATTTTCGTGAATGACTGCAGGGTCGTGGTCATCGAAACTATGCATTGAAGAAAAACAGAGACCCATAAACACACTCAATCGTTAAATAGCATCATGTGCGCAACATGTGCTGTTAAACTCCATGTTTTGAACAACAGCCTACATTTTTCCTTCATGTCCTGCCCTCTTACAAAACAAAAAACCAACAATAAACAACAGCCTACATATGTGATTAAGTGAGGGATTTAAAACGCTGGTCTTGTAAGTAATCACAGCAGAATAAAGTTGTTTTGAACACACTGGAGCAATGCTTGAAACCAACAGCTGGTTGGCTGCATTCCAGTCTGAACTGTCTCACTAAAGCAAACAAAACACATATACAAAAACCCTAAGAAGAAATCCACTTGGCACTTTTTGTTTGTCAAAAAAATGGGGACTTACTGAGCATTTGGACCATCATCAGGTTAGATGATGTAGGGTAATTGAGGACCTAAAACCATAAAAAAGCAATCTTACCATTTGTTTGTCAAAAAAATGGGGACTTACTGAGCATTTGGACCATCATCAGGTTATCTTCTCATGTGGAAGGTCAACATGTCCATAGAAAAATTTGCCTATCAAGAGTATTTGCTTTTCATAACTTAACCAGATTCTGTCAGTGATAAACAACGTACTTGGAAGAAAAAAAATCTTAGCAAAAACAAGCCAGTGTTTTGGCGTATTGCTTCATCTGCTGACCCAAAAGAACCCAGTCATGGGAAGAATGTAGTGGAAATGTGATTTTGTTCCTTAGTAAACATCCTCTAGTTTAATATTGCCCTGATAACAATCAACCATAGAAATCAACCGTGGCTAAAAGGGGTCATATGACGTTTCTTTGGTGTAATGCAATGAGTTTATGTGGTTTAAGGTTAAAAAAACACATTATTTACCACATAATGTACATTATTGTTGCTCCTCTATGCCCCGCCTTTCTGAAACGCGTAAATTTTTACAAAGCTCATCATTCTAAAAAGCAAGGTGTATGCTGATTGGCCAGCTATCCAGTGCATTGTGATTAGCCAAATACCTCAAGTGTGTGATGGAAATGTTACACCCCTTAACATACTGTGATGCTGAGTCCAGGCACGACGAGACAATACCAATGAAACATAATTACTGATTATAATGACTAATATTGTCTTTTTACGCGTTGCGTATCGTGCCACGTAAACATAAAACCATGTCTGCTACTCTACACTGCTCAAAACTCACATTTGTATCGTCAATGGCAAATTCTTTAAATATGAAAACAAACTTACAGGCTGTGAGTCAGAAGCGCCAGACTGTCCTTGCAAAGTTGGAATTGCCTTACTTTATAGAAACAACCTTTGTGCACAGCCAGGGCATTGTAGGCTACTCTCCCAGTTTTATGAAACAGTCCTCCATAAATTTTTACATTTTAAATAATACTTTTAGATTTTAATATATTTTAAAATTTTAGTTATGATTTGGTGCTCAATAAAAAAAAAAATCTCACCAGCCATTATTCCAGTATTCAGAGTCAGATGATTCTTCAGAAATCATTCTAATATGCTGATTTGGTGCTCAAGAAACATTTCTTATTACTATCAATTTTGAAAACTGTTGTGTGGCTTAATATTAATATACAGCAACACAATTTGAAATACAGATTTTGATCAATTTGATGTGGCCTCGCCTTGAATAAAAGTATAAAAATAAAAATTTCTTAAAAAAAAAAAAAAAAAAAAAAAGAAATAAAAAATAAAAACTCTTACTCACTCAAACTTTTGAATGGTAGTTTTTGTTTTTAAAGCTAATAGCCCTGGATGAAAATCCATAAAACAGAGGGAGAACTTGTCAAACTCTCATTATTTATCTCACCATAATGGAAAGGTCCTTTTCTTGTCACGTCCCATTCTGTTTCTGTTGATAGTGGTGGAACAAGGCACTGCGTCCAGGTGGTGGGAGCTGTTGGGCAGGGTGGGCACCCACTGACTGCTCCTCTTCGCTTTTTGCTCCCTAAGTTCAGACACAGAATTACAACAACATAAACTCCAAAAGAACAAATACTGGCAAATCCAAAAAGAAAAAAGAAAAAGAAAAAAAGCTAGAAAAAAATAGTCCTTGAATTAAATGAAAAAATTTAATTAACTAAAAAATATTTCAAACCAAGATATTATCTTTATCTAAATAATTTATATAGAATACATAGATCAAGAGATTATATAGAATACATCACTCAAAAATGTAGATTTAAAATTGCAATTTTCCATTCACTAAATTCCCCTGAAGTGTCCATATATGTAATAAAAACAACCCCAGTCTTGCATTTATTTTATTTTTTTTCCTTCTTCATTGTTTTGCATTTAGACCTGTATGTCACATAAACTGAGACCCCCGGTCTCCTTACCTGAGATATGCCGGAGGCTCTGTGCTGATGGACACAGCCTTGTACTTCTCATCATTCCCCTCGAAGATCTCCTCACATTCAGACGCCTTCAGCAGGGTCACACTGGTGGCTAAATTTGTGTAACCATGATCTAACACAAAAAGAACACTACACAAACTGCTGTCCAGAAGCAGGACTTGGAGACTATGAGGTAGGTGCTGCTTACAGGTGCTTTCTGGACTTAATACCATTTAAAGGGAAAGGAATCACTTACCATGTGATGATGCTACAATTTTCTTCCTCTCCTCCACGGATGCGAGACGTCTCCATAGTGATGGGTACCGCTTATACAGAGAGCCTCGGAACATACGCAGGTAGTTTCCTACCTAAAGAGCGAGATTAAGCCAAAAAAAAAAAAAAAACTTAAGGCAAGAAAAAAAAAAACTAAGGCAAGATAAACCATTTTCTTCTTCTTCTTCTTTCTCATGCATTGGACACTTTTGAGACTTTGGGCTTTTTTTTTTTTTCTCCATAACATCTTTTTGTCAGACCAGTGGAAAGAAAACATTCAAAATACACATTCAGGTTTTTATTTTATTACACTTTGTGTATTTTAATCTATCTATCTGCATCAATTTCAACATCTATCTATAAAAGAAGTTTTACAATTTGTTTACCCAGTTAACCTGTGGTGCCTTAAAAGGAAGTGACAGTGTATATTGTTTAAGTTAAAAGAGTTTTTTTTTTCTTTTTCGTGTTTTTCCAAACTAGTATGACTTTTCTTCTTTTTTTTTTTTCTGTGGAACACAAAAGGAGATGTTAGGCATAATGTTCTCGGTCACCATTCACTTTCACTGTGAAACCAGCTGTAATGAAAGTGGATGGAGACTGAAACTGTCAGTCCCCGGCATTGTTCTTTAACATCTCCTTTTGTGCTCCAATGGAGAAAAAAAAGGAAAAAATAAATAAATAAAAATAAAACAAGAATATCATAACGGTTTGGAACAACACGAGAACGGGTAAATAATGACAGAAACGTGATTTTCTGTGTGAACTGTCCATTTAACATGTTTATGGTGCATTTAAATGACAAACTGCTATATTTATAACGTTATCTGCCAACTTGTTTGGCCTAAATAAAAATCGCAAAAAAAAATAAAATAAATCTGACTTTAAAAGATCGGACAAGTGGTTCACCTTATACAGGAACGGGCATGATTGCAAGCTCTATTTATCATTTTATCATTCATCCATTACGTCGATATGGAGATAACAGCATCTTGGCCACAACCAACAAAGCAAAGTCGAAGATGATTTTTTTAGTGTTAATATCAGGTGTAAACATACGCATAATTATCTGTAACACAGACGTACCTCGGAACCTATCATGTAAAAATCCCCATCTTGCTCGAGTTGAAATTTTATCGGTTTTTGTCCGAACGTTTTACTCAACGCCATCTTTTGCGAACACAATGAGCGAGTGAGCGACAGCGCGCATGCGCATGAAGGAAGCGGCGAAGTGGGAAGGCTCCTGCACTGGGCCGCCGTGCTGCAAGCGTGCAGTAATGCCCTCTGTTGGAGGGCGTGGGCGTCTGACTTGATATGTTACAATATACGCAAGGAATCCGATTAAAAAGCAGCTGTAGAATAACTTTAGAATAACTGGTCTAGTATATTTGCTGTATCTTTTATGTACAATTTACATTTAGCTTAGTCATCATTTGTTTGCCGTTACTAGCGCCATACGCTCTAACATAATATATTTTACTCTCTCTCTCTCTCTCTCTCTCTCTCTCTCTCTCTCTATGTATCAATTTAAACTTTTATCCAGTCATGGCCTATCACTCAAGTTGTGTGACCCTTTACTATACAGCTGATCCAGTTCAATCATAATACACGTATGGACATAAATAAAAAAATAATTTTGATCCAAGATTCGGAGATGGGAGAAGTTTCTTGGAACAATAAGAACTAGCTACATTTATGTGGGAAACACGCAACAAATTTACTAAAACTTTAACTAAAATTAAAATGAAAACAGAAAATATAAAAATAAAAACTGATTCAAAATATAAATAAAAACTATAATTTCAATGATAAAACAACACTGGTCTCAGTCTAACCATGATATGTTAAACATTACCTTGATGAGTTTGAGTTCCATACACTGAGTTAGACCTTACAATGATCTTGTTACATAAGGGACACTATACTGCTATAATTGCTGTGAAGTGAAACAAGCCCCAAGTGTTATGTGACCCCATTTCATAGTCAATCTGTAAAGTCAATTAATAAAGGAAATCATAATTTTCAAGAGTGCTCCTCTTAAATAGTTTCACTTTAGAGATTTAACACATAGTGGATGATAATAGAAAAGACAGAACTAAGCCTCAGAGGAACAGAAAACCTCAATCTCATTATATGCGTTTCTTTACTCAGCCGGTCTTTGGAATTGCAAGCAATTTGCCCTGATACTGGTCTGTAATCCTAATGAAATGATGGGATAATCCCACAGATCTAAAGCATTTTTTACACTTCATTGCCTGTTTGAATAGCAGGTACCTTTATCCGCAGTGGCTTAGTCATAGCTGATGAATGATACATCTTTGCTTTTCTATATTTAGGGGTGTTAAACACTAACCAGCAAAATGCAAATGAGACTTTGTTAATAAGCTTCATTAGAATCTTTATCTTGTCCGGTTGCTGCCGTCTATTTCCTTCTATGAACACTAGATGGCAATCTTACATAAATGTTCCTCAACCCAAACTCGTGTACTTGCTATCATAACAATGAGATGGCTTCAGTGAGACTGTGCTGGAGTCTGTAAGTTAATCATTTTCACTGGACCATAAGCCCTTAAGCCTGCAAAAGCTCTCAAAGCCAACAGAGAACTGCAAAATAAGCAATGAAATAAAATGCAGGCACATTACATGTTTCTTACATACAGATGACCTTATGTTGTTACTATTGTAATAATGTTGTTTTGCTGCATTTTTAAAGTGCATTTTGCATGATAATGTTCTATATTTATACTTTTTGTTTCTAAGTGCATATTCATCTGAAGGAATTATTATTATTATTTTTTTAAATTTTCAGTGTCTGGTAATAATTCAGCACTTGCACAGGCCATAAACTTAACAATGAATGCAGGACTTCCAATTCCTTCAATATTGCAGACATAAAAAACCTGTCTTCCCGAAAGGAATTATCATGATGGATTCCTGGACATAATAATTTAGTGTACACATGGACATATGGTACTTGCACCAGGCTCCAGGCACACTGGAAGAATTGTTTCTGACCCTACAGAAAGCTTTTATTCTTTAGTAGAGAGATTCATTAGAGTGTGGGCAAGCACTTAAAAACAACGATAATAATAATAAAATAAAAAAATAAAAGGAAAAAAGACCAGGATCAAGAATCTTCCATATACAGTGGGACCTGTATAAAATATAAAATAAAATAAAATAAACCTGAGGGAAAACATAAAGTTTAAAGAAATGAAAACAAATAAACATTATGACAAGAGATATTTCAGATTCTGCTCTATTTTGAGGTAATCAAATAAGCACGTATATACTATATGTATGTATGAATTTAAGTATTCAGACTGTTAGCATTCTTGTTATGTCTTCTTCTTTGAATCAGTAAAATTATGTTTGTGGAACTGCTTGGAGAAAAAACAAAAACAAAAAAAAAAAACACTTGATTGTGGTACAGTACCATAATTACTCCTTTGATACCATAGTTTGAAATAGCCTGCATTTTAATCTTGTGACTAATTAGTGGTCAGTTCCATTCTCTTCATCAACATGACTGTCCCTCATGACTGTTGTTCGCTAATTGAACATCAAGGTAGAGTTATATTCAAAGTTCAATTATAACAGTGACATTTTGCTTTTTTGGCATATGCATGGAAGTTATTAAAGCTAAAATTATTCATGCAAGGCTGTTTAAACTTTTCCTGAAATGTCAGTTGCTTTTCTATGAAAGAGATTACAGCTTTAGTGTAGTTTAGAGTAGGTGCAAACATCAAATCCCATAAACTTCCATGAAGAGAAAAATCAATAATGCTTCTGCCCCCTTCCCATGATATCATCTGTGAATATTTCCAAAGTCTGATCTTGCTGACACTCTGAAAATGGACCTGGAAAACCGCCAGAAGGCTTCACTCCTCTTTCCTCTGTTTCTTTCTTTTCGAGTTCCATTTTTGTCAATGTTTTGGCCCCGTACTACACTGTTCACTTTCTCAGCTCGACCCTTTAGTATTTTAGACAGCTGTGAGCTGCTATCCTTTTCATGCTGATTTCCAGTAATCGACTTTCTTTGCTACAGTTTGTGTTTTTTTATTGGATATCCGAGTGGATGAGAACTGTGTAAGCAGAATTTTTTCTATTTAGAATAAATGAACTGGCTAATTATTAATAAAACAGATTTAATTTAGGTATAGTTTTTTTCTATACTGTATATATCCCAGAATTGGAATGTTTGGGTTAGATTTGAACATCCCCAATGTACTGCTACTCAGGAACCCATCCAGGAGATTATATAATTATGTTTTTAATTACAACTCGCCAGTGATTGATGCATTGTGTTGTGAGTGCAGCTAAGCATACAAGGCATGAATTTTAAGAGAGAGCGAGAGCGTGACAATAACTAAGAGAAGCGAGAGATGTAGGCATTTTAATAAGTCGTTTGGGATGGTTCAAATTCAAGTGACTCTTTAGTAGTAAAAAATGAATCCCTGAATTATCCTGATATGATGCCGCTATGGACTTTCAAATCCTATTGTAATTCCACCGAAGATGTGTTCAAACCTGCCACTGATGAGAATGATACAAAAATTTGCATGAGCTGTTAGACCTTAAGAGGATAGATATCCCCCCCTATTAATGGTATAGTTCACTTAAAATGAAAATGTTCTTATTTATTCAATCTCACAACTGTTCCGAGCATGTTTGACTTTCTTTCTCCAATGGTGCACATAAGAAAATGCCTTGCAGAATGCTCACTCTGTTCTTTTTCACATATATTAAAGTAAATGGTGAGGTATTTATTTATTTACTTAGTGGCCCATGGACAAAAAGTTAAATGTGTTTGGAACAATGTGACAGTGCGTAAACCAAAACCAAAATGTAATTTTGGGGAAAATATATTATGAGCATGTGTGCATTGAAACAAATATGTTCCATGCTGAGTCTAGAACTGTTTACAAATATGAAAGCAATAAACCAACCAACTGCTCGTGGCAATGGAGAGTTTCATGCTAATTACTTCAAGCATGGTTGAAAAATAACTTTTCCATTGTTTATTTAGTAGCATGCAAAATAATCATGTTGAACCATGCTGTTTTTTTCTTTATCATTAATCTATTTATGCAATTACTATCAGATAATGATTTTATTCATAGGCTGGATAGTTGCGCTGAGGTTTCACATGAAAAAAGCACAGCTGATGCCCTCCAGATATTGTGTAATGCTGCTAGATCCAGTTGAATGCATTTGCATTTTTCATGTTTTTCTTTTTTTTTTTCTCCTCAGATCAATCACACACATGCTGCTTGCAGATACCATATCATACAAATGCACAAGACTATGCAGTACTTGTTGTATTTAGGTATCATAATTGTATGCTAAATCTTCAGACTATACATTAGTTATCAGCACACACAGGCTTGACAAATCCACTCGCACTGCTGTCATGTTTCTTACCAATACTGTCTTTCTCCACTGCTTTACTGAGCACAATCCACAGGATGAGGACAGGATTTTCATGAAATGTTTCCGTCTAATTTAAATAGACAAGAGTGTGCTCAATGGTCTGATCCTTCCATACATTCAAATCACAACTTTTAAACGCTTCAATTCAATTTCAAGCATAAATGTCCCTGAGAGGGAAAAAAGGGGATTTAAACCATTCGATCTCTCTGAGGAGTGAAGCTAAGAATCAAATGCAAAACAAAATGAGCTTTGCAGTTAGAAGTCATCAGGAAAAATAGCTGCACCATCATGTTTGCTCTCGTTCTTACGTGTATGGTTGATGTTTGGATGAACAACAAGAGTAAAGGTTGCACAGAGCTTTGCCAAAAGCATCTAAAATGCACGCATTTAGTGAAATGTCAGCTTGGGACAGGAAACTAATTAAAAATGAATTCACAACTTGCCCAGTACCGCTCCACACAGGCCTGACTCTGCTCAAAGGTTTTTAATACTTACATTTACATGTGGGAGACACTTTTATCCAAAGAAACTTACATTGCATTCAAGGTACACATTTACACACTGAACAGTTCTTGCTTTTACGGGGAATGGAACCCATGACCTTCATGTACTAGAGTCATTCTCTACTGAAAATATCTACTTTAAGATAGTAATGCAATAAATTATGTTGCATGGGAAAATGTATTTTATCAGAATACACTGATAAAAATTGTGAATTTGCTATATGTATTGTGAAATGCATAATGGTGCAATTCTGGAATGTACCTGCAGTGGGCGCTGATGTTAACCAGCTGAACATTGACCTAGTGACCTTTTCACTGGATGACCTTATCAGCTGCTTCTAAAATTTTTTAATTAATTAATTAATTTAAATTTGCAGAATCTCTGGGCTTCTGCCTTATAACCCACACCTTTCATTTTTTGGGAATAAATCCTGAAAGGGGAATGATGGGGGTCTTACATAGCACGTGGGAGGCTGTCAGTGGTGGGCTCCATCTTGACTATTTTGCTGACCCTTAGTATACTTCCAATGTATTACACTCTGGTGAGATAAAATCTGCCTGAGGGTTTGAACAGCGAGTGGGTCTGTTTACCTGAATTGATTGGCACCCATGAAAATGAAATGTTAATCTAGGCAGCTCGCGTCAGCCTGCCGTGTCTAAAAAGCATGAAGCCATGCCAGAGTTCGCACCGACTCCGCTGTGGACTTGGAAACCATTAGCATGATTACTTTGGAAAAAAATCCTTCATTTCCCCAAAGAACCTCTGCCAAATGGCATGAAACTCGATGAAACTACAATGAACAAAAGATACTAGAGGGCTTGTGTAAATTTTCCAAATTTAAATGTACCTATAGATAAAATTCACACAGATGATGATTACAATGGCAGAAAACTCATTATTAAAGATTTATTTTCACACAGCTACTTGCACAATACTATTATGACCTTAAAACACTTTTACGATATAGTGCAATTAATACATGTTTACATCACATATCAGGTTCCATGAGTATGCATTTTCAGACATAGCACACTTGCTCAGTAACCAAGCAGCTGATGCTAGCCATTGATACTAAAAAGACATAATTTTAATTTTTAGGTGAACTATCTCTTTAACTTTGAAGATGCTGCAAAATGTTAAAGAACAAATGTATCAGTTTATTGAAATATCAACACAGCCATGTTTTTCCTTAAAAAAAATAAATAAAATAAAATAAAAAACCTGCTTGACTTTCATGGGTATCCTCAAAAACAACCTATTTACAGCTATGATGGCACCCGGTTCAGTCAGATTGATGCTGTTTTTTCCTGCCATCTCCTCCCAGAATGCAATGCATGCTACTTCATGCCATCTCACTCTTTCACCTGCAATCCTCCATCGTTGAACCAGAGTGCTATACCCACCATTTCCAATGGAAATTTTACCTCTGATTCATGGTGCAGCTGTGACGGTTGCCCTACTTTGAAAAAATGTTGAGAGCAAAGGGGCTCTTGCTGAAAAAAAAAACAAAACAAGCAAAAACAAAACATTTTCCCTTTACACCTGGGCTTTGGCAATCCCAATGACCCTCTGAAGATTCAGTTCGGTCATGCACTGTTCTTTAAATGAGCCTCTTCGACTCAATACTTCATACAGTTTATCACATAGCTTAGGCTTGTGTATTCTGCCAAACTCATTCTTATTGGGGTCGAGAGGTTTTGACAATAATGCTGATTAGTATGGGTCCCAGACAATAGTATAGCACTTTTATTAAATAACCAGTTTCCTGATAAGCTAATGAGGCTTCTAAAAGGTAAAAGAGGGCCGATATTTCTGCAAAGGGGCTAATGCTGGACAGCATTTGGCTCATTAGGAGCAGATTAAAAACAGACACAGCTGTGGTCAGCTTGTCTTACTTTCATTTCACACATAGCAAGGTGGCTTGGTTATTATTACAAGCCCTCGTGGGTAATATATAAGAAAAAAATCCATAATAATTTTTATGGATGCTGATGGTCCCTTTTTATTCTTTAGGTTTAGTCTGGGTCATATTACACTGTAAATCATATGCTCTGCATATCGTATGCAAGTGTCACGCTCCAGGCTGTTGTTTATAGTAATATGAGATAATGTGGACCACTGACTTGTCAGTGATGAAAATTTCCTTAGAGGCGTGAGATTTATGTCTTGTAGTTTTATTTTTTTCACTTCATATCAGTAAGCAAAATGAACGAGAATGAAAAGTGAAGCAGATATGCGATAGAATTGTTTTTTTTTTCCCCCCTTTCATTGCTTTTGTATGCATGAGACACTCAGAGGATGACATAAACAATCTATGCGTTCCCATTTCAGGCTTTCAGAGATGTTCTGTGTAGGACTTGTTTCACACATTTAAAGTGCAACATGCTGTAATTTACTGTGAAATGTGAAAAGCAGCTAGAGCGGACAAGGGCACTCTGTTCAGAAAGTGTGTGTAGTAGGCAGGTGAGATGCATGGATAATACACGGTGCAAAGGTTTTCGAAAGCCAGATCATGTGTTAACCCCCACCCCCCCCAAAAAATAGGGCTGCCGTGTTCCATATGTCACTTTGATCAAGACTAGCAGGCCCTTTAAACATGCGGCGTGTCGTGGAAACTGATTGTAACTGACAAGACAATTAAACATAACGTGAAGAGAAGTGTGTGTGTGTTTGTACTTGTGCCAGAGCTGGTTATTGAGATGATTGGTTTGGATGGAAAACACCACTAGGCTTAACTTAACCAGTCAGGTAACAGGATGAGTCTCTCTCCCTTGGAAGACATTTACCAGACGACAGATTACGTGCAGGAATCCAGTCATATCCTGAAGGACAAAACAACCTGCAGTTTAAGATGGTTCATTTAGCTAGACAAAGTAGCTCAGGGTATAGGCTTGTAAATAACCTGCAGGCTTATAAAGAATACGGATGCGTTTAGACATCAACCAACACACACGTTCACAGTCAAGCTGGTCACACCTTTCAGCATTATAATCCCTAGGTATGTTTTCTTTTTAAAATTGGCAGCTCTAGCAATACAAAAGTATTGATTCTGATGAATGAACCACTAATCATAAAGAAATGACATGACTCCATTTAAATAATAAAACAATTAAAAGTATAAGTATAATTTAAAAAATTAAATAAAAATAATAAAATGGAATAAAATAAAAATAAAATTAACTATCAACCTAACACTATTGTGTCATTCCAGTGATATGATTCTGGCTTTCAATAAAAAAAGGTAGGGGGTTCAAAACCTATTTTTCATTTCAGGCATTATATTCAAAAAGACATGAGATTTCCCTTTAAATCGTTATTAGCTCATTACGTCTTGAGACACTGTATACAAAACCTACATCTAATTTCTTTCTAACACCTTTCACAGACCTTTGATAGTTGGACATTTATGCAGAAATTAGTGTTAAAGAAATGAATGTGGTCTGAAATTTCCCCTGCACATTGTATAATAGTATAATTGCATAAATGGCCTTTTGCCTACTCCTTTACTCAGCCCTGGATGTATTTTGCCTTTGGCATTGAATAACCTTGTTTATCTCAAAGATAAGCACAGCCACCTTCATGTTTCACCTTGCACCCATACTCATTCACAGCTGCTTTTTCTTTTTCCCGAGTCACATCAGTCCACTACATGCTAATTGGATTTCTGATTAAATCTTTACATTGCTTGACTCCTGACCCCTGAGCTGACAGGGAAAATCAGATGTGCTCAAAGCATCCTAATGTGCAGTTTTTCCTCATAATTCTGTGCCGAAATGTGAAAGCACAAGCTTCATTCACATGGCTCCCTGTGTGAAAAAATAACAGCATGCTGCCATGAGCCATTACAGTAATTACTGGCATACAGTACACTGGTACACGGTGTCATGCTATGCACTGAATCTGTGCTCAAACCGTGATGTTGCCACTTATCATGCTGTGGAATGTACCTGCTCTTTCAAAATGACTGGTCTCATGATGAAGGAAAGGGGAGCAGCAATTGCATCTACATCCAACAGTTTTCCAGTGATGTATGACAGAATGGAAGAGTCAAGACTGTTGTTCCAATCTGCTCCACCTCTTTTATACTAATACTGGACATAAATCTACTACAGTTTCTTTTTTTTCTTTTTTTTTTTTCTTTTTTTTGAAAATAGTTTGTTCCAGCAGGATAAAGCAGGAGTAGTTAGGCTGTGCCCATCAAGTATGACATTCAGTCTAAGTTATAAACTTTTTTTATGTACCCAAAAGCAACATTATTTGAAACTACCCATAATCTTTAAAGAAATTTTGAAGAGAAAGGAGCAGGGAGGGGGAGAAAGAGGTAGGAAGTGAGGTAAGATGAAATGAGGAGAGATGGGTAGGCAGATGGTTAGAGACAGATCCTATCTGATACAAGTGATGTTGTTTACAGCAAACAGAATGCAGATTATTTACAGCTCAGACTTTCATACTTGTATTGCTTCATCAATGGTGGGGATTTACTTTTACTCTCTGAAGGATAAAATTAACTACTGTTTAAAGACAAATGACAAAATCTGTTGAAGTGAATGCCTGGCTTCATCTACAGTAAGTATTCAATCAAATAAAATTAAGAAAGAAAAGTAAGCACCAAGCATCAAGTTTAACTGTGAATCTAAAACTAGAATTAAAGTAATTGACAGTGTAGTTACAACAATTAATGTAATTAATCAAGGTAATTCTTACATTAAATAAGCTGATCTGCTGTATAAGTAAATTGCCATGATTACAAGAAATAATTTCCAACTTGGTATGCAAACAGTTTAGGAACTTTTTGGTTACGCAAACGGAGACCCAATATATGGGTTGGATCAGGTGGAAATTGCTCCTTAAGGAAACCACTGCATAGTTTGCTTCTTACAGTGTATATATATATATATATATATATATATATATATATATATATATTACTTTTGAGGGTCAAGATGAAAAAAGTCTCTCATATTAGGCATAATTATAAACATGGGGGGAAAGCGCTAAAGCAACTTGCTGGGGTGAATCATTATACAGCTCTGAGCTCTATAAACACAGAGATCCATCAAAAAGAATATGTAACAACTTCCAGGGTGCTCTGAAACGTAGCCATCGGCAATTTACAAAACTTTGCAGCCTTTAAAATGCATAACCTGTTTTCGAGGTTTCACCAGTCCTAGTCCTCTTGTTGCTTCTGTGTCTGATCTCTTATGCAGCCCAATCATGGGAATCTAAGAGTTACTCTTCATTTAAGGCTCTGTGATAATATACGTTTCTAAACCACTCTGGTGAACAGTACGTAAGTCCTTACATTGTCCTTGAATTATTCCTGGTTACCTGATTATCAGTCATGCAATACTTGCACTTTCAGACTGCACCTTAAAAGGTCAGGAGATAGTTTGTGGAAGAAAGGATCTAATAAGATGTATAAGATGAAATCAAATTGTTTAATTTAAACAAGTAATTCACCCCAAAAATGAACATCTGAATAATTATTTATCCTCACACTGTTCCAAATCCATATGACTGACTTACTTCTGGGAAAACAAAAAAGGAAAGATTTAGTACAAGTTCACGCTGCTCTTTTCTACACAAAGAAGTGAATTGTGACCAAGGGCTGTCAAAAACAGTACCAGTCTACACAAGCATTATTTTAGTTTTATGAATTATAGTATTTATAAATATTTTTATTAATTTGAGTTTTATTATAATAAACTCATAGTTTTGAATTTTCAATTTCCTTTTAATTTTAGCTAATGTTTTAGCCATTTTTTTTGTTGTGTGAATTTTTTGTTGGTTTTATTAGTTTATGTTTTTATTAATTATGTGTGTATTTATTTTTTCTCTTTTTTAGTTTTAGTAATTTAAGTACTCAAAGTTTAAAATAAAACAAAACTAGAAAGTTGCCTCTGCAACTATCTGAATTATTTACTTAAAATTGAATTTACTGAATTTTTATTTTTTTTTTTTATTTCATTGATTTCAATTAACATAACATTTTATAGTTTTTAATTTTAGTTAATGATAATAACACTGGTCCATACAAACTGTTTCTCTATATTCTAATCATATAACACTTGATTGTTGTTTGATATTATTGCCTTTAAGTTTACTGAAAACAATCTGAACAAATAATTACAATGGTATATTTCTGTCTTCTCTCATTCAAACAAAATGGAATGTATTTTTTAAAATAGCTGGCTGAAGGTGTTTCCCATGATGGCCACCGTGTGAAGTGAATTACTGTGTAGCTATCCAGTTCTTACCTCATTTTTTAAATGCTCAACAAGGCCAAATACACAATAACTTAATACTGAGGCCCATAAAACTGGAAATACAAACTGTTCATGTCTGGATTTTGGCCAACTGCAATACCGGTTCATGTGCAATAAATCAAAGCAATACAACCCACACACTGCATTGCCTAAAAAAAAAAAAAAAAAAAAAACAAAAACTAAATCTGCTTGTGATGAATGGTTCTGCCCTATGCAAACTCAAAAATGTCACCCTATAACACTCTATTATTAGTAATACAGATCATGCGGATGAGCATCTTGAGAAAATGTTGTCCCACACTGTACATTTTGAGAATTCATTTCATGTTCTTGGGGAAATAAAACCATAAGAAGAATCAGATACAAATAAAATAGCTGAGAATCAAGCTGAATAAATTACAAACAATATTTTTGATCTGTGAGTAATTTACTTACAACCTGTGTGAACTAATAATCATATAATGATGATGAGGGTATATTCGATGACTGTTAATATGCATACTGAACTGTTTGGATTGATCATAATTGTTGCAATCACCGTGAAGTTGCAGTGGGATTTACCCAGGGGAAACTTGGTGTGTGGAACACACAAACATATATACACACCACACACACACACCACACACACACTTGATTGCCCTCCATGAAGAGTTGGGTCTCTTATATGGTACACAATAAGCCTACTGGATCTTAGGATAAAGCCCTGCATGCTTTAGAAAGTGAGGGGTACAGTACAGACCACCCCACATCAATACAATAAGCACACAGATAAATTAAATTTCCCCCACCTCATGCGACCTTCAATCTATTGTGCTGGCTTTCTATATATCATATTAGCCAGACACACAAGGGGGTGCAGTTATGTTATATTACACCCAAATGAGTCATCATGAAGGCTTATGAATTTCACACTGACGTCTGATTAAGACTCATTTGCAACACAACTGGTGGTGCCTTAATAACTGAACCTGGGGCAGAATTGTCGCAAGAAGAACAGTGACCCTCCATTAATACAAATGGCAAATTAATTACCAACCACAAAGTCTACCAAACAACGAGAACATTTAAAAACAATGATTTAATCCATAATTAAGCCATAGACCAGCAGTGTCCCCCGGTTGCTTTCCTTCCGCCCTAGCTGTGTTTGTCCCTGAGCTAAACTACTAAGAAAGCTGGTTTAGTAGCTCTTAAAATTCAGACTCAGTTCTCACAGCTCCAGCTAATACTGTGGCATACAAAATAGAATTCTCTTGAAGTGAACATGAAACTAGACAGGGAGAAACACAAGAGATTCCTGCTAATGTTAGAAGTAAGCGTTGGCTGTCAAGTGGGCAGTCCTGGAGCTTCGCTATTACCTCCTCGGCCGCCGGTTTGTGAGCTGGGAGACAAAAGGACATCCGGAAAGTAATCGTCAGTATTCAAGGAGGGTGACGGGAGGCAACAAGGTGCGAAAACCTCCATTTATTCTAGGGGGGGCGCTGGAAATGGAAAGTGCAAAGCTCATTCCAATGGCTCCCTGTGTGAAGAAAAATAACAGCATGCTGCCATGACCCATTACAGTAATTACTGCTCACATCCACCTACACTTGTACACGGGGTCCAGTCTATGCATTTGAAGCTGGGCTCAAACCCTTGATGGACCATGCCTACTTTCATTCTGTGGAATGTACCGTCGCTCCTTTCAATAATTGACTGGGATCAATGAGACCAGTAAAGGGGATCAATTTGCATCTACATCCAACAGTTCGTTGTCCAGGTGACATGTTCGACAACTGAAGAGGTCCAAGCTGTTGTTTCCGAATCTGCTCCACCTCTTTTAAATACAACATACTGGAAATAAATCTACTACTGTTCTTTTTTTTATTTTTTTTTTTTATTTGTTTTGAAAATAGGTTGCTCCGCAGGAAAGCAAGGAGTAGTTTCGTCTGTGCCCCTCAAGTATGACATTCAGGTCTAATTCTAAACTCGTTTTTAGGGCCCCAAAGCAACGCTTGATTTTTGTAAACGGTGGACCGGGCCCTAAGCTTGAAAGAAGATGTGTAGGAAAGGAGCAGGGAGAGAGGGGAAGTGAGGGAATGTTCCAGGAAAGAGAAGATGGGTAGGAGATGGGGAGAGACAGAGCCGATGGATACAAGGGATGTTGTTTACAAGGCAAACAGAAGGCAGATTATGTACAGCTCAGACTTGTCATTCCGTTCTTGTTTCGCAAATGGGGGGATTTCCGTGTACTCGCTGAAGGATACAATTACGACTGTTAAAGACAAATGACAAATCGGTTGAAGTGAATGCCTGGCGTCCAGCTACCAGTAAGTATTGCATCAAATAAGAGTAGAAAGAACAAGTAAGCACCCAAGCATCAAGTTTAACTGTTGAATCTCAAACCTAGAAATTAAGTAATGGATGTGATAGGTACAACAGATTAATGTAATAAATTAAGGTAATTAGTTACATTAAATACTATGCTGCTGTATAGGAGGGAAATGTCCATGATTACAAGAAGAATGGGGGTCACAACATTGTATGCAAACAGTTTAGGAACTTTTTGGTTGCACAGAGAGACCCAATTTGGTTTGGATTTCAGGTGGAAATGCTCCTTCATGAACCACTGCATAGTTTTGCTTCTTACTAGTGTAATATATATTATATAATATACTTTTTGAGGGGCAAGATGAAAAAAATTCTGGCTCATATTAGGATAATTATAAACATGGGGAGCGCAAGCAACGGCTGGGTGAATCATTTATCCCGCTCTTAGCTCTATAAACACCAGAGATTCCATCAAAAAGAATATGTAACATGTCCCAGGGTGCTCCTGAAACCCGTAGCCATCGGCATTTAACAAACTTTGCAAGCCTTTAAATGCATACCGGTTTTCGAGGTTTCAACCAGTCCTAGTCCTTGTTGCTTCGGTGTCCTGATCATCTTAGGCAGCCCAATTATGGGAATCTAAGAGTTACTCTCCATTTAAGGCTCTGTCATATATAGCTTTTCTAATACCACTCTGGGGAACAAACAGTACGTAGTCCTGACAGTGTCCTTGAATTATTCCTGGTTACCGTGGAATTATCAGTCATGCAATACTTGCACTTTCAGACTGCACCTTAAAAGGTGCAGGAGATAGTTTGTGGAAGAAAGGATCTAATAAGATGTATAAGATGAAAATCAAATTGTTTAATTTTTGAAACAAGTAATTCACCCCAAAACTGAACATTCTGAATAATTATTTATCCTCACACTGTTCCAAATCCATATGACTGCTTACTTCTGAAAAACAAAAAAGGAAAGATTTAGTACAATGGTTCACGCTGCTCTTTTCTACACAAAGAAGGTGAATTGTGACCAAGGGCTGTCAAAACAGTACCAGTCTACACAAGCATTATTTTAGTATATGTATTATAGTATTATAAAATATTTTATTAATTTGCGTTTTTATTATAATAAATCATATTTTTGTATTTGCAATTTTCCTTTTAATTTCTAGCTAATGTTTTTAGCATTTCTTTGTTGTGTGTGTGAGTTTTGTTGGTTTTATTAGTTTTTATGTTTTTTATTAATTATGTGTGTATTTATTTTTTCCTCTTTTAGTTTTAGTAATTTAAAGTACTCAAAGTTTAAAATAAAACAAAACTAGAAAGTTGCCTCTGCAACTATTCTGAATTATTTTGTGTCGTGTAAAGTGAATTTACTGAATTTTAATTTTTTTTTATTCATTGATTTCAATTAACATAAACATTTTATAGTTTTTACAAAATTTTAGTTAATGATAATTAACACTGGTCCATACAAACTGTTCTCTATTTCATCATAGAAACACTTGATTGTTGTTTGATATTATTGCATTTAAGTTACTGAAACAATCTTAACGCAAATAATTGACACAATGTCTATTTCTGTTCTTCTTCTCATTCAAACAAAATGGAAATGTAATTTTTTAAAATAGCTGGCTGAAGGGTGTTCTCCATGATGGCCACCGTGTGAAGTGAATTACTGTGTAGCTAGCCAGTTCTTACCCATCATTTTTAAATGCTCAACAAGCTCCAAATACACAATAAAACGTAATACTGAGGCCCATAAACTGGAAATACAAAACTGTTTCATGTCTGGATTTTGGCCAACTGCAATACCCGGTTTTCATGTGCAATAAATCAAAAGCAATACAACCCACACACTGCATTGCCTAAAAAAAAAAAAAAAAAAAAAAACCTAAACTTTGCTTGTGATTGAATGGTTCTGCCCTATGCAAACTCAAAAAAAAAAAAAAAAAAAAATGTCACCCATAACACTCTATATATTAGTAATACAGATCATGCTGCGAATGAGCATCTTGAGAAATGTTGTTCCACACTGTACATTTTGAGAATTCATTTCATGTTCTTGGGGAAATAAACCATAAGAGAATCAGATACAAATAATAGCTGAGATCAAGCTGAATAAATTACAAACATATTTTTGTGATCTGTGAGTACTTACTATACAAAACCTTTGTGAACCTAATAATCAATATATGAGGATGAGGGTATTTCGATGACTGTTAATATGCATCCTGAACTGTTTGGATTGTATCATAACTTGTTCGCAATCACCGTGAAGGCGTGAAGTGGGATTTACCAAGGGCGACTTGGTGTGTGGAACACACGCACATATACACACCACACACACCACACACACCCACTGATTGCCTCCATGAGAGTTGGTCTCTTATGTTGTACAAATAGCGCTACTGGATCGTAGATAAAGCACCTGCATGCTTAGAAAGTGAGTACAGTACAGACACCCAACATCAATACAATACGCACACAGAAATAAATTAATTTCCCCACCTCATGCGACCTTCACTCTATGGTGCTGGCTTTCTATAATCATATTAGCCAGACACACCAAGGGGGTGCAGTTGCATGTTATATTACACAAATGAGTCATGAAGGCTTATGAATTTCACACTGACGTCTGATTAAGACTCCATTTGCAACACAACTGTGGTGCCTTAATAACTGAACCTGGGGCAGATTGTAGCAAGAAGAACAGTGACCTCCATTAATACAAAATGGGCAAATTAATTACCAACCACAAAGTCTAAAACAACGAGAAACATTTTAAACAATGATTTAATCCATAATAAGCATAGACCAGCATTGTCTCTTTGCTTTCACCCCTATCTGTGTTTGCCCTGACGCTAAACTACTAAGAAAGCTGGTTTAGTAGCTCTTAAATTCCGACTCATTACTCACTCCAGCTAACTGTGCATAAAATAGAACTATTGTAAGTGAAGTGAGAACTAGACAGGGAGAAACACAAACAGAGAGATTCCTGCTAATGTTAGTAGCAGGCCAAAACTATTACAGGTAAACAGAGAATTGGATTTATCTCTCACAACTACAACTTCATACAAACTTCAATATCAATTTTTATATGTCATAATATGATTTATATCTTTATATTGCAACTTTATATCTCACAGTATGAATTCCTATCTAACAATACAGTACATCTCACAATATGACTCGAACTGTAGCTCGAAATTGCCAAACTTTATAGTTCGCAATACATTCATTTTATTTCGCACACAATATTTTTCTTATCTCATAATGCAAATTCATATCTGCCAGTATGATCTTATATCTCATAATTCCAACTTCATACAGTAATGTGACAATATAACTGCATCTCACAATATGACTTTATATTTCAAAATGGCAATTGTATATCACCAAAATATGCCACCATATGGAACAATATGACTTGATATCTCACAACTAGAGAATTATATCTCACAATAGCAACTTCATACCTCTCAAAACAACTCTCACAATATGACCTTATACTTTCTCACAGCTGCACAGTTTACAGCTCACAATAATATTTGTATCTCACAGTTCCTTCTTTATACCTCACAATATCTCACAATATTTATCACAATTCTAACTTCACATGTGACAATACTACACCTTATATCTCAACTGCAACTTCATGGGTGACAATATGACCTTATGTCATAGTAGTAACTCAAGTGTATATCTTAAAATCTGAAATTTATAAACTTTTACAATCTATATGTGTGAATATAAAGTCTCAATTGAAAGATCGGAAATAATTACTGTGAAATATATTTATAATAATAATAATAATAATCAGAGAGTAGATTATGAGACCATAAGATCCACGAAGTAGATTGTGTGCTATAGAATAAAAAGTCATATTGTGAGACAAAGAAAAAAAAAACAACAAAAAATCAATTATGAGCTAGCTCTCACAATACAACATTGCACTGTAGCTCACATCACAACTTTATAACGTAGCTCACAATAAATCATTTTTATTTTCACAGTATTATTTCTCATTTTAAAAAGTGGTGCTAGAACACCTCATTGGGTACTTGACAGTGCATTTGAGCATGGTTTGTTGTAAATCCATTATTTGATAGCAAATTTCATTGAAGTTGAACGGCATTTATATTTATTATGGGGGTTTTCGGAAAAAGTGTGCTTCCAGCCCCCACTGAATATAGCTGGAGGACATGTACAGTTACTTACCAGGGCTTGCCACAATTCTCAATATAATATTGAACTGTTCAGTATGAATTCCACAGTTCCATATGCACTTGAATTGCATTTTTTTTCTTCCAGTGTTGTGTTTAAAATAACTTCTGTGTGTTTTATTTCTCTCTGAATTTGGCTCAGTTTGTGCCCATGAGTCTACGCACGAAGATGAGGCAAATGCCGTCCCTGCTTATAATGTGCATTTGAAAAATTCAACACACGCCAAACATCTTCCCTTGTAATGACTTGTAATGACCCTGCGGTCAAACAAAAGAGGAAAAACAACTTTAATAGTAACATATTCCAACAACATCAGTCTAAGGGTTAAAAGTACGCTTGATTTTGTGATGCTGATGTAGCTTCTTATCTGAAAAATGAGACAGAAAATATACATAAATAACGGAGGAAATTATATATCTGTACTGAAAGGCCTAGTTTGCATCTTAGCACTGGGCTATTGTATAATATACTTTATTGTTGACAACACCTTGGCTTGAAGTACACATAGATAAACTCTATATGTGCAGCAGAGTTGTTATTGTCTTCCGTTCTGAGTTATCAAAAAACATTTTCTCTCTTCTTTTTAGTTTTCCGTTTACACGTGATAGCTGCTTTTTGATGCCTTTGGTCCATATTAGGCATTGCTGGAACGGTCATCTACTGTGCTTGGTTATTATTTTATGCGAATAAGGGTGTAACATTAAAATATATAATTAAAGGGCATCATAAACACACAACAAAACTGCGAAGAAAATTACTGAGGGAGGGATGGTAGCAGACACAATCACAGGCACGTTGCGGTCCACATAGAATTGACGCACTGTTAGATTTTTGGAGAGGTGCGGCTCAGCCTAGCGCGTAGGCTACGCGTGTTACGCACACACTATGATGTAGTCTACGGCATAGGTCGGACGAAGAAGTAATGAACTGTCATTTAGGCCTTCTCGCTCCCCCGGAGCTCCTTCCACTTGTTTTTTTTCAGCGAATTGTAGAGTCCCTTCTTTGGCCGCCTTGGAGTCTACCTCGTACTTAGGTAGTTAAGCCTCCTCGCATTTTTGATAGTCAGCTTATTGAGGTCTCCATTCTTTCCTCGGAGCAAAATTTTGGAAACGGTTGTATAGCACTAGTGGTTGTTGCACTCTACATTGTGAGCACATATAGGGCAGTGGTTTCTTCAATTACTGTCCTCACGTGTAGCCCCCGGCTGTCTGCCAGCATTTTGTAGGTCTTCTCTTAGTGCTTCAATAAGTGCCCTGCGACAGTTTGACCCCACAGGATATTCGCCAATGATTCCAGTTCGGGGAGTAGGGAGACAATGAACACATGTCTCTAGTGGACAACGGTCAGATGGGAACCAACCGTTCATGCGCGGAGGCTCACATTCTATGTGAACTGTGTTAGTCTGAATCCGGTTGTTTAACAAAGATGAGACGTCCTCAAAAAGAAGGGTGTCCCGCGACGGGAATTGAGAAACGCGCTGTCTCTCGGCGAGTTAGAGTTGGGCATAGCCCCCTAGTTTATTTTTATTGTCAGGTTGCTATAGGGTCTTCAAGGCCTCACTGACAGGTGTTGATTGTAATTGGGGTCTCTCTCAATTTAGAGAGTCGTGATGCTTTTACCTTCACTCTTGGTGCTTGGCCAGTGCAGTTAAGTTGTTAGGCTCTCTGTGAGCCTCCTTAGCTACTGTGAGCATTGTGTGGTTTTCTCTTGCTAGACAAATATATTTTTTGAGGCATCTTCTCTCAGTCTAGGGTGGGCGTGAATTTCCCCCCCCACCATTTCACCAAGTACAACATTGTTCCTGGATCAACATCCTTGTTTTGGATGCCTGGAACAACATTCCCCCTGATTCCAACCAATCTGAACTGAGATATAACTTTTCATAAACACTATCTGTTTTTTTTAGGCTTACAATCAGGGTTAGGGTGCTTCTACACCCTTGTTAATAAGCTATCATTTCCCTCTGATTTTAGGAAATAAATTTATGGGTATGGGTTAGGTGTTAGGGGTAGGGCATTGGGGGTTACGTCTATATTTTGGGGACAAGTAACTGTTGATTCCGGACGATGCAGCAAAAGATGTTGATCCAGGAATACATGTCGTGGGCCAAAATCACGGTGACCACTCCTCTAGAGCACTCCCACTAGGATATCAATTGCAAGTTGTAGAGGCCCTCTGTGGATCCTGCTTGTGAAGGATAGTCCTTTGGTTCCATTGGGAAATTGTTAGGAGGGTCTCCCTTCTCTATTTAGAGAGTTATTGTTGGTGCATGCGGAGACCAACATTCCGCTCCTAGGATTCTTGGTTTGATATGTTTGCTGAGGCTCTCTTGTTGAGCCCTCCTTGCCTATACCTGAGGTGTGGGGTATTGTATGTTCCTTCGTTTCCTTTTTTTTGTGTTTTCTCCCATTTTATTTACTTTTATTAGGTCTTTCATACTGGTGCCATGCCCTCCAGCCCCAGAAGCTCAGCTAGCAAGCCACGCGCAGCTTCATCGTCTCATTAGAGGCGATTATCTTGTATTGATCGGTATATCGGTTTTTTGTTAGATTTTCCCCCCCGCTAGGACAACGGGTTTGCATGTTGTAAGCTCTCTGTGGAGCCACCACCTTGGCATGGTTTCCTTGTGCGTCGGTACCTAGTTAGGCCCCCTCCCCCCCTTCATTATATAGAGTTTATCATATTGGTGGGCTCCTAGAGCTCGGCTATCTACTGAGAGTGTCATCACCATAGGCCCATCTCTTGCTTCAGAGATTTATTGTTTATTGAGACCTTTGACGCCAAAGCTTGTTAAAGCACATCAAAGCTGCAGGCTCTAGTGAGCCCTCATTCCGTTGCAGGCCACTACAATTCCCTTGGGGCGTAGTTGGGCTTAGTTAGGCCTCCTCCTCATTCTAGAGAGTTGTCATGCTGAGGCCTCCACTCCCAGAGCTCAGCTATGCTGAGTTGCTAGGCCCCTGCTCCTTCTGTGAACTTGACTTTAGCTACTGCAAAAAACATTGTCAGGCCTCCTCTCACTATAGAGAGGTATCTTTATTGAGGCCTCCACTTGCCAGAGCTCCTCTAGGACATCATGCTGCAGGCTCTATGTGAGCCTCCTTGCACGGTATCCTATATGTGGGGCGGGGGCCGTAGTTTAAGGACTCCTCCTCTTGTTTTAGGAGGAGTCGTCACTACATGTGGCCTCCACTCCTAGAGCATGGGTATCTACTGTGAGTGTCGTCAGGCCTCCTATCGCTATAGAGAGTTATCTTTATTGAGGCCTCTAGATCCGCTCTCTTGAGCTTAGAGGCTGAGGTCTACCTAAGTTGGTAGGCTCTCTGTGAGCCCCCTTGACTCTACTGCAAGCATTGTTAGGCCTCCCTATCCTCTCCGCCTAGAGAGAGTTATATTTATTGAAGTTTCTGCATGCTCCTTTGAGCTTTGCTTGGATCAGCGATTGTGAGCCTTTGTAGACTCTCTGTGAGCCTCCTTGGGTAAGCTGTCCTCAGCATGTAACCATAATTCTATTCTCTTCTCGTCATTTTGGAGAGCCATCATACTGAGGCTCTCTGCTCTCAGAGCTTGGCTAGGTGGTAAGATAGTATGCTGGGAGCCTCCGCCTGTCTACAAACCCTATGTGTGGAAGTGTGTTTGCTAGGCCTCCTCTCATTTTGAGAGTCATTGTATTGAGGCCTCCACTTTGGTGGAGTTTTTTCAAGGAGCCAGTATTTTTTAAGAAAGCTTTAGTTTGTTTTTTTTTTTTTTAGCTTTCTCTGTATATCACCTGCCTTAGAGTGTTACAGGCCTCCCTGTTTTGAGGGTCTACACTCTTTACAGTGGGTCCTACCACAAAGTTCCTGAGTGTTTAGGCTGTCTGTAAGCCTCCTTGGACATTGGCCTGAATATGAATGTAGTTGGGCTTCCTCTCTCTAGACTCTTTCCTGTTGAGACCTTTGTTCTTGAGAAGCTCCGGGCTGTGATTGTTGCTGGTGAAAACACCTTAAGATTAAGGACTTCGTTTGAGTCCTTTGACTTAGCTTAGCCAATAGGGCACTCATCCCTGCAACATGGCAGAGTGGATATCCAGATTTCCCCATAGCGCCCTCTAGGGGATGCAGCACGAGTTCCCTTTCGGAAGGGAAACATTCCTCATTTTTGCATGTAACCATAGTTTTCCCAGAGAATAGGATTGAGATGTGTCCCTTTGCCATGATACAGGCATTCCTGACAAGTGTCTCCTTCAGACAAGAAGTGGATGACGTTTTTCACAGGTGCCTTTTTATACTCATGGTTGCACTGGTGATGACATCACAGGCTGCCATCTGCCAATATCAAGTTCATTGTCATGTTTAAACTCAAGCTTAAGACACCGGTCCCAATGCTGGAGGCATTCCCCATAGTGACCCCAGAGGGGATTGCAGCGCGAGGAAGCCATGCGTCTCACACTTGGGCTCGGGTACCATGGTTACATGCATAACTGAGACGTTTCTACCGGGAGGGACGCCCTCCTGCTTTCAGTATGAATGAAACGGACATTACCTGTTTTTATTGCGCTTATAATGCCCATCCTGAATCCTATTTTGAGTAAAAATAGGAAAAATAATACTTCAATTTTTTTTTTAATTGCATTTTAAAATCTTAAATCGCAGGCTAACTGTATTGTTGCATCCCTAGAACTTCATCTATGAAACAAATTCAAAACTTTCCTTTATTCAGGGGAATATAAGTTGTTCCTTTATGCGGACAGATTTTTTTTTTCTTTTTTTTTTCTTTTTCTAATTCAGTCCATTCTGTCTGATAAAAATAGTTGTCAGACTTCATCATTCCTCTTGTATTGGTATTTCAAACTCGCTTTCAAAAGCATTTAGGTCCTACGGGGTAATGCCAGATACATCACTTCTGAAACTTTTCCAAGGATATAAAGTTAAAACATGGTTACAGTAATCTGTACAAAAGATTTTGAAGCACCAGACACTCCACCAAGGACATTAGATTCAGTTAAGTTCATGCTATCTTCAATTCTAAGAAAGTTCTGTCTAAAAACTGTGTGGCTCATTAGCAATAAGAGATTTGGGACGCACGTTCAAAGTTCCATATGCTGTTATGAGATGGAATTAATGGAATTCACTGAGCTATGGTGCTAATGAGAAAGTTACCCAGTTCTTACAGAGTTATCATTTGAGCTAATTAGTTTAACAACATTCAAGAAAATCAACAGTAGCCTGAGCCTCAATTAATAAGTTTTATGTGGGAAGCTAGGACTAATTGAGATAATAATCATATTAAATAGATTCATCACACAGAACTAATTTTTCCCAAATGTAATTTTAAAACATTTCATATTCTGCTTGAGCAATTAAATAGGCCCAAGCTTACAAAATAAAGCACATATAATGTCTATGCTATTGTCTGACTCTATTTTACATCATAAATAAAAGCCTTAAAATGTAATTACATAACTTCAAATAATACAAAGCAGGCATATGTGAGTCATGCTTGAATGTCCCTTCCTTTGTGCTAAGGCTGATCAAGCTGACAGTCTTGTTTTAACAAAAGAAGACTGTTTGTCTCTGTCAGTAAATACAAAGCCAATAGAGACTGTTGTATCTTCTTTTCTGTCTCTTAGGAGCAAAGACAGACACTGTGATTCAGAAATGTTCTGTGAATGTGTCTCTGCTTTAGCAACGAGCCAACATTGAGCTTTCATCCCAAAAACTCCTCCACAGCTATGCAGCAGTTGCATGAATTAAAGAGATGAAATGCTTGTATTCTGCACCGCATACCCATTGCCTTTTGAAGTTTTCCTCACAAACACACAGTTGGACTTCTGACTGTATCTCCTGTCTGTGAAGCATCTCTGTGAGCAGTGGAATAGGCTGCTTTGTGCTTGGCACACAGTGTGAGATCCTTTCCACTCCTGCTCTTCCATTTCTATTTTTCAGGTTTATCAGAACTGGCGGCACATAACAGTTTGCCATTTCACATTCACAAGAATTGAATGTATGTAAAATGTTCTATTTGCACATTCTATCAGATTCAGCTGTTTATGTATGTATGATTTTCATCTCAGGGTTTCGATATTGCAGAATAACAGTCAGGAGATATCTGTTGACTTAAAAATGATTCATTGATTTATTGATTTTGTAAATCAGAGCATTATCATCATAGAATAAGGTAAAATTCCCATAGTAAAGCAAAAATAAATATCTCCTATTAATATTAATAATAAAGATAGTATTTAGAATGTTATTCAAAAAGCAAATGATGGAAAATTAAAGATAAATTCCCATAGAAAAACTAAATTAATTAAAATTTAATTAAAAATAGAATTTAGAATGTAATTTAAAAACAATGGAAGATTACAAATGAAATTCCAATAGTAACTAAATCTAAAGATAAATCAAATTAAAGAATTAAATGAAATTAAATGCAATGCAATTAAAATTTAAATAGTATAGTATTTAGTATTTTAAAATAGTATTTAGAATGTTATTCAAAAAGAAAATGGAAAAACAAAGAAAAAATAAAATAAAATAAAATTAAATTAACATTGGGTTTAGAATGTTATTCAAAAAGATTGGACAATGAAAGAAAAAGTCCTCTAGTGTTAGAATAAAGATAAATTAATTTTTACAAAAAAAGTACTCAGTTACAACGTAACCTCGGTTCCCTGAGATACGGGAACGAGTAATGTGTCGCTAAAATACTATGGGGAAAACTCCTTTTTCTCCGATGACTGAAGTCTTTTTTAATAACGCAGTGTAACTGCACAGCCATTGGTTTGTGGAGTGATATAAAAATCAAACCAATGGGAGGCAAAAGGGCTAAACTCGCAGAGGTCAGCCTAGCCATGAGTAATCATTCCAAGAAGATTCTTACAGCCTTGGCACTCTGTCAGGGCTAAGAGGGTAAGAAGGTTAGGCAAAGCTTAAGCACTGGTATTGCCCTAAGGCCCCACTCTGGAGAAAAGGAAAAAAGGAGGAAACACGGCCCTGGAGAAAAGCGGTTTAAAGGAGGAGGTTGGGCCAGTTGTAGGCCAACGCGTTCATGTGGTCCTTCGAGAAATAAGTTGGGCAATGAGAGTTGTCTTTTGAGGCAAAGAGAAAGAACGGAGCATCCAATCTTTCGAGGAGACATTGCTCCGAGACAGCATGTCCGCTACTTGGTTCAACCTGCCCAGCACACTGCAGTGTCAGTGACAGCATTCCATTCTGATCGCCTAGAAGGATTGAGCCGCTTGGTGTAGTGAGGGGCCGCTGATCCTCATGTGTAACGCACACGGGCAGATCAAATTGAGGCATGCGGCATGTGTGCCGGTGTAAAATCACTCAAGCCTGGTCGCTCAACTGTGAATTTGCTGTTTCTTCCATGTCCAAGGTCAGATTGAGGCTTTCGAATGAAATCAGCCTGTCTAAGTGCAGCCTCAGCGCCGCACACACAATGTGAAGCTGTCAGCGGATAGAGAGGTGACAGTGTTTTGCTCCGATCCGGCTAGGAAGAAAGAGCCACTCGATGTAGCGAGGGGCGCTGATTCTCACGTGTAAAACACACCAGCGTATCAAAGTGCAGTGGGGAGAGCAGGCACACGGGCTCTGTGCCGGCGTGTGGCTGCTCAAACCCGGTTGCTTAGCCTCGTGGCTCTGCTGTTTCTCTCCTCCAAACTTGCTGAGAGAGGAGAAATGAGAGAGCGGGGGAATGCCTTCATTGAAGAAGGCGGGGCACGAGTTGAAGAAGGGCCGGGACTCATGCTCTTAGTAAGAGCATTCCATCTTAGTGTGCCGTGCAGTCTCTGTGTGGCGGCTGCCCAGACATGCGACACACACCATCACTACTCCTCTGCATCGTGCAGGGTCCTGCACCCTTTTTTTCTGAGCCACACTCGCCAGAGCGACATTTGCAACAAAGTCGCTAGAAAATTTGCTCTTTAAGAACTTACCTCCTTAGAAATAAGCTCTTTTAGGATTGCTGGGATGGGTGCAGGGAATCAGCTGGGACCTCTGCTGATGCTGGCTAGCGATGCTGAAGGCGGTCAGGATTGCTCCATCGCCATATTGGGAATTCTGCAGCTCGGATCTCCAAGCCATGGTGTTCAATTTTAGGCTATCACTGTCAGCGAAGCCATGGCTAGTTGCATATCACTCCTGCACACTGGCAGTGCAGTTCAATATTAAAAAAGGCTTCAGTCATCGGAGAAAAAACAAAAACAAGAATATCCTAACTGGTAAAATCAAATTAAATTAAATAAAATTAAATAAATGTTTTTTGAGTGGGTTTTATGTGCACTTTTAAAAGCTGGTCATGCTGTGCAGCTAAACCAGATAAACACTAGCTTACCCAGGGAAAGTCCTGTGCCAGCTGAGAACTGTGATTTAGATGAAAAACAATAATAACAGGTAGCTTTCTCCAGTTAATGTAGACCTCCTTAAATCTAATTCAATCGAATCAATCAATTCATGTCAAGATATTGTTGATTATTGGCTTTAAATTTTTCAAGCTTTTCTCTAAAAAAAAAAATAAATAAAAAAAAGCACTCTATATAGGCTCATTGCTCAACAATGAACATTATCTAGCATCAAACATTCTTCATGCTCTAGTTGAGCTCAGCCAGCAGGCAAAGACGTGTCGTTGAATGGATAGCTAACACATACCTTCCTGCTAACAGACCCGGGCTTGTTTGGAAACCATGGGGTTCCTCTCAAATAACACCAGTGTGACATATAGCTTGCCTGAAGGGACGCACTTCAAGCTGAAAATCTTCATTGCGTGATTCAGCCATAAGGTCTGGCACAGAATCTGCAAAGCTGAAGGCCCTACGGGTGCTCCATTCGTATAGTCTCTATCGCATCCAACATGATCTTATTACTATCTCTTTAATAAGCGTCTCTGTCTTCCGTTGGCCTGCCACAGAGAAGGTAGATTATGGAGGAAACAAAGCACAATTTTATTTCAAATTTAGTTTTGAAAGCTCTTGTAAAAATTATTTGAAGAACTGTTTATAGTTTCTTCTAGCTCTTTCTCCCCATTTTCTACTTTTATTTATTTTGCTATTTTACAGACACATTATATTGTATTGCTGGATACACAACGGCTGTTCTTAAAACATGGCTCCTCCGCTCTTACATCACAGCTGTCTTTGTCTTTGTCTGCTTGCTGCCATATAATTTTGTAAGGTATTGACTACAACTTTGCCTTTAGAAATTCTTTAGAATTTACCAGCCAGCATATCCTTGATTCAAAAATGCTACATTGTTGCCTTTTATTATTATCTTTTTATTTGCAATTTAATATATACTATTTTTCATGGGAAAAAGTATAATCATGTCAACCATTTCTCTCCTGAAGAAGGAAGAAAAGCATTTTATGCAGCAGCAAGCAAAACAAAAGTAACTGGCAGTGGCAAAACAAACTGCACATTGATGACAGTTGCATTAACACAACCTACTTATAAAAAAATTAAAATAACAACAACCTTCCATACAATCCTAAGGGAAGCAGAACACGCCCAACAAAGACAAGCAAACATCAAGTAAATTTGAAAAACAGAAGAACATACCATTAAGTGCCAGAGTTCATTTCATCTGGTTTGCTTTAAAAACATTAGCCTCTCGATAGTGCTCTCCAAACTGATCTATTCTAAATGAATATGTAAGGATTCATTTACGCAGGGCTTTGGCCAAGAAACTGATTCGGGTCTGTGGGATTTTCAAAACGAAAATGATTTGCTTTGGTTGTGTACACAGGGGGTCAGTTGAACCAAAAGTTTGTGCTTATATGAACAAAGCAAAGCCCAGTGCCCTCATTGTTGACTGTAAATCAGATTTGAGGTTGATTTGAGTTATGCAAATTAAATCTATAAATCGTCATATAATTGTGATTTGTTTTCAACTAGAGTGTCCAAAAACCAATTAGATTTGGCATAGGAGTGTCAAAAATTAAAAATGACAAAAAAAAAAAAGAAAGAAATATAACTATAATATATATATATATATTATATATATATATATATAATATATATATATATATTATATATATATATAATATATATATATATATATATATATATTATTAATAAAAATAAAATGATACAAAATTGAAATAAAAAGATATTACAGTGTAAAAAAAAAAAAAAGTACAATGTAATATGGTATAGCATCTCAGTAAAATATATACTTACATGTATTATGGTACAATATTACAGGCCAGGGTCCTACTCCATCTCTCCACCCCATCAAGGGGCTCCTTGGCCTGAAAATTTTTTGAAGGTCTGAGTTACACCAAATTCATCAAATAGTACCTAAGATGTACAATCAGAATCCGTTTTAGTCACATAACATTCCACCCCTTACATCTCTCAGGAAGGGAAGAGCTGTTTTTATCCCCCTGGAGAACAAAAATGTGTCTCGATCTCGATAAGCTTACAATCAAAAAGACTGAGGCCAAAACCATATAATTTACTTTATTTTACAGAGGATTGCAATTTATAGGCCCAATCAATGTACTGTTTGTGAAGATCAGTAAGCACTGACATCCCTGTCGTAAGCTTCTTTTTGGAAAGCTTTCACAGCTTGACCTTACATGGCAGCAGCTATGATTCTTCAAAATCCTCTCCTGAAAAACAAAGTTATTATTATTATTTTTTTCTCCAGATTGAGTATTCATGGTTTTAGTTTAGGCAGTGCCAAAAGCTGATGAAAAAAAGATAACAAGAGTAAATGTTATAGGTTTTTACTTTACAGTTTGTACTGGGAAATAAACAGCTTGACTACACATGGGCTAGATAAAAACCAGCTGACTGGTACTTCAACATTAGATGGTGACTGTGTCTTCAACATTTTGTGACAGGTACCTGTGCTTTAGGAAAAAACAGATGCTGAAAACGACCCCATTGTTAAAAAAAAAAAAATAAGTAAATAAATAATGCAAAATGGTAGAGACACAGCTTAGTGGGTAATAAACATGCTCACACAAACAACCACATGTATTCTCGCTGTCTTTGGGGGGGGTTGCAAAAATAAAAATACACAATACAGATTCCTGGCTGATAATAAATATTTATGGCAGTTACATTTTCTCAATTTTGGCAGGATGTAGCATAAAGTTTATTTAAACCCTGAATGACATAACCTGGCCTTTTCTCTACCTCTATCAACTGTGCTTATGAAATATTATTTGGATAGATAGACCTTTTTATTACCTGACTTACTCATTTTCTAAACTGCTGCATGGAATTTTTTTCAGTTTTAGATATAAATGACTAATTGAACGGAAAAGACAAATCACAACATCCAGTTAATTTCACTAATTACATCAGTGGGAAATGAGATGCGTTTCATTTGCACGGTTACGACCTAAGTCCTAATGTGAGCAGACAGGACTCTCTGCCTATTTAGTCAACAGGGATTCCCCCCACTTTGAATCATGTTCATATTTTCAGCTCACTATGGAGCTATAATTCTTTTACAAATCCTAAATTTTTTTTTTTTTTATCAATTTGCTCGTTATTACAGCTCAAATCATAAATCTAGTTTAAATCATTGTCTAGCCCCTCTGAGCTTTGCTAAAGTTTGCTCATTTGCGTCTTGCTGTCCACTGTGGCATGATGGGACAAATTAACTCATCAAACCCCTCTTTCTCTGAAAACACAACACAGCAAAAACACAGACTGCCACTCACTGGAATTAGTCCTGACAGCTGTGTCATAGGCTCTCTCATCTCTCCCAGGGTGCAAATAACGACTCCATATGAAGCCTACGATTTGGAAATAATTTGGAATTTTTTTTTTTTTAAAAAAGTTGAATGAAAACAGGGTATATAATTTGGAATCACACCACACTGCACTGCCTGAGGAAGAATCTGACAACCATTTTTATGTGATTCAGACGACAACACGAGAATAGAAAATATATAACAATGATTCCCAGTATAAAGGAAAATGCACTGATAAATGCAGTATTATATAGTGATGTTGTCATCCCCTGCAATAACTCTGAGCATAGTGGCTGTTGAAAACTAACCAAATAACCACATCAAAACATGTGTCACAAAGGCCATGTAACTGTGTGGTGTATGGCTGTGTCAAAAGCTTTAGAATCAGTATTATCGTCATATCTGATTAATCTTCAGGATATTATAAAAGTAGGGGGGTAACCTTGCAAATCAAACCTTTGAGTAAAATGGGAGGTCTCAAATGGTTGTGTCAGATAGTTTTTAAGCATTTAAAGTGAAATGAATGCACCGTTATTATCTAAGAGCAGTCAACTGCTTGTTACTTCTTGTGCAGTCATGAGTTTGCTTTACAGTTATACCACAGACCATAGCCCTTAATATAATTGTCAACTAATAAGCCAATCATATTTTGATAGCACTCTTAAAAATATATGCATCAGTATCTTTGCTGAAGTAAATTAGGTATTCCGTTGAGCAAGAAAAAAGACATTTATAGTTTTTGGGCACCGCTGGTTTTTTTAAGATTTTTTAAATCAAACGGCCTGTAATCGAGGAATAGAGGCTTATATTGAAAAAGCACACGTCACTTTTTCTTTGCCAGTTTGCAATCACTGAACTAATGTGAAGTATAATTGTTCCCTGGAAAATCAAGCTTAATTTCATGTAATTCAGAATGCAATGAGATTTGGATCCAGGTTTGTGAAGCCAACTGCAAAATACTGTTCAAAAAGAAAAACAGCAGTAAGCCGCCACCAGAGTTTAAGGGAAATGAAAGATAAAATAAAGAAGGGAAAAAAACACAAAATGATCAGTCAGGCATGCCACAGTACCATTAGCTTGTCCTGCTTACTCAAACAGCAGAAGCTCCCTGCTGAATAGCCCAGGCTAGATGAGCTGCCCTGGCCCATAATTCCTCAGGGCTTTGGACAGCGAGTGCAGCCCGTGAGCAGAATGTGTAGAAATATTTTACGGGTTAGTATGAAGGATGCTGACTTGTGACATGTGGCTCTTGAATGAGCAGATTGCAAATCAGCTCTTTGTCAATTAGCATGTTTAAAGGCCCCCAAAAAACTAAAAGTGTGACCGTGCCGTTAGATATACACTGAGATGAAGCTATTCTTCAAAAATACTGTGTGTGAGTTGGTTATGTCCTGCTCAGCCATCTCACCATGAGCATCTATTTCATGATGCAACATTATGCCAAACATTATATGGAAAACACAACTGACTATTGGGCCTAGTATGTATCAAGAACAAAAAGAACTAAACCCATTCAAAGCATATTTTGACGCAACACTTTAAACAATATAATAATCTTCTCATACATACCCAAATCAAAAGATATTAAGCTTATATAGTCCGTAATATCAGAGGCATTACTTAAAAAAAAAAAAAAAAAAAAAACCCTGAAGAACAAGCAGGCAAACTATTTAGCTGTCAAGTACAGGAGGCCACCCATAATCAAAGCAAATTATAAAAAAATATGTTCTGTGTTAGAATTGCTTTTATTTAAGCAAATTCATTTTATCCTGTTGGGTGTAAGAGAATAAACTTATTAGGGGCCATTAGGGGAAAATAGCTGCAGTTTCAAAGGCTCTAATTAGCACACATTCGCGCCCGAGCTCATATCAATTCAACTCTTAACACACTAACACAAATCAAAAAACTCAATCTACGGATTTTTGGGGGTCTATTGAAAAATTTGTACTATTCTAAAAGTAAAATGTGGCTGGAAATTATTAAATTGACATTTTCTATTTTATATGAAACAGTTAAAATTAAGTCTTCTGATGTAGAATTGTACAATGTGGATGTATTACTGATTTTAGTATCCAAAAGTACTTAAGCGTCTCCCCCTATTACTGCAGAACAAAACTTTCTTCATGCAGTCCATATTGCAAGAACTTTAGATTGTATACGCCAGCATCCTATGGCCATGTTTAGGAAAAGAAACCTACATCATTACAAAAAATCAAGAAGGATAAGAAAGTTGGATGACAACGTTACACTATACCAGCCCAAATTATTCTTAGCAGGGACCTAAACAGAGCATCAGCTAGCAGGCAGAAAAAAATAAACAGAGAGATTTGTGTTCAGTGAGTTCTGACTCTGAAGCAAACAATGCTCTGAAATAGACTTCAAAAGGAATTCACAAAACAAAGCTAAATTCTCCCAGGGATTCTTTCAACTTGAATGGCGACTTGCCTTTAAAGCGACAGCCCTCTCGGAAAACGTGACTAGCTAGTATGGGAAATGGAAGTGTGTTGGCCTCTGAAGTGCGCTGCATGTGGCAGGAGAAGATACATCAGTGCGTCAAGTATTTGTAACAAAGACTGCACTCTGTGCTTTCCCTAAAGACACAAGAAACATTTCAAAAATAAATAGTTTCAGAGACATTACTCAGGACACAAACTAAGAACAAAACTGCACCGTCAACGTAAATCTGAGACATTGCAGCACAATATACTTTGAAGATAGATAGATATAGAGACATAGAAAACAATTAACTGTTGAATTATACTAATTGCTAAAGCATTTTAATTAAATTATATACCCATCCATATAGACTATAGAGTCTCGGTATAGCCGTCAACTGAATGAAACAACAACATGCATATACAATGTTGTATATAGCAGGGAGGTGGTCTGAGCATGGTGTGCTTTGGGTTCTTTTGTGGTTCGATTCAATCTCCTTTTAAGTTTTACAGCTTACACTGTGAAAACCAAAGCATGAGGTCACTTGTGCAGCTGGTTCTCGGTAAATGAACTGCTTTTGGTTGCATTTAAGTATATATATGCGTGAAAATGACTACATGCAAAACAAATGATTGCAAGCCTTTGGTCAATGAGCCCAAGCAGCTTCGCCTAATGAGAAGGGATGCAGAAAAGATGAAGAAACCTATGGGGCCAAAACAAGCTACACTTGAAAATATCTTTGATCCGCTGTGAGCCTGTGACGACCCAAAATGCTTAGGAGAAAAAATATAAAATTATAAAAGATACAAGAAAAAAAAAAAAAATACTGAGTGAGATAAAATAATATGTGAATAAATAAAGATATTTTTACAGCATAACAGCTTCAGTGTATCAAGTTTATAACATTGATTCAGACTATATCTCAAATTAAGTTTTAATCACAAATCTAAGAAATTAGTGATGTTTATGCTTAAAACAAGCAAAAGAAAAAATTTCAATGGAAAAAAATAAACTTACTACATCAAATGCTCCCAAACTTTTTTTTTTTTAAGCCTTACAATCTAAATGACTGGTGATACACACAGAGACATGTAATTATATAAACCCAAACTCCTTCTTACAGAAAATATGTACTTTTTATTATGTGTAAAAGTATTGACTCGTAGCTTGTATCATATTATTATTTTTGTCACAAGTATACATTTGGGCATGTACATGTCACATTATCATGGGATATTAACATCTCTGTAAAAAAGATGGGAATGAGTCTAAAACAATAGATTATATATATAGCATATTTTTCATCCAGAAGATTTTAATTATGGGATATACACTATCGGTCTCTGCACCTTGCCAAAAGAAGCCTCTTTACCAAGTCATAAATTCTCCCCTTATCACAAGAATGGTTTATATTTATTTATGCCTATTTGATATTTTTCCTTGCAGCAAGAAGCAAGTGCTGAGCTGTTACAACTCATTAAAATAAAAATAGTAAACTTATTCAAAGCTCCTAATAGAAAAGAAAAATTTAATACAATAATGTGTTTAGTATTTCAAAGGAACAAAAGCTTTCTTTATATTTCCTCTGAAATTTTCTCAGATTTTTATCACACTGTGATTTTCTTCATCAGATATGTCGCTTGCCCATCACAATTATTTCATCTCACTATTTCATCGGGTTTTATTCCAATCCAATTATAGACTGTGTGGTTGTTTACAATTAAACTTTCCCAAAGCTGAGATGAATTGGGCTTTATACATTGATCACACTAATATTTTTTTGTAGGAACTATCCTTAACTGACTTGTTTTTTTTTTTACTAGCATGTACATACTCAAAAAAGATTGCATTGTTTTGAACACTGCAGACATAAACAAAACGAAACCATCGGACCAAAGAGAGAGAGCGAGAGATCAGAAGAGAAGACAAGCCAGAGAGAGGGAAAGGCGACAGTGTAACGACTAGCGAGGACATATTCAAACATGGACAACAGACAATGAGAAGCCAACTTCCAGAAGAGCATATCATGACCAGTTTTCACCCAGACTATAGAGCTTAACTTAGCGTTTGTTAAATAAAGCAAACTATACCTCACAAAAAAATAAAATACAATTACTGAAATTTTACTGTACACCACCAGTGGATTCCGTCGTAGTGAATGGGTGCTGTTCTACAACAGTTCTATTACCCAAACCACACAATAAATCCACTAAGTAATCCACAACAAACTCCGATTCCACCAATTAACATCGTGTGAAGTGGATACGCCTCCATGTCTGTAAACAAAACAAATCCTACATGAAGGCCTTTTAACTTTTAAACCATACGCTTCTGGCTACAAAATCCAAGTCCCATTAATCCATAACACATTCCTCCAGGGGAAAACAAGGCCATACCTTGTTGTACTTTCCACATCAAAAATCACAGAACTGCTTTTGGCACTTGTAAATAGGTTTCTTTATTTTTATGGTTGCAAATTAATTTGCAACTGGCTTTTGGCGTTTCTGTTGTCCTCGGTAGGGGTGTTTTTAGGTACATTAAACAATGGTTAGAAACTAGCACTCAATTGACAGATGTTTTAAATAGGTGTAAAATCCTACTCTGATTACCTGCCATTCAATCTCCAGTTTATGCCGCAGCAATACGAGTTGCATGCCCTAATATATAGGAACTTGCGATGAGCTAGAACGCCTCAAGGTTCATAAAGTCGTCCATCTTTCTTTTGTCTGCTCATTGACCCCTGCTTAGATCATGTCCATTTTTTTGGAATGGCTGATTTTTAGATCTTGCACAAAAATCAAACACGATCAAAAGCCCGATGATGAAAACCGAGAGAACGAAGGTTCATTACACTTAACCAATTGGATCTAGTACAATCACACCACAAACATCAGAACAACTGTCCTCTGGATCCAATATACATCAGACAGCCGGAGACCTATGTTTCAAAATGGTAATTTCATTGTCCTAACTAAGTATACCAAAGACTACAGGATACACAGAAGGAAGTAAAAAAGGAGTTACATAATATAACCTTCCCAGAAGCGACTTTTATGCTCTCTTAATAGTTTTAACAAGTGGTCCATTATATGGGTTTACTGTTTACATGTACAAAAAAAAACAAAAACAATAAACAAAAAGATGAGCTGCCTATACATAATACAAAAATTACAAAAGGTATTCTATGGTTATGCTGGACACCGCGCACCGCGTGCAGAACGTAAGTACTCTTAGTATTCAGTACAAAAGATCTCCAAATAGTCTCCTTTTTCCTTCCCCAGTCAAGTGAAAGTACCCCTCTTTACTTTGGTTTTTCAAATATTGATTGAAAAAAGAGATAAGTACGTGTTGCTTGGATATCATTATCTTTTAAAAATACAATCAAAAGATTATTAAGAACTGACTTTATTTATTATTTTTTTTAATCTTAGCAGTTTCTTTTACCAATACTTTTTAGAACAATTAATATTGGCCATTTCATCTTCCAAGACCAAAACAAACTAGGATTTTTTAACACAACTGAAAACTCATCATCAATATACCTAGTACACATGAAAAAACAAATTAAATAATAAAAAAACCCATGACTTGCAATGGACCTGATAATAATAACAAGGAAATAATCAAATGTGACCCTAATCTCCTGAACGCTTTATATCTCATCACAGGATCACAACGCTTTTCACTGTTTCTAAAAATGGCATTTGTCATTTGAAAAAGGAAAAGGTCTTTAAAGGGGTCATATATTAACGTTGCTAAAAATAACATTATGTTGTGTATTGGGGTTAATATGCAATGAGTTTACTGCATGTTTAGGTGAAAGAAAAAAAACACCATTATTTTCCACATAACCTATACATTATATTAGGTTCTCACTCCTATGCCCCGCCTTCTCTGAAAGCAGTCGCTCTTTCTTCTTTACAAAGCTCATCGATACTGAAAAGCGTGTGAGTTGTGCTCTGATTGGCCAACTATCCAGTGCATGTGATGGCTGAAATACCTCAAGTGTGTGATGGAAATGTTATGCCCTTAAGATTACTGTGATGTGACAGTGACGTGACATACAGCCAAGTATGGTGACCCATACTCAGAATTCGTGCTCCTGCATTTAACCCATCCAAAGTGCACACACACAGCAGTGGCATACACACACACACCATGAACACACACCCGGAGAGCAGTGGGCAGCCATTTATGACTGCGGCGCCCAGGGAGCAGTGAGGGGTTTCGATGCCTTGCTCAAGGGGAACCTCCAGTCGTGGTATTGCCTGGCCCGAGACATCGAACCCCACAACTTAGGGTTAGGAGTCAAACTCTTAACCATTAGGCCATGTGTCTACCGGCACGACGAGACAAAACTAATAAAACCTATTACAAACGAGGCATTTGTTGCATTCAGTGTCTGCATTTGTGATCGCAGAAATGACAAACAACAAGCGCTACTCTACACTAGCTCAAACACTTGAGCGTTTGAATCATCATTTGGGCGGTGGTGTGTAATGCAAAACTCTTCCCATACAGTGGACATAGACATGTGGGGGGGCATGTTTAAACAAGGCGTTTTTAGGGGTGGCATAGACAAGTTTTTAACTTTTAAAAAACAGAATATCTCTTTGGATTTGAGACTTTAGTCTTTGCAACGTTACAGATCTTCTTTATGCACTGCAAGCAAGACTTGAAACACTTCAAAGAGAAAGGAAAAACTGAAATTGCATCATATGTGTGTTAATCTGGTGTTATTTTGTAGCCCATCGTGGAAAAGTGCCTTGGACTTGTCAAGCCAAACCCATGTTTCCTAACTATGCAGAAGGATAACTAAGTGCCCTCAGTGAACAACAACAAAGACACTTTGAAGACCACAACATAGAACATGTGAACTACCCCATGAAGTGGAGAAGTACCCCCCCCCCCCTCAAAAAAAAAAAAGTCAGAGGAGCAGAAACACACAAGAACAAAATAAGGTCACCGCTTAAATATGTGCCCCTTTGTGCTTTGTGCCATGTCACGCCTCCATGGTAACAACTACAATAAATCAGAAAGAGACGAGCAAGGCCATAGAAGCCCACAAAAACAAAGAGAAATTCTGATGTTTTAACAATCTCAGGTTTCAAAACAAAAAGGAGATGCAGGAGAACAGACACTGACTGTGAGAGGATAAACATTAGATAACAATAACAAATATGAAGGAAGTAAAAACAGATATTTTTTAGAAAGTGAATTTTTTCATTACACTCTCAGTGGGAAGATGCCACCGAAGAAGAGTAAAGTAAATGGAATGATTTCAGCTCCCCTGAGATGGGCATGCAAACACGGGGAACTGGCAGGGGAGGAGATATTACCAAAGTATGCAGCTCTACGCTCATTTTCACACATCCATTGAACCGACAGTGATGTACTGCCTTCGTAAAGACAAATATTAGAATAAAGATTCCTGCTAATTGGCCACAGTTTGAATGAAGATCTGTGAAATCTATGGGAATTCAAACAGAGAAGTTTCTTTTTACAATGTGCTCATTCATTGTATGTGGGTTTCATACTCGCAACACATCCGCTCAAATAATAATTTACTACTCTTTTCTGCTGCTAGGCCACAGAAAGTGGAATGGATTTTTTAAAGTCAAGTCAAGTCAAGTCAAGTCTGCCTTATTGTCAGTTCTTCCACATGTACAACATACATACAGAGAATTGAAATTGCATTACTCTCAGCCCCTTGGTGCATAGAGATAACACTAACAGTAGAGCATAAAAAAACACAGATAGATTACAGAAATTTAGAACTTTTGATTCCATACAAACAGAGAACGATAGTAGCAGACGAAGGAAAAAGTACCTGGAGCCTGTCAACGTTTATTATGCCCTCAACTCTGAGAGAAAGTCACAACTGTCAGATTGAAAACTTCTGCAGTTAATTTCAAAACATACAAATAGCCTACCGACTTTGTTAATTAGAAATTTAATTTATTAATTATCTCTGCGGGTCTGCTGGGATGAAGCAGTGGGCTTATTATGTGAGTAATTTGCTCACAGTTTTAAGGTCTATTTCACAGCTGAGCAGGCTGCTTAACTGCAAAATGCAACATCTAGAAATTTTCGCTGTTTTTGGCAGAACTGCATATTGGGAGGGATTAGGCTAAAGGTCACCAGTGATGCTCATTATGGCAAACTAAACTGGCTGTGATGGATGATTAAAACACACACATCAACACAACTGACAAACCAGTGAAAATGAAGCAATTGTGCTTCAGCTTAGCACAGTATTTCGTGCACCCAGATGTTTTTTAAGTTTCTGTCAGGATGATCATTATGATGGTGCTCGTCCACCATCTTCCTGTCAGGTTTATTCTAGTAATGTGGGTTGTTAAAATGGCACATGACCTCTCAGAGAGACTGAGATTATCTACACTGTTACTTATACTATAAATGCTACTGCATCGCTTCATTATAACAGTTTCATTAAATAAGTCAACAACAAATCTTAAAACATGAATTAATGTACATTCAAAAAATGAATATATATGAACATAGCTTAATAAGAAGCAATTAACCGAATGCCCTAAAAATCTCAGATTCATGGGATGAGTAGTTCATGAGAAGAAGATTTTTGAAACTTTTACTATCAAAGATTTGTAGTGTAAGTTGAAAAAAATAATAAATAAAAATAAAATTATAATTAAATCTTGCACAATGTTTGGGTCCTTGAGGCAAATTGGTTCCCCATGAGGAGTGAGACCTTTTGTATGAAGTCTCATTTCAAAGTAGTGGGACGTTTTGAATATTGCAAATTTAACAGCTAGTTTGCTAGGCAAACCATCCATTCCAATCCCTTCCAAAATTACCATAAAAAGTTAACTAGCTGTAGACACTTCATGTATGCAAGTTTGGGAAGTTTCCAGCATATGGATAAAAAGTTATTGGAGTTCAAAATGAAAGTAATAATAAAAAGAGAAGAAAGAAGCAACATTAGTGGAACCCCAGCAAGCATATGAAGCTGTGATATATTCAAGATTTTTTTTTATATATCAGAATAAATATCCATAATTGAAAAATTCTACTCTCTACAATAAAAAGGTTATACACATAAAGCTCAAGTGCTTGGAGTTGACTTTAAATAAACAACATTGCAACATTGATTTTTAAATTTTGCAAAATCTGTAAAGGTCACATAAAAACGAAAAAGAACAGAGAAGAAAAAAAAGAAAATGTGATTTATTGAAGAAAAAAAATGTTCATTGGGGACATCTTGAGGCAAATTTGTTTTTTTTCCATTTGGAGACAATGCCATAAAAATCTTAAGTCAAATGGAAGATGACGTTTTAGGAATATCACAAATTTAAATGACTGCTATGATAGACATCCACACCACTTCTAATCCATCCAGAAGTAGACAAATTACATTAGCACAGATCATTCATGCACCACAAGTTTTTTATCATAAGGATAAAATGTACCTGTCTCAGACTAATAATAATAATAGGAATAAACATCTAAGCATTCAATATAATTTAGTTAATTCCCATTAAATGTATTATACATTTAGAAATATCTAATATGTTAGAAAAGCTACCATAAATTTCTGCTAACCTAAAGGCAGTGGCCAAGGATTCATATTGCTATGATTCAGTGTTTTCCATTGCAATTCAATGATGGCAGAGCTCTTGTGACAAGTCCAGACTGTCCCAAGTCCCTCGTGAACACTTTACAGCATACCAGCAGACACTCTTCACAATCCATCCACTGATGTTACACAAGAGTGTCATACATCACAATGACAGGCCAGATGGAAGAGAAAAACCTGTTTGGTTGAGAGCAAACAATGCTCACCTCCCACACCAGATGAATGGGGTGCTTGACTTCAAAAATAACACTGGCATAAGAGCAGAGCACCATCCACCCAAATGCTGCAAGGCTCCAAAGGCGAAAAAAATGCCTCTGGTTTAAAGAACATTGGTTGCTTGTCAGTCTCTCCAAGGATTTTTGCCGGCCTATTATTTTTTTTTCATATTTTTATTTATTTATTTATTTTTTTGCGATCAAAATTTGTGGTGGTAATTTCAGAAATTTGTGACAAATTTGCTAATTTTATTTTATTTTTACAATTGGAATATCACATTTACCATATTAGGTATTATGTTAGATGCACAATAGTCACAAATAACAAACAAAATGCATAAAGCAATTTTTTTTCACCCTGAACCTTTGTAAACATTAACAGCAGGTCTAGTAATATTCTCTACATACTGGGTGTAAACCATTCATACATTAGAGAAAAAAAAGTAAGTGACATTACAATTGTTACTGCTTGTAGAGACGAGCGCCTTCGGTCGGAAATACATTTATATATGCTGTTGCAAAGTTCTGCATCTGCAGAGTTGGAAACTGCAACTTGAAGGGGCAGGGCCAGTTTGCTCAGCAAAGGAAGCCTATCCTGTAGACCTACCCAAAAAGTTGTCAAGGGCTACAATCCCACTCACAGATGCTGTCGAAGTGTTTAAGGAGGACCCAGCTTGGCCATGTACTTCATCATCTCAGCTGCACTGAGGAGAAGCCAGGAATGTGCTTTGTACGCTGTTTTTGGGCTCTATCATCCTTGCAGCAAGGCATTGTGGCGCTCAAAAATTTGGGGGCCATTGTTGGTTTGGTACTGCCATTCAGTTTGCCAGGCAAGTAGGACAGGTATCTTCTCTTGCAACACCTGCCCATGTGAAACATCTGACTAAAGTATTTTTGGCTTGCATGTCATGTGTGGGGTTCCCGTAGTAGAGAGGGTCTGGTGGTAAAGGCACCCTCTAATCACATTCATAATGTTGTGCCCATGCAGGAATAGGATGGAATGATGAAAAAGAGGACTTCAGAGATTCTCGGTAGCTTTTCAGCATGTATGCACATTGTCTTGTATCTAAAGACAATGACATCTTCATTGCCAATGTCACTACTCTTGGGACTGTTTGACAAACAAACAAGCCCTTTAAAGATTCGAGTGACTTGCAATGCTCCATGAAGGTATTCACTAGATTGTGCAAGGATTCTTCCAGAACTCTTTTTTGGTGTTGTGTTGTTGTGGGGTCTTTTTGTTTTTTAGTGTGCTATCAATATGCTTATAAGTTACACATCTTATACGCCTCCACATCTTGGAACTTACATCAAAGATGAAAAGCAAACAGGCGCGCCTGAAAGGTTTTACTTTTAGTCGTTCCTTCATCTCTCGTCACTTCTCCCAGGTACAGTAGATTTCTAAAGAAAAGAATCCCTTTTTAAAATGGTCACATTTTGTTGATTGCAGCACTGAATGGAAGACTGTGTAGGGAGGGGGTGTTGGTTCAGCGAGGTCTTGTGACAGGAGAGACAGGTCATGGAAGACGAGCGGTGAGAAAGTAGGTCAAGTTCCAAATCACAATTACCACCTGTGGTTTTGATTACAGTGATGAGAAATGGAGAGACGGGTTTTTTTAAAAAGCCTATCAGAAACAACCTAATGGTGCGCAGGAGAAGGCTTAGGCTCATGGAGGAGCTACAAGGAGAGAAAAGAAGGACATGACTGACTTGTGTTTGGAAAAGGACTGCTTGATCCAGGTTGCTGGAAATTTAAAGATTGTTCTCAATAAAATACCACGAGATACATATACCAACACTGGCTCTAATGTAATGCACTTTTCATTATTTATTTTATTTGCTGTGTGTTTGTTGTTTTTTAACCATTACACAACATAGACCGCAACAGGTACAGGTACATACAGTGGACACAAGCACCTCCCCAATCAGTTATTATTTTTCCACACAAACATTTGTCTACTTGAGACATATTGCCCACTTGTTTTTTGTAAATACTCTCAAAGATGGACATTTTAAAGTATTCTGTCTGTATTTGATGTTCAATGTAGAAAGCTGGTCTCGACACACGGAAACTTATGAATGTCTAGGCAAAGCTTCCATTTCAGGCCACCGTTTGAAAGGTGCCCATTTTTTAAAAGCCGTCATAGTTCAGGGTAAATGAACACATTACTAACAACAATTAAATTGTCATTTCACAGTGGTCAGCAAAGAGATTGCCTTCTTCACCACAAATAACAACGATTTCTGATCACCATATTGGTGATGTAGGCAGGGTCTGGTCCCTGCCAGTGGAAGCGCTAGCCTTTTTCTGAAGAGTGGCACATGCGTGGCTCGAGCACCAGCTCCAGCTTTGGCACAACCGCCAAATGAAAAAATCTTAAAATGGCTATGTTTTTCTTATCCTGAATATACATTTTAATACTTTAAATATCCGTTTTTTCACTATAAAGACTTTTGTACAATCGTAATGTTTCATTTAATGTTAAAGGCTCTTCATGGAACCACAGCTGCCCATAAGAAATCCTGTCTGTTTAAGAGTTGTGACTTGGCTCAATTGACTGATAAAGCCCAGTTTTTTTTTTTTTTATTTGTTCTGTGAAAATGATAAATCACCTTACTTACTAACCATGGAAAGAACTGGGGAGAGACCAAACGAGTTCTCCCTGTTCAACAAGCAGGTGCCAACACTAAACCATATTCCTGCCAAACCAAACATTTTCAAAATCAAATTCTCACATTAAAGCGGCGAATAATCAAGCGTCCACGTCCTTTGCACCCTGTAAGGGACTCAATCAAAATCTGAACTTTTGAATGCGCTAAACATACCAAAAGGTTCTTCCAAGAAACAAAATGCAAGCACAAAAATATACTGCACAATTTTAGCCACAACAAAATACATGTATTCTGGCTTGGTACAAAGGATGTTTTTTTCCACAAGGAACATGGAAACAATGGAAAAGCAGAGAGGATAATTCGAGCTAAAAGCATATTCAGTCACTTAATAAGTCAAGCACTTTGTCATCCCATAGAGTTAAAGAGTTCCCTACTTTTTTGTAATGGTATCCTACATAGACACAGAGGAGAGAGATTCAGCATCTGGATGAAAAAATACCGCACAAACACACAAACAACAACAACCACAGCACAAAAACATACATGACTAAAACAGTGACTCCTACCAGCCCATTACTGACTGTTTTAGTGTTGTTATTTGGTAGGTTCCTCACTCATGTACCACACAAATAAAGCACCTTTTTAACAACGCTCCCTACAGTCATATCTTTACCTGTCAGGCCGACGTAAGCAAGCGTTGGTTCGGTGGTTAGCTGAGTTAAAAAATAAACACATGTTGTAATGCTGGCAAGTCCTAATTCATTCCCAAATTTCTGTCATTCTGAACTGGATGTGTCAATTAACAGCATTTGAAAAAACGTTGACTAGAACATTGGGTAGTACATTCTGTTTTTTAGTTCAGTTTAATTCAAATGTATAACGATACAATTATAAGACATGTTACTTTTATTTATTTATCACTCAAAATCTTGTTTGATTTCTCTCTTTTCCCCGAATACATTTTTAATTATATAATTGATAATATTTATTTTAAAATAATTCTTCCTTTAATAAGCTTTAATCTTTTTTTTTTTTTTTTCAGAAGTTGCTCGTAGCTTTCAAATCTGAAAATTATGAGAAGCTTCAAAGAGCAGCTTAGATTATCAACATTGTATAAGATGAATAATTACTTTCTCTGAACCACTGAAATTATTGGAAAGTAAACTTCTTACCTGAGGTGTAGTAGCCACTCGGTGTGGTGTCTCTCATTCTCATCTAATTCACTGGTCAACTTGGTTTTGTGCAATTATCTATACATCACACCTTCCATTTTCCAGAAACCACTTGTCCTATGTAGAGTTACGGGGGCACTGGAGCCTAGCCCCACACCTTTTGGGGCCCATCATTATTCTTTATGGAAATAGACAAAGGAGGGCTTCAGGGCAAACATAACACATCTAATCTTCCAAAGAGTTTTGTTACATATTCGTGAATTGTGTCTCGGGAGGAATCTCTCCAGGGTGCTCACAGATTACCTGCTCAAACAGGAAAAAAGGTGACCAATGTGTACGTATACAATCATATTTTTGCTGAGCCTTACAAGACGTGTCCAGCGTCAGGTGCAGCCAGGATACCCACCAGGAAATGAAGACTGGCTCACGAGCTATCTCAATTCTCTTGATTGAATAGCGGAGCAGGTTGCATGTTGATATTTGTGGGGTGGCTGCAGATCCCGTCGCACTCGGATCCTGTAATCCTACACCACCTACGGTGATTTAACCACAACCAACATGAATTTACCATTAGCCCAATCCACATGAGTCAAGCAGGCAAGAGGAGATGGGACAAGCCGAGATGTAATGGGGCATTTGTGAAGGATATCTTTCAGGTGTGATTTGACAAGCAGACAAGGAGAGGAAAGCACTCGATTGATTTGACAAAGTTGAAAAACTCTTTACAGACAGTTACAATATGTGTGGCTCTTTCCACATGTACATATTGTTTTCATGCATGCTTTTTTTTACAGTTGTCATAGAATGATGGTTGTGAACCCCTGGTTTTACCATTAATTTCTGTATTTCCATACATTTCTGATCGCGATCTCGTAAAGGAAAGTCACCAAAACTGAAACCGTGAAAATATTTACTTAGTTTGTTTCTTCACCGAATAGATTTTTGATAAATTTTCTTTAGGCACAATGGGTCCTCTGCTGAATGGGTGCCGTCAACTGTGTGTTTGAAACAATCCTCCATTATTAAAGAGCGTTTTAAAACTTTAAACCATTGCTTTATGCAGTTTAACCAGTCATATTCCATAACACGCCTCGAGTGAAAGAGTCCATAAACTTTTGTCCTCTCACATCAAAATCCACGGACATATTTTTTGTTATTGCCTCATATTTTACCTGGAAGCAATGGCTGAAGTTAAACATCTTACGAATTTGTGTTATTCAAACATGCAGCTTTTACACATTATTGTGATGTTTTTTTTTTATCACGTTGTTTGAACTCTCATTCTGAAGGCACCTCATTCACTGCAGAGGAAGCCCCTTGTGAGGGCAAGTGATGTAATACTAAATTTCTCCAAATCCTAAGAAGCAAACTCTTTACATCTTGGATTGCTTGAGGGGATGACATTACAGCAAGGTTTTTTTTTTTTTTTATTTTTTTGTTCTACTATATCCTTTAAGTCGCACAACCGTCTGCTTTAATAAAAAAACAAAAAAAAAAAAATTCTTCCACATTAATGTGGTTTTTTTTCATGTCCTTTTTGAATTTTAAAGCAAATACAAAAAAAGTATGTGAACCCCTGCACAACAGTCTCCGTCTTTTCTTATGAAAACGGCTGATTGTCCTGATGCATCCCATTTCTTTGGAGCTTCGTGGCAAACAGATGGCCTTAAATTTTTCCTTTGTACAATATCCTCCTAAACCTAGGAATTAAGGTTAGGTCTCTTCAGCCTCCAACCTGTCTAGATCCTGCTTATGATGCACTGGTTTTGATGTTCCGAACAATCTCCTATAGTTCGCTCCAATACGTCCAAGTAATGCGAATGGAAGAATTCATAAACATTTGATTCCTGAAACTGCATATTTTCCTGGAAGTGTGAGATTGTGACAGCTCAATTTGCAAGTGTTTTTCTACTATTAAAGCAATTATATACAAGATGGACACCTTATTTCCTTCCCCACATTTGATAGGAAAGCTTTTCACAAGGTGATTTGCCAATTCTGTTTCCCTCAGAGTCGAGACAGTGTCAATAACATGCTTGTGTGTGCACGTGAATCCTGTAGGTGGTTTTATGACGCTAATAAATGCATCACACCAAGCCACTTTCTTGCGTACATCACCTTCACGACTACCTCTAATTAATCCGTTTCATTCATCCACCTCCCGACAAGCAACAGGTGGCAACTACCAGCCCCTTAATTCCAAAACTGATGCCAATTTTTGCTGACAATACAAGCAGAATGTGTCTTTACTTATCATCTGCAAGCCAGGCTTCCCCGCAAAAAGTAGACTTGCTTCACTTTCACTGAATACTGTGCATCTTTATTACAAATTTTATAATCTCTCTGATTGATCAAATTTGCATCTGTACTGAATGTATGTGCAGTACCTTCACCAGCTACAATGGCTTTAGCTCTCTTGCTGACCTTGTAACGGTTCACGCATTTGCATGCAGTAATCGTGGACTCCCGAAGGACCTGCCACAAGGCTTGCAATTTATTACAGCATCCATCTGAAAGCCAGCTCGGTTGTCATTTCGCCTGTATTAAATTTTAAAATTCAGAGTTTCGTATCTCTTAACTAGAATGGAGAATGTGACTCACCCCCATCCCTTTTGCAATGATAATCGTAGTTATCTGAGCTACTTATACAGGAGCTTTCTCATACTGAATAGGATTCCCATAGGGGCCTCTAAACAACTGGCAACTTGGTTTAAAATTTGAGTTTTTATGACTGGCCATTCTGAGTTTGCATTCGTGGGTACGTCATCTGGTCTCCTGTTACATTCAACACTGTAGGTGAGTTGAAAGTAAAAGGCGTCTTCTAATAATTAAAAAAAGTTTTCAGTTGTCCTACATGCTCCACGTGGACATACAAAATTGTTTGTTTTTGGATAAGAGCATTCATCCGCTCCATGCATGTACCCTTCGGGAAGTCCATTACTCCTGAAGATCACGAGATAAGTATGCAGATAATTTTGTACTACTGGGGTTTATAATTTGTATAGTCCAAAACACACTAACAGAAATATATAACTTTTTAAAGCATCACTTATAGCATCTTTAGCTAACACTGTTTCAACAACACCCAAAATGCTCTTAATTTATATTAGTTATAGAAGGTTATATTATTTATATTATTTATATTCATATTCTAACTTTATCCCTGTTATAGTATATTTAATTAGATTATATTATATATATATTAATATCTAATTATATTTATGCTCGTCAAACGATTAATCACACGAATCCAAACCTAAAAGCCTTTTGTGTTTTATGATAATATAGGTTGCTGTGTGTACTGTGGATAGAATTTATATGTATATATACATACACACATATGCCATGCAATATTTAAGAAAAATATGGTTTTCATTTATATTATAGAAATATTATACACACATCTAAAAAGACTGAAAAATTCTATTCAAAAATATATATAATATTTTTTTCATATTCTAGTTTCTTATTAAAAGAACAAAAGCTATGAATGAGAATTAAAACACGTTCGGGTCATATGTTGAGAGGTGATGTTTATGTCGGATCGACCGACACCTTAGCATTATATAAAAACTATGTTCTTGAGATGTGTTGTTTTCAACCGCAGAACTGAAAACGTTGTCAAGATCATCAACGACCCTGATCCTCTGTGGTTGTTTTTGGTTACAGAGAGTTCATATCACGTTTTTGAGACGGTTTTGCAAGACTGGTTTCTGAAGACTATTGGATCTTCAAGGTTAATCGTTTCATTATGCATTTTACATAATCCTTCAACTATGAACCAAAGTTTTGATTTCGTTCAGCTTGTTGGAACGGTGCAACCTTGCAAAAATTCCCACATATATCATACTGAGCTTGCAGTATCCTGAAAAAAAAATTAAAATTAATAAAATTAAATTGACAGTAAAAAGGATTGTGCTCGTGATACTGTTAAGCCATGCTTTCACTAATAAAAGACATCGCCGTCTGGTAAAATACATGTTCAGCTCCACCGAAGGGGCCACAGCGTTACTGTCTATTCTTTATGCGATATGTAGTTTTATTTTAGATTATAGCCTGACTGTCAGTGGAATGATGGGATTATTAACATTTATCGCCTGTCCTATAAAAAAGTTCTGTGGTAATTGCTTTGGTGTTTTGCAACCGAAGTTTCTTAGCTCTGCAATGATGTTTTGTTTGAGTTGCTCCTAATAGTGGTATTACTTTTTTATGGACCATCTGAGTGTTTTTTTTTAGCGTAAAGGCTCTAATGAGATTGTGTCACAGAAACATAATTATATTTTTCTTGACCCTAAATCCATACAATCAATCATGGTGAGTCAGATCAGTTACAACTTCGTACCTTTATTTAAATTGAATCTTGCTCCGATGAATAAAAGTAATTCTAATTAAAATCCCCGGCTTCCATCCTCTCAATCAGAATTAATTGTGATTGTTGCTTGTGTTATCTAACGAGTGATGAGGTTTTGAAGTTGGCTGTGCAGATCTGTGTAAAGTAACAGGTATTCCAGTAAGAATGAAATAGTGATTTTCTAAGTAAAATGTTATCAGTTGAAGGTTAGGTCCCATATAGTCCAGTGTTTTCTGAAGCTAGTAAATGAATATTCCTCAAGTTTAGATTGGATGCAATGATTGGCATGATTGTGTAATTCATGTGCAAACAATTATGTACATATGTTATCAGTATTGTCACAGCAGATAAAAGATAATACTCATATTTTTTTTTATAATTATACAACTATATATATCCTACTCATATATAGATATATATCTATATACTATATTAAGTTTATTTTATTTTGTATTGAATTGCATGTCGTGTGTGTTGTGTTCCATTGAACTGATGTCCTAATCCTTTCGAACTTAAAAGCAATGTAAGCACTGTGATGAGTCTGTGTCAAACGCAAAGGCGCAAGTGAGCTAAGAGAAGACACTCACGATGCAGTCCTGATGAGTTACAAAGTATTAATCCATGTCTCGTGTGCCATGACTTAAAGTGCATAGGTCAAACTGAGACAACACTCTTGCTTGCTTTTATCTCTTCTCCCCCCCTCTCTCTGCTTGTTGTCTTCAGATGCCTTCCAAAAACGCATCTCTGCCCCTCAAGGCGCCACGTAATCATGCCACAGTTCTTCATCATCAATAGCTTATTTTGCATAGTGCTCATTAGTCTCATCCACAACTAAGACATCCTGTGATGTTTTTGGTAGCAGACTCTTCCTGTGAGAAAGGATCAAATATTCATCTATGAACCCGATCTTATTTCCTTGGCCTGGAACAGCAAAGCTCGAACAGCAGCCTTGCAAAGCGTCCCCGGTTAAGTTAATTTAGAATATTCTTCATTATATATGTGGTGTTTTTTTCAATTAGTCGGGTGTTGTCTGTCAGCTAGGAGGATTTTTCATAACCTATTTTAAAAAAATTTTATATTAGTAATTTGGATAGATAAAGCTTTTTTGTTTTTAAGTGTCTGTTTTGGGTTATTTAGTATTATTTTTAGTTCTATTATAGACTTTATTAAGTTTTAGAATTAGCTTTACTTATATTTATATATATAATATATCTATATATATATATATATATAATATTATATATATAATCATATAATATATATCTATATTAAAGTAATTGTACTTAAACTTATAATTTCGTTAGTTGCCAAGGCAACAGTTCTGCTCTTAGTTTTTCCATCTTATATAGAGATTTTTATTTCTTTTAATTTCATTCTTTACTACTTTGTATGATTTTGCAGTAATATGCTAACATATCCAACTTTTTATTATGCTAAATCTACACATTTTTACATATACCAAAGAAAACTCTATGCTATGTTTCAAGTGTCTAAGACACCATTGAAGTTAATTTTTTTCAAGATTAACAGCATCACGTGTCTTTTATTTGAAGGATCACCCATTTATCACCTTGTTGCTACTCACAGAATTAATTTACTGTAATATGAGCATCCCTCTTTCGTCAGGTCGTTGTTTGCACCTCCTTTTTATGCCCTAAATTGTTTTTCCTGCAGTCAATGGGAGTGTTACTCTACTGGAAGACACTAGACTTTAATATGAAATCTTCAGTCTGTTAGTCTGACCCACAGTACAAACCTATTATCCCCCCACTGGAGGTCTGATAGAGTTTTCTTTGTGTACCCTGCCTTAAAGTCGACCACATCCATAACACTTCCGTAGAGGACCTTTGGTGACCCCATTTGCAGAACAATTTGTTGCTCTCACTTGGATCTCCATTTGTTGGTCTTTCCCCTGGGAGAAAATAGAGCGTTACCATACCAGGTAGAAGGTTGACAGAAATCATTACCATTATCCTCTGAGGCCTCTCTTTAAGTATATAGTGCATGCAAATGTGTAGCAGCCCATGGCTGCTCTTAATCAAGTAAGATACTTCTATTACTCCTTTATTGTATTTTTTTGTCACTCAAAACAGTTTGGTGTAACATGAACTTTTTAAAGTTCCTTTAACATTAAATCTGAGTGTGAAGTTTCAGGATTACCAAACAAAAATCTTTTTCTGAACATCCCTCCTCTCCATGCTGGCCAAACCGATAGTCCCCACCACAAACTCACTCCATGGCTACTTAGTTATTTATCCATATTAAAGACACCATAAAAGACTAACAATTAGTTTTCAATCCGGTGGCGATGCATAGTCCTTTTTTAGCCGAGTAGGCTTTTAATCGCTGATAACCCTGGAGTTCTACTTGCTATCGGGAGTGGTGAGGCAAGAGTTCAGTTCTTAAGGTCATTTGTTGACTGAACTCTGTTTCGTTCAAGATGAGATCCTCAACAATTCTCCTCCACCACATTTCTTTCTGGAAAATACAACATTTGTTAAGTCAGTACAACGTGTGTTTTGTTTATTTATACACTATTATAGTAGATAGCATAGTAAGACTATTTGTGTATTTATTACATTTAAAAGGTTTTAACTTTATTTCATTTTCATTGGTTGTTGTAATTTACGTTTTTTAGCTTCAAAAACGGTTACAATTTTTCCGTTCTTCTAAATAGTTTAAAGATGTCATTTTCCAAGTTTTATATTTTTCCAAAGTAAATCTTTTTAGCTTAAATAATTATTATTTTTACAACATTCACCAACACTGGAGGACATTTACATTTACCATACATCCCATAATTGTCGGCATGCATGCTGACCCTGCGTCATATACAGAGAATTACATTGCCTACATCGCTCAATGAACCGGAGGACCCTGCCACCGCAGCCGGCACAGGAGAGGTAAAAAAAAAAGGAAAAAAAAAAACGCAAACGGGAAGGAAGGGGGGGGTGGGGGGGTGGAACCGGAAAACACAGAGGTGTGCGTTTCTTTCCCTCCCTCGCCTGCCCAGGCACTCCCTGAGCTTCTTATTATGTT